>NW_027411977.1:206850689-207064363 GCF_047663935.1 Musca autumnalis | reverse complement strand
TCTCATATAAGTGATAGCGTATTTTCTCCGAAAATATGGCAAGGTCGCCTTCTTCTCATGAAAGTTTGGAAGGCTCATTTCGTAGGAGGTGAAAAGGTCATCTTCATAAAACATCGCTAGTTTCTCTTCACAGAAGGTCGGCAGTTTCCCATTCTCTCATATCAACTAAGATCATAGGTTCACTTCTTATTATAGAAAGTTGAAAGATCCTCTTCTTCTCATAGATGCAAAGACCTCTTTTTGCAAAAAAAGATCGTAAGGTTGTCTTCTTCTTATAGAAGGATGGAAGGCTCTCGTCTCCACACAAAGCCCTCCTTTTCTTAAAGAAGGTAGGCGCTCCCCTTTGGCGATTACAATAATATATTTTTTTTGTGGGAAGGTGATACTTCCCGAGATACGGAATTTCAAACATCCCAATATTTATGTCCACTCGTTCATACACCTCATTGCCCTTCCCCATGAGTTATTATGTTTTTACTGCAGCGATTCTTTGTGGTGTATACTACAGCGTTATAATTTTGTACTCCAATCCCACTCGATAACGGTCCGAAAGTTCCACTTTCCATGTGGAGTTCTTCCAATATAGCAAGTATTACCGATTGTACTCGAGTAGACCTAGTAGATTGGATCTATCGGTTTAATAATTGATGATACCTCCGCCAAAAACAGGTTTAAATTACGCTGGAAACTTCCAAAACTTTTTTTGCCATCATAAAACAGTTAGGTCTTCTCAAATCGCACTAATTTTTTTCTTCTTTGAAGAACATTTTTAAAAACCCTGGAACATTCAATATTTTTAAAAAAATTTGGTTCGTATACTTAACATACACACTAATACGCTCCATGGAACCCCGTATTTCCCTAACAATTGACAACACTCTTCGCTCAACTACACCAACATAACGAGGCAATGGTTTAGCTTTGATTTTATATGTTGGCTTACACTGCACTTGTTAGCTGCGGGCATTGTTAGATCAGAGACGAATAAAGTGGCCCGCCTCTCACAACTCTTCCTCCCTTTTTCCACTTCTAAACAACTAACACTTAGTCTTGAAACTTGGGTTTTCCAAAGAAGAAAATTGTTGCATTATATCTTTACTCATCCCAATCATCCTCGTTTCGTCCCTTACCAACCCATATTTGAAATTGCCAGAGAATATGAAAAGAATGCATTCACCACATCTTCATCATCATCACTATCATCGTCATGGCCACTGTTGGTATTCCGGCATTCATTCGCACAAACAAACCGACATTCACCATCACCAGCAGTCAGTTCTTTTACAACGTGTTCATTGTATGTGAAATCTAACGCGAATTAGTATTTGAAACGCAAAAATGTTCCTCTTCTTTTGTTTCTTCTTGTTCTTGTTATTTTGGATTGTCTAACAAAATTGTTATTCTGTAACAATTTTCCTCTTCTTGTGAAATAGTCGAACGAACGAAGAACATCTTGTTAGACTATCTTAAATGCACTTCCATTTAGCAATAAATGTTTACTCATACACACGTACGAGTAAATGGAGAACATGCCATGTGTGTGTTGGAAAATAATGTGTATAATTTTCACTTGAAATATTAAAGTGAAATGGTTGGCGCAATACTAAGTGATTGTTAGAATGTGAGGATGTTATGTATGCAAATGTTTCATTTTAATGCCTAAATAAATTTGTTGATTGTTATGTAATGGTTATCTTATTAAATGATAATGGTAAATAGTGTTCTGTTGTGTTCTGTTCAGGGCTTCGGAGTCGGAGTCTGGAGTCGGAGTCTAGCAAATTTTGCTGGAGTCGGAGTCGGAGTCTGGAGTCGTGAAAAAAAGCTCGACTCCGACTCCGGGCAAAATGTTTTTTCTACATTTATCAAAAGAGTTTTTATTTTTTATGATAGAGAGATTAACTTTATTAAAATTTTGATAAATCGTTTATTCATTTTATAGGAAATCTATGAGTAAACTTGTAAGCAAAGCATTTATTATATTCAGTAATGTTCCATGACAATAGAATTATAATTGCATCTTTCAATATACAGTTGCGTTCAAAATAATAGGAGCGCCCATACAAAAAAAGAAATATGTCAAAAAATATGGTTAAACTTACCCATTTTGGTTTATTTTAAATTTGTGTAACATTGTTTGCATCCCAACAGTTAATTCATCAGCAGAAATGGGACAATCTGCTTTAAATTATTTACTGTTCACACCAACATTATAAATCGTGTTTAAAGTTTTTGTTCAAAAAAATAGGAGTGTGGAAGAAAAAGGACGATAAAAATAATTTTAGTTGAGTTTAGGATCAGAATTGTCAATATTTTAGCTAACAGTAGTAAATCCATTAGATTTTATGAGATTTGATTGTTGTTTGAAAACAAAAGTCCTTTGGAGGTAGCCAAAAACAGGCGATTGTCCTTGCAGAAATTTTTTCCATAAATTGAGCACTTATTGGGCATCTCAATGGATTTTGTAGACAAAAGCTTTAACGATTATATTTGTTTGATGCTATGGATGTTATCTCTAACAATATATAATGATTGGTATCCATAAATTTGTGTATTTTGATCCTTGATCCAAGTTTAAGACAGTTTACATTACCCTTTAAGGTAAGGTTCGGCAAAAAAAAGCGTATCTATAAGGAATTTATTTCCCAACCAAATAATATTTGGAAGTCCTTAGGGTGCTAAAAGTGTGTATGCAATTACTTTTGCTTCTATTCAAAAAATGTTTACAACGTGAACGGTTGAAATGTACTTTCAACCATTTAGTGATAGGCAGGCTGGGATTACACAATGGTTGGTATACGCCGTAATATATTTTTCAATAAAAACTTACGTTTTTCACTCAAAAATACTTCATTTAGGTTAGTTTCATTAAAAAACTGTTTATTATACGATGCAAAACCTAATAAAAATAATCTTAGGTCAACTTCAAAAGTTTGTCTTTAAAGTTTCCTTCTCAACAAAGCGTTTTGAAAAATGTCTCATATGTGCCAATCATCCAAATATTCAAAAATGAATCATATAATCAATTCTGCGTGCAGTTAAGATGCTAAGGACCTCAAAACATCACTTGATTGAGAAATCAATGCCTTATAGATACGCTTTTTTAACCGATCCTTACGTAAAGAATTAATGGAAACCGGCTTTAACTTGGCTGAAGGATCAAAATGCACGATCGGGATACCGATCATTATATATTGTTCGAGATAACAGCCAGAGAATCAAAAAAATCTAAACACTAAAGTTCTGTCTACAAAATCGATTGAGTTACCCAAAAAGTGCTCAATATATGGAAAAAATCGCTGCAAGGACAATCACCTGTTTTAGGCTACCTCCAAAAGAACTTTTGTTTTCAAACAGCCATCAAATCTCATAAAATCTATTGGATTCACTACTGTCAACTAAAATATAGACAATTTTGATCTTAAACTCAACTAAAAATATTTTTATTGTCCTTTTTCTTCTGCACTCCTATTTTTTTGAACAACAAATTTGAAGGCGATTTATAATGTTGGTGTAAACAGTAAATAATTTAAAGCAGATTGTCCCATTTCTGCTGATGAATTAACTGTTGGGATGCAAACAATGTTAAATAAATTCAAAATAAACCAAAATGGGCAAGTTTAACCGTGTTTATTCGACCATTCCCTCGGTGTGAATGAGCACTCCTATTATTTGAACACAGCTGTAAATCGATTTCTTAATATACCATCACAATTATGACAAAACTTATATACACTCTGGAATACTAGTTTTAGATCTCACATATTTATACTTCACAATGTAATGTGGAAAAAGTATTATAAGTTTATTTTGTCCACAATTAAGGGGTTATGGTCACTTATTGTGCACGAAAAATGAAATTTTTCATGAATTTTTACAAGTAATCTACCAATTTTTTCCAAAAGATATTATTTTCATCTGATTTATAATACCTTGAGCTACTTTCAGATTGTTTTTTCTTTTTTTTTTTTTTTTTGAAAAATATTGCACAGTTTTCTGACAAATGGCCACCTACGAAACACTGTTTTGACTAAAGCAGTTTGCGGTGACCACTGTAGCACGAAAACGAATAAAGCGATCACCATATGTTTTTTGTGGTATCATTAAGAACATAATAATCGTGTACTTAAGCGAAACGAATTAAAAAATATGCATTTAAGAAAAATGTTAACTGTAGAAGTCAAAATTTCGATTTTACCTAAAAAGTTGAGAGTTTTTTCGCCATAAATCCGTCAAAATTTTTTTTAAAAAGTCTCTTGCTTAAGTACAATCTTTTTATACGTATAATAATCCCAAAATGATATTTTGAGAAAACCGTGTTTCAAACTTCGATGTTACATACAAATCACAATGAATTTTCTCTTTCTTACGCTCATATCTCAGCTAATTTTTATCCGTTCGACATATTCTATTCTACATGTACTTTAAAATGAGTCAGCAAAAAATTTTAGCTTTACTAAAATCTGTAAGTAACAAATTACTGTTGGCATACCCATCTTCATATTTCGACAAAATAAAATGAAAAAGATATGTGACGGTGACGTACAAAAAAAATTAATCAAACTCGTCAGTTCTACTTGTTATACCCTCAGCATTTATTCTAACGAGGGTATATCACCAATATTTTTGAAAATTTAACATAGCTGAAGCCAAGGTTTACCCTTTTAGAATACGCGACTTGTGGTTCTATATTTTACAAATTAAATGTTTTTGGATGAAACTAAATGTTTTTGGCCATGGCAAAAAATATTGGCCTTAAAAGATAATTTGCATGGAAGCTGTGGCTATATTTATGTTAAAAAAATGAGTCAAAATGGGTTGAAACCACCATGTCTTTTTTTGTTTTCTCTCGATTTGTGAGTAAACCACACTTCTCTAGATTCTCCTGTCAAAGTAAAAATAGGAGCAAACTAAATAAGGATCATCACACTAATGTATTACTTTTCAAAATTTGAACTGCTTCTACCGTTAAATGATGCTGACATTTTGAAACCAGATTTACAGTGTTTTTTGAAATTTTCTTCTAAATTCATTCCGCAAACAGGTTTTCGAAAAATCATATATATGATTGTAGTACTTGCGATTTTGAGTTATTTGATACGACTAATGTGAATGTAGTCTGCACAGCTTCATAGTAATCTACATCCAAATGCGGATATTTTGTGCGAACATTTTTGTAAAAAACATATTTTTCGGGCCTAATTTTTACAATTGTCATTCGATTTCCTCGTACTTGATTGCACATTTTAGTTTTTTACGTTCCGGATCTAATAAATCATTCCCCGTGAAAATCCATCTACTAAAACGCGAGTTACAAGAAAATCCAATGTAGAAAAATCACCTAAAATTGTTTTTGGAAATATCGCGTATTTTATCGCGTATTCTGCGGTTCGTTTCCACTGCAATGAAACAACTAATACGTCATCTTCGTTTAAGCGGAAACAGAGATTTGAAAACTTCACTGATAAGGAAGCTACATTCATTTTATCCCAAAAAATAGTGTGTGATGCTACATCCACGGTTCTTAATTGATCGCCTTGAAATAGATATATATCGATGTAGATTTTCATAGTGGACATTGAAATCGGATGCGGACAAAAATTGTATGCACTTTGCGCAAATTACCGATATTTTCTAGGTAATTTAATGCTAAGATGCAGCTGATGCTACATCTTATCCTCCAAATTAAAATTCGAAAAATATATACAAATTAACAGATATGGTCTTGCTGTACATGAAAATCTCATGCGGACAAAATGATTTTGATAATTATGCGATTTACACGTATTTTAAAATGCATACAAATAAAAATGGGTTATTTGACCTCTATTTCCATTTCAGAAGCTTTAACATATATCCTCATCAGTCCAATTAGCTTCCCTAATAGGAAAGCTTTAATATGAATGTCAACAAAGCAAAATCCGTCTATTTTGTTGGGAGATTTAAGCAAAATGAAGGAAGTATTCCTATAAATTTTTACAATATTTTTCACTACATAATGCATGTGAAAAAATATTTTTTCAAACAAAATTTTTTTTTTGACCAAAATATGTGCTTATTTTGGCTGTAAAGTCCAAACGATAACACCAATCTGTATGATTGTAATCTCATTTGATTCGCCGTGAATTTTGGATCCACAACAATTTTTTATGTAATTTTATGACCACTAAGTGGGCCTTAATTTTGAAAAAAAATAGACTTATATTCAATAATTTATCAATTTTATGTACATTCCGCGAATTCTGTGTAACATTTTGCAGGTATTATGCAATCTACTCGCTAAAGTCACTTCGAGAGAACTTTTTTGTAACAATTGTGCTCATTAAAATAATTAGCGTTTTTATAATATTTTCTTTCTTAAAAAGCGAAATAAAAGCGCCATAACTTTTGTCCGCAACAACCAAAAATTGGCTCGCGACCAGATTCGTACTGGGAATCTTAACCGACGTATCAAAAATCGTTGATGTAGCGCGAAAATAATTTATCATTTTTTTCTGAAATGGAATATGAAATAATTGACAATATTCGTGATATACACTTTCATACGGGCAAAATGTGCCTCATCGAAATAATGGTTTTAGACCCCCAGTATGTTTGGACCTAATGTGTTTCAGACAGTTTGGAGTCGATTCAGCAATGTCCGTCCGTCTGGCTGGTTGGAGCGCACGATAACTCTCGAACGGATGAACCGATTCGGTTCAAATTTTGGCTTTCGTAATATTTTGCCCAAACTTAGTTTAAGTTCGAAGATGGGCTATATCGGTCCACTCCTTCCGGTACCTCCCCCACAAAAGTTCGAAAATGTTCGGAAAATTTGTGCGCACGATCTCTCGAATCGCTCTGATTTTTGTTTTAGCAACTTGTATTCACCGCCCTCCATACGACGGTTCAAGTTTTATTAGGGGCATGTCCATACTGAGAATATCGCCTGAAAGGTGCAAAAACGAGTATGACACCGTGTGAGGCGGTTGGAGCGCAAGATAACTCTAGAACGGATCTGCCGATTCTGTCCAAAATTTGGCGTTTGTAACATTTTGTGCAAAGATAATTTAAGTTCGAAGACAAGCCATATCGGTCCACTATTTCAGGTAACTCTCCCACAAAAGTTCAAAAATGTTCGGAAAATTTTTTCATACGGTAACTCTTGAAGGAAGTGGCCGAATTGGTCCATACTTTACGCATCCTAATATATCTACTAGATATAGATCAAGTTCAAATATGAACTATATTTGTCTACTCCATCCGGTACCTCCCACACAAAATTTCGGATAAGTTCACTTTAAGACCTGCTATCGAATCACTTTGATTTTTGTTGAAGCAACTTGCATTCGCTGCCTCAATTACGATCGTAAACGTTTTTTCAGGGGCAAGTCCATACTTCTTGAGCAAACATCCCCAAGGGTGTAAAAGCCCCCTATGGCACCATATGTAGTGGCTGGAAATCCACTTCCATAATGGTCAATGTAGATCCATTCCTTTTAGTATCTCCCCCGCAAAACTTTTGCTCTCTAATCCTAATGAACATTTTTGTCGATTCAAATTGCCAATATTTTTAAAACCCCTAAATAAATACATACGTTTTTTGGGAAAAATTATTTCAACATATACAGGCTGAGGGTATATCTCTGTCGGCAAAGCCGACTGACACTTTTTTACTTGTTTTTGTTTTAAATTGATAATATACTCGTACATATATTTCGGCAAAATCTACGGAAACTTTCTAAATTCTTTCTGCTGTTGTTGTTCTTTTTGATATAAGATACAGCAGATTCAATACGGAACATCAATTTTACATCGCATTGCATTACAAATTGGGTCCTAGTATAGGAAATTTGAAAAATTTAGCAAATTGTATTAATTTTTAGTGGTATAGGAAATTACCCTCGGAGTCGACTCCGGAGTCGGAGTCGTGAAAAAATCTGGCCTGGAGTCGGAGTCGGAGTCGAAGGAAAAATGGCTCGACTCCGAAACCCTGGTGTGAACGTTTTGTCAGCCTCGGCCTTGGATAAATTGACTATATGGGCAGCAATGATGTTTGGCTCCATGTTAGGACTTGTGGATAATGGGTGGGGGGGAGGTTTGCAGCCCCAAGCTTGCGAAAAAGTTGTCACGCTTTACGACTGGAAGCTCATGTTGGACATGGATTTTTCCCACTCAGATTTTCTCCCATCGTCCAGACTTTTTAAGAGTTCATCTGTTACCTGTGGGCTTTGTTTTGTACGGAATTCTTCGCGAAGTCTTTCACTGTCCTAATTCCAGCATGGGATGTAGTCTTTACGGAAGCCTCTTGGGATCCACTTTTTGGATGTGGCAATAACAAGTCCAGAGAAACGTTGGAGGTTGTTGGACTTAGGCGTATAAATCTAACGTCCCCGTCGAGTTTAGCGGTGAATTTGGGCCAGTCAGCTATGCGAAAGTTCCACCTTGGTTTGGGGGAAGATCTTATAATCGGAACGGTTATGCCAATGTTTACCATTGCCGACGGTGTTGGCTTTTAAGCTGTGAGGGGGTTGTCGTTGGAACCAGAAACAAAGCATAGGTCGGGATTGTAATCACGGTGCCATCTGGCAGAGCGAAAGCCGCCGAGGTCCTTGGCATCAAACTGCAGGTGGAAACCATGTCTTTCTGACCATTGGTAGAGCCGCTCGCCGTTTTCATCTTCGTTGGCATATCTCCAGAGGCTGTGATGGCTGTTGAAGTCGCCGCAGTAGACAGCCGCTGGGGGTAGATGGGTACCATGTTTTCCTGCCAGAAGACTGTGGAAGGTTTATTGATGTTTACGATGTGTAGGCCTTGTATCAAAGTTGTGATTATTGATATGTCTCCTGTATCTGAACGTAAGATCACCTCAGCAGAAGATATATCATTGTGTACCTACGTAGCGATGCCATATTTGCTGTGATTAATAGCTGCTAGAAGTTTACAGCCAGATATATTGCCTTTGCTGTGTAATGTTTGGTGTGAACCTGTATGAGTTTCCTGGATGAGGACGACGTAAACTTTTTCATCTGTCAATAATCTGGACAGTTATCAGACTTTGATTTGCTTATTCCCTCGATATTGAGTTGGCACACACCGACCTGTGGTTCCTAGTGGTCACAACACTTACCCACCAAAAATTTTCAACATAGGTCCATGTTTTGGTATAGCCTCCATGTAACGGTACCTCCCGATTACATATATTTTAGGAATTTTATTTACTTATTGACCAAACTACCTGTTACTGGACATTTGAGGTTCCCAGTGCTCACAAATCTCCACCAAAATCGTCAACATAGGTCAATGTTTTGGTAAATCAGTACCCCCCAATTTTCGTTATTTTGTGGTTTTTACCTACAATTTTTAACCAAACCTGTATAAGTTAGATACGTTGGACTTCAACTTCTCGAGCCCAGTCGATCACGGATGCTGATTGAAAGCTCGGGTATCACCTCTACAAGTTCCCTCTGCGGAGACCGGAGAGTGTAGATACCAACGGGCGAAGGTTGTTTGTTGGTTAGATGATTATGAAAAATAAATAATATTTTCAATAAAAAGCTCTTGAAAAAGCTGGAAAAAAGCAAGCGAAACGTCGAGCAGAAAATGAAATAAAACTTGTTTTTATTGTCATAAAAAAACAATCTGACCACGAAAAGCCCAACAAAATACATAATAAAGAAAACAAAAAATTACGTTGGTCAAAAATATAAAACAGAAACTTGCGTAATTTGCTATTTGGGGTTCCTAGCGATCACCACACCTTTCTACTAAAATTTGTAAACATTATTTATCTCAATACTTTTCCAAAAAAATTTCAATTGTCAGGAGTTTAGCTACAAGGGTTGACCGAACTATCCGTAATTTGACATTTGAGGTTCCCAGTGATCACACAATTTCTCCACTAAAAATTATCAACATGGGCCTACACTTTGATATAGCCCCCACGCCCGGTTGAAGAAATTTGTTGATATATTTCACTGTGTATCATTTTTTGAGTCATGGTTTATTAACCGCATTCTGACACCACAGCATGATAGAAGACCAAAAATAAGACGACACGTGTCCCGGCGTTTTTCCCTATCACTTCACCTTTCGTAGGTATGGATCCACAGAAACCTGCGGGTTCGATGTCAAAAGGGTTCATTTTGTCAGGCACATACCCTCTAAACCGCTTGGAATTGGATATTACTCGTGGAGGCAAAGTTGTAGCTCTCGTTCTAAAGAATAATAATTGTGAACACATAAGATCCATTTGACCTCATCTTCCAGGTCAAGATCGTCAAGGTCCAATTTCCATTATATTTTTTTCTCGGATTTTAGTCTGCAGATATCAAACCGATCAAAATTGAAGCAAACAACCAACTAGTAAAATGTTCCTTAGATCACAATAAACAAACTATTGCGATATACAAGAGAGTTCTTAATTATAGATAGATAGAGCTTTTTATCACAAAACATAATATCGCTGTAATCAGGCCCACTAGGAAAACCTTCGGTAAAAATGTCCAAAGGATCCTCGAACAGACCCTTAACCACACAAAAATGTTTGTGTGAGTGGTATCACAAGAATTGGACAGATAGGGCCTAAATTTGAACATAAACTAAGTTTTGATAATATTTAGAAATCCAAAGTTTGGACCAAATCGCTTGCTATGTCTATGAGAAATCGCGCGTACCATTTTAGCGAATATTTTCGAACTTTTGTGAGGGAGGTACCGGAAGGAGTGGACCTATAAGCACCATAGGGGTTTTTACAACTTTCGGGCTGTTTTCTCAAGAAGTAAGGACTTGCCCCTGAAAAAACTTTTACTGTCGTAATTGAGGCAGCGAATGCAAATTGCTTCAACAAAAACTAAAGTGATTCGAGAGCACGTCTTAAAGTGAATTTATCCAAAATATGGTGTGTGTGGACAAATATAGTCCATAGTCGAACCTGACCTATCTGGTAGATATATTAGAATGTGTAAAGAATGGACCAAATCGGTCAATACCAACAAGAGTTATCGTGCGCACATTTTAGAAGGAGTGAACGATATTGTTTATCTTCGAACTTAAACTAAGTGTGCACAAAATACCACAGGCCACAATTTGGACCGAATTGGCAGATCCGTTTGAAAGTTATCTTGCGCTTCAACCACTACACACGGTGTCATAGGTTTTATTGTACCTTCCAGGCTATTTTCTCAGGAAGTATGGACTTGCCCCTGATGAAACTTATACCGTCGTATGGGAGGCAATGAATACAAGTTATTGCAACAAAAATCAAAGCGATTCGAGAGCAGGTCCTAATCTGAACTTTTCCGAAATTTTGTATGGGAAGTACCCGAAGGAGTGGACCGATTGAGTCCATATTGGAGCATTATCTAAGTCGTGTAGAAAGTTCACGATGTGCAAAGTATGGATCGGTTAATTCCTTCAAGAGTTATTATGCGCACAAATTTTCCGAACATTTCCGATCTTTTGTGGGGGAGGTACTGGAAGGAGTGGATCGATATAACCTATATTCGAAATTAAACTTAGGTTGGACAAAATATTACGAAAACCAAATTTTGGACCGAATCGGTTGATCCGTTCGAGAGTTATCGTGCGCTAGACAGAAATCAACTCTAAATTATCTGAAACACATTTCGTCAAAACATACTTGGGGTCTAAAACCACTATTTCGATGAAGCACATATTGCCCGTATGATAGTGTATATACCCTCGTTAGCATAAATGCTGAGGGTAGAAAAATTTCAAGTCAAAATCGGGCGGCCCGATTTTCACCTCAGGCATATGCTCTAGTAGACTATTTGTTCGGTACAATCCCAGGAGTAAGAAATGCGACGCACCCGTTGAGGTTTTTTCTTCTATACAAATCGGCCCTGCCTACCACACACCTTAGAATATGTGTCTATAGCAATACTCTATTCTCTCATAAAGGTTTATGGAATAACATTCTTTTGCTATTGTTCCGAATAATTTTTCACTACATTCCTATAATCCAATTTTATACCACAAATGATATTTTAACAAGCTTTAATTACCTACAACTTTCCATAAAAGAGTTGCAAATTTTCTAAATATTGTTATTTTCATAGAAAATATATTAAACATATTACCTCTTAACATGAAACATATTTCCGCCAAATTATTCAGAAAATATTTACAAATTGAATTTTAATGAATTTAGGTGCTTAGCTTATTTAATGCCCCAGAGCCGCATATTTGCGAAAAAATAATTTGCTGGTATTCAATGTGTTTATTTGTTAGTAATTTTGGCCAACTCGTCGTCGTCGATCCAAACTTGCTGTGATTTTGCTTCATATTTCATTTTTAACATAAATTCGAATTTACATTGCTATGCAAATTTTATGCAAATTAATTTGCGTTGAGGTATTTTTGAGGTTGAGGGTCTTTTTATTGAAGTGAAATTTCCAAACATTGAAATACCATGGAAAAAATGTATACAAAGGCATGTAAACACATCCGGTCTGTTACATGCTTGCATGGTAACTGAAGTAAATAATTCTGTGAATTTATGTTAGATGATTACCTTACAATTGGCAGTAGACTTACGATAAGGGAGGAGCGTTATAAGTCACGGACGATCTGCTGAAATGGAAGAAAATCTCGATAAAGAAATCCAGATGGCGTTAATGTGGATACCACCGTGGTGCCATTGTGAGATGGAGAATACGTAGGAGCAACTTCACACTTTTGTAGTGGAGGTAAGCCCGTGTGACCCTAAAATATTCTATGTAATGTTCACTCAAATTTAGGCGTTAGTTAGTTATTGACTTATTGGCCATAGAAGAACACAAAACTGTAAAAAAGCTTTAGTTTTTTTGCTTCGAAATTTCTTTTGACTCACAATGAACAAACGCACTTGCATCATAATCGTTGTTTTTCAGAGGCACATTTCCAGAAAGCATCATATCTGAATAAATCCCTACAGAGACTCCTTTCAATATCTACTCTTAATACTTTTTAATATTCGATTTCTTCGAATTATCCGTTTTACTTCAGTTTTTACTTTATTTTATATTGCCTTTGCCATTGCTCTACTCATGTCTAATAGTTGTAAATTTTGTATGATTGCACTTTTATCGTTTCTCATAAAATTGGATAATACAAGGCATTGCTCTTCAATCACCAGGCGAATGTGGGCCACAAGATATAGAAATATGTTTTACTATTCCCTTTCCAAAATGCACAAAGGATTGGATATAAATACAAACTGACATACACTGATTCGATTTCAAATACGAATAATAAAAGTAAAAACAAAAACTACAACAATACTGACACTAGCTACAAAAACAAGTAGTGTTTGGTAGGTTTGGCACAAAATCACATTAAAGTTAACAATAGACAATTGTACGAAAAAATTAGAACGAAGGCCACAAATATATTTGTGAATGTGTTTAGTTTGAAAACAGTATCAGGATTTAATTATTACCAGTTCAATTTAGAGGAATGGTATTCATTGACAAAAATATTCCTAAAAACCTCATCTGATCTAAGCTATCGTAAGCAAATCTCTCCCACAGATGTGGGTACATTGACATTTGTGATCGAACTTACTGCTGCAACCGCACAACCTACGTGCAAGCATAGGGAGGAGGAGACAGAAAAGCTAAAGGAGAGTTTAATATTGATCCAACTTTCAGGGCTAGCTGTCCCTACTGTCGTGAAAATACACTAAAGAGGATGTACAATTGCCAACGTCACAACAAAGTAAAAGCAGCTGATTCATCTTAAGGATTTAATCAAAAAGTGGCAAAGAGAATTTGATTTTCATAAAGCAGAACACTGCGAAGACTTCCACGGTAAGAAAACTGTTCACTAATTCTTTGGCAGAGAACGAAACAAAGGGCTGGGACATGAAAAATGAGCCCGACCGCTGAAAAGCCTGGGGGTATTGAAAGGGAATCTCGAACCCTACAAAAGAGGATCCAGAAAGGAATCGGCATCAACTAATCAAGAAACAATAAAGTGACGAACTGTTTTATGCGGTGATCGACATCAGTAGACAGCCTAATAGCATGCATAAAGATCCTCCGGAAATAATCTTTGATGAAATTGTCAACAAAAACTCTTATATCACATTCTGCAGGGGCATGGTACAATTGAAATCGCCAGCAGTGACTTAAAGTTATTGTTCCACTTCGGGCTGCATGCGAACTTTGCCGCTCTCAACTAATTGGGAAAATGGCACACTCAAGCAAACGATGAAAGCAGAGATCCCTCTACTGACTAAAACGGCTGTGTAACTAATGGAGCAGCCATTTCGAGATGGAACGCTTTCATCCATATGAACCTCCATCGGAACGAAACGGCAACTGAGGTTCTGATGGAAAAAATTACTTACTTACTTAGCTGGCCCACAAGCCGAACTAAGACAAGATCTCCAATTCTCTCTATATGTTGCTTCGCTTTTTGGAATACCGCGCCTTGTCATCTCTTCTTCCACTTGTTTGTTCCATCGAAGCCTTGGCCTGCCAGTTCTGCGTTCAGTACCATGTGGGACGTGTTTATACGCCTTTTTAGTGGGTTAATCATCGCTCATTCTTATGAAATGCCCTAGCCAACGCAATCGTTGCATCTCGATGAGTTTATCTATACTGTTGACGTTGTATAGCAGATACAGCTCGTGGTTCATACGACGTCAATATTCACCGTCAACGCAGATTTGTCCGTAGATCTTGCGAATAATTTTTCTCTCAAACACACCAAGCACTGCCTTGTCAGCTTGCGCAAGTCTCCGGAGCCATGCATCAGCACGGGTAGTATAGAGTTTTGTGAAGCGTTGATTTTGTTTGACGAGATGTGGCTTTGTTTTTAAACTGCTTACTTAAGCCAAAGTAGCATCTGTTGGACAATACAATTCTTCTATTTATTTCACAATTGATGTTATTTGTTGTGTTTACGGCTGTGCCGAGGTAAACGGAGTCTTTTACTACCTCTAAATTATTAGAGCCATAAAATCCGTTTCATTTATACAATGAAACCAAAAATCATTAAATTTTAGTTTACTTAAGGTTTCATAACATTAACGGTACCTTTCCAACAAAAGTTAGAAAATGTTTGAAACATTTGTTCGCACGATAATTCTTGAAACGAGTAAACGACTTGTCCCACACTTTACATATTATAAAGTTTCTACCAGACATAGATTATATTTGAATATTTATTCAATCGATCCACTCCTTCGGGTACCTCCCACGCAAAATTTCAAAAAAGTTCAGTTTAGAACGAGCTCTCGAATCGCTTTGATTTGTAACAACATGTACTCACTGCCCCCATACGACGAACAAGTTGCATCAGGGGCAAATCCATTACAATAAGAATTGTTCCACAAACATTCCGGAAGGGACAAGGGAGACTTTTCTCATATCAATGAGTGCACCCCGATTCATATTAAGCTTAATCATTTATCGACGAGTGCGAACGGCGTGTCCTAAGACACCACTTGCAGAGAAGTCCAAAGTTTGCCCTTCGTAATATTTTCTTCACACTTAGTTTAAGTTGGAAGATAAGCCATATCGGTCCACTCCTTCAGGCACCTCCCCCTCAAGAGTTCAAACGCGTTCGAAAAAATTTAAAGGTGAAAAAAACTCCTTTGGCACCATATGTAGTTGCTGCAGAGCACGATAACTATCGGACTGATCAACCAACCTGAGTCATATTTTGTTTAAACTTAGTTTCAGTTCGAAGATGAGCGATACCGGTCCACAACTTCCGGTACTTCCCGCCAATATTTAAAAAATGTCACTAAAATGATAAAATGGTCAAAACTTTGGATCAACTAATACACTATGCAACACTGAAAATGCAAACAACTTCTAGTATGCAGTTTTTGAAAGTACATATTTAGACTACAAAAACCCTAGTAGGGTTTTGTCCTGTCAGATCCAGTTCGGATTTTATGGCCTCTTCTAAACCGGACTAAATCTACACTTTTTTGCATTTATCAGGCCTTTATCTCAGAAACGAATAGGACTTTGGCCTTGCTGTCTTTAGCAATATTTTAGCCCTAAACTAGTAGAACTTATCTTTGAAAAAAAACACATAAGAAAAACTCCATCTAGGGCATCAAAATCTATAAAATATAGAAAATTTTACATAATTGCTCAAAGTTCGGTCAGTATCGGCTAAACTATTTGGCGTTGAACCAAGTAACATTTTGCAAAAATCGTCCAAATAAAGTTCTCAACAATTCTTTAGAACATTCTGAAACTCTAAAATGCAGTATTTTGCATCATATCTTTTACAACACGTATTTGAAACACAGTTCACACCTACAATTTACGAGTATTCTCGCATTTCGGATTTCACCACATTACTCGTATTGACATTTTTATTAAATCGTCGTTGAAAAATGTACTGAAAACAACTGCATAGAGGCGTTTTACAACAATGACATGTTCTGAGGAGTTGTGTATTACATTCCAAGGAGTAATTTTCCAAAAGAAAATATTCAGAAAATTGTGGAATTTTTCATATATTTTGAAATTTTAGGCAATAAATGTAGTTTTTCGAGTTAATTATTTCTCCAAATATTTTTATTTTTGTCTTTATCAACAAATTTGCTTCAGAGGTCAGAAGAAGATATATCCCCGAATTTCTTTAAAAACTCAATATTTAACCATGTTTAGATAAGGCCATAAAGTCCGAGCTGGATCTGAAACAACAAAACCCAACTAGGGTTTCTTGTCGGTTGGGTCTGTACTTTCAAAAAATCCTCAGTTTGAATTGTTTGCACAAGATCACCTTAAAAATGTTGCACAGTGATATTTTGTAAAAATTTAGTTTTTCTTCTAAAATGCCCCGTACTGGTCCTCTCCTTAGGATGCCTTCCCCACAAAAATGTCACTAAAATGATAAAATGGTCCAAACTTTGGAGCTCTTAATATTTTGTCCAAATTTAGTTTATCTTCTAAAATGGCCCATAGCGGTCCTCTCCTTAGGTTACCTCCTTCGCAACACTTTTGAACTTTAATCTTAATCCACATTTCGTCGGAAAGTTCAAATGTCCGTAAAGGACTACAAATTCTGAAAAGACCCTAAAAACATTCGATCTGTCTGTAGATGAAAGTTTCAATTCACATAGGCTGAGGTTATATCTCTGTCGGCAAAGCGGACGGATACCTTTTTTACTCGTTTTAATAAAATTTTTGACCGATTTATGACAGAAAGAGAAAAGCTATCAATATTTTTCATTAAAAACGAAATTTTGACTTTGACAGTTCACCAGTTTTTTTGAAACAAATATTTTTTCCCTAAGGACAATATTATTACGTTTTTAATGATATTACAAAAGAATATGCTGAGCGGATTATTCGTTTTCGAGCTACAGTAGGCACCGCAAACTGCTATAGTAAACACAGTGTTTTGTAGGCAGGAATTTGTAAGAAAACTATCTAAGATTTCTCAACAGAAAAAATTCCGAAGGTAGTTTAAGGACTGGGTGCATAAGCTGCCTCGTCTGCTTGCCTTGCTTGCTTCTGATAAAAGAATAAGAAGAAAATGTATACCCAGTTCGAAATTTGCTCGGCCTTCTTTATTTTTTTATTTTTATTATGTCAGAAACGAAGCAGGAAACAAGGCAATCAGGCGAGGCAGCTTATGTAACCAGGCCTTTTAGGTATGACCTTTTATATGAAAAAAATCTCCCAAAAATTTCCATCACGGATTCTAACTTGAAGTTTTTTATCAAGATTTTTTGCATATTTTGCCATATACCAGCCAAACCATAGAGATTTTTGATCCAGTATGAAGACAAAAATTGTAGACAAGACAATATTTAGGAACTCTCTAGTACATCTTAAAAGAATTGGAATGCTCCCTTAGGCAGTTTTGGCTTTGAAAAAATAATTTTTTTTCGGAAAATATCGATAAATGACACTGTGCTACAAAATGGAACTCAATGCAAGTGGGTGCAAAATTCCAAAAGGAATTTTTCACCATAGGTAAAATTTCTGAGATATCGCGTGATTAATGGTTTAACTTTGGCCCCTAATTGGTGAGAAAATAGCTTCGTATCTCTGTTTAGCGTTATTGTAGCTTCATTTTGAGATTACATATCTTCAATCAAATTGAATGGAGAATCTTTTTGTAGAATATTTCATACCTCTAACTCAATTCCTTCCACGTCCTTTTCGTCCTTTTTTTCTTGAACCGTAGTAAAAGTACCACAGGACGAGATTTTACAGCATCCACATATTCTACAAAAATGTTGTTCAGAAGATTTCGGGTACAATTTTCATTGATGACTAATCGATATTTCCCCGTTTTCATGGTCCTTTTTGACATTTACCCGGTTTTTGTTCAGAAAATTATGTTTTGCTATACCCTACACCACAATGTGGAAAGGGTATTATAACTTTGTTTTTCAAAAAAATCATGTAACAGCGACGAGATAAGGCGATTTTGAGATGTGTGTCCGTCCGTCTGTCTGTCCGTTAAAAAATGTACGCACGCTACAGCCGCAATTATGGACTAATCTTCACGAAATTTTGTATGGAGGTCGGTATCAGACCAGAATAGACCTCTATCGGCGCGTAATTTTAAGTATGGTTTGGATATACAATAAAGAATATGCCTGCAGTTGTAGATAATGGTCAGATAATATTAAGTGGGTTAAATGGCCCAAAACTTTTGGTGGTTTATAAACATTGGTACGACCAAATATGTGTCTAATCGAAATAATGGATTTAAACTCGAAATGTGTTTGGAGGAAATTCGTTTTAGAGAATTTTGAGTCGATTTAGCCCTGTCTGTCCGTCTGCCTGGCTCCTGCAATCAAATTTTGACGTTCGTAATACTTTTCCCGAAATTAGTTTAAGTTCGAAAATGGGTCATATCTACCCACTTCTTCCCACAAAAAGTTCACAAAATTTTTTGTAAATGGCACGACGATAACACTTGGAGCAGTAGATTTCCCTCTCGGATTGTTTTGATTCTTTTCAGCAGGTTGTCCTTGCGGCCTCCTTTACCACGGTACAAGTTATGGCCAACTTTCTGAGTGAATGGCCTAAAACCTTGACGACACCAATTAATATGACAAATCAGCACAGCTGACTGATGCTTTCTTACTAGTTCTTTGGTCAATTCGATAAAAGTCATCTAATGCTACTTTTAAATGCTTTTAATTTCGTTCTTAATACAAATTTAAAAACAAAATATAACGTGTCGCAATAATATAAAATAAATTCCGTGCAAAACTAATGCTCAGAGCAAGTGGTGTAGGGTTGCACATGGTCGGCCCCATCCGACTATAGGCCTCTCTTACATGTTTTTATGTATATTCGTTATTGGTCTGTGGTGCTTCTGAAATACTTACCATAAATAGCTCTAATCTCAAAATGAAGCTACAGTAGCGCTAAACAGAGATATAAAAATATTTTCTCATAAATTAAGGGGCTGCATCTCCAAAGGGAATTTTCCACCCACCGACATTGAGTTCAATTTTTTAGCACAGTGTCATTTATCGATAATTTCCCAAAAATTTTGACTTTCTCAAGGTGAAAACTGCCTGAAGAAGCATTCCAATGCTTTTGAGATGTACTAGAGAGTTCTAAATTATTGTCTTGTCTTCAATGGTTGCCTTCGTGCTATCAAAAAATCTCAATGGTTTGGCTGTTATATGCTAAAATATGCAAAAAACCTGTATAAAAGACTTCAAGTCAAAATTCGGGTCTCGATTTTCACTTTAGAAATGTGGTCTAGTGGCGCCCGTTAACATTTTTCCTTCCATACAAATCGCCTCGACCTATGGTACATGGACCCTTTAATGCTTCCAAATATGGGTTTTGAGTTTGAGATAGGTGATGTGTCTGATCATAATTATTACGTCGAACACTCAATGAGAGTTTCACATTATTTACCTTAATACTATCACTTTGAGTTTTTGTTACCTGCTTTGGTAACATCTTCGCGTAATTCTGCTAATCACGTTCGTTTAAGTTGTATCTCATTTAAAACAGGCATGACTTACCGTGAACATATCGTGAGGCATTTGTTAGCTCACTACATTAGAAAATTACTAGTGATTGCTCCTCAGATGATACTCCGTAAGACAACCAAGACAAGTCTTGTCCTTTGTTATGTAAAATATACCTTTAAAAATATTTCTTTACCATGCATCCTAATTTTTTCATACTCCACAATTATTTCGCTTGTAAAAGCAATGTATTTTTGCAATGAAAGCAAAATTTTTGTTGGTATAACCGAATATGCCATCATATCGGATTTTAGAGCTTTAATAAAGCGAACATTGTATTCTATGAATTGAGAATTTGTCGTTTTTTTATTTCGTAGAATTTTGGTAGACAATTCAATGGCTAAATGTGGCGTTTTCGCCACTTTTACTTTTCATTTGTTAGCAGTCAGCAATTCTACAGATTTGCCATAATCTAGGAATACATGCTGTAAATGCCGTTATGTGTAACTCTAAGCCTTGCGGGTTATAAAACAATTAATTTTTTTAATTGAATGACTTTTAATTTTTATGGATATTTTCGTAGAGGAATTAGTAGAAAAGGTGGTAATCTTAAACAATATCTAAAAGAAGGTTATTGGTTTTGCAGCAATAGATTGAAATTAGGCTGTATGGTCAGTGAGCACAAAATGCTGTTGTAGTGATGGGTTTAAAATGAAGATTTAATTGCATATTTTATTCGAATTTCAATGTTCTGCAATCGCCAGTATGCCAGCTTTAGCCACAGAATGTCGGGATTTGATCTCTAGGCATAATACATGAAGTGCTAGAGTGAGTTTAGCTTTCCATGTGGATTCAGCGTTAAAAAGGAGGTCTAATATACATATATAGAAAATATGTATTTGGATCTATATTTTATATGAGAGTAGTCTCCTTTTGACATCGGGGAAAAAGTTGTTTGAAGTAATATATCATTCCATTAAGAATTGTTTGACAAGAATAAAATGAATCACACATTCAAGGATATATTTAAATTATAGCCGCTTACTTCTCTTCCCCTTTTTTACAAACTCTGATATTAAAATAATTTTTTTTCCATCCGCCATAAAATAACTGAAATACTGATAACGGTAGCACCCCACTATCCATAAATAACGTTTCTCATCAAATTAACATTTTAACCTAATGGAGTGTTTATTGCACACCTTTATTCACTTATTGTAATGCCTCCTACTTGGCTATATTGCACTTTTAGGTACTAAGGAATTATGGTGCTGAAAACGAGAAACAAAAGATAAAGGCTATTTCATATAAAATCGATATAAATTTTTTACTTCATATTCTCTTGTTAACAACGATTCAATTTTACGACTATATTTATAACACACAAATACTCGTGTATATGGGTGTATGTACTTATATTGCAAGCAATTTCTAGTGAAACTGCTAAAGTGCCGGAAATACTCCCCATCGTAAACTCTTTTTATTGGAAAATTGTATCTTTAAAAATATTTCATTCATGTTTTTCTCCAACCCCTCCCTCTTTGTTTTGCAAAGTTTTCTTATTTTATGACTCTATTTAAATTGAAACAAGATTTTATGCATTGTTCAACTTTAGCAGACCATGGCTAAAGTAAAATATAAACGACTAGAGTTAGAAAATGTATAAGAGTGTAGCTTCACTATATGTTTCTTGATTTAGTAAATTTTCATGTAAGACTATATTTTATTGACAAGAAATAAAAAGGAATTTGTTGTTAACAGAGAAATTCGGAATTGGTGGTGTAGATTATGAACCTAATATTCGGGTATGGCAGTTTTTTAGACTTTACGGTTTTCCATAAAAATAAATTAATAGTCTCCCATAATAAGACCCCATGGCCTTCTAAAAGAAAAACTCAAGGCCATATATACGATAACCTCATGGTCTTCCATAAAGGACTTCATGTTTATCTATACGAAGACTACATGGTCTTCTATACGAAGACCTCATGGTGTTCTGTAAGAAAAAGTAAATTTCTTCTATAAGAACGCCTCATGTTTTCCATGAGAAGACCTCATGGTCTTTTTTAAGTAGACCTCAATGTAAATTCTGTCAATAAATTAATGAAGTCATCAAGGTCCACTATAAGAAAATCTCAAAATCCTCTGTAAAACACCTAATGTCCTTTTGCAAAAATTCCGCATGGTCTTTTGAAACAGGCCTTCTATAAGAATGATCCAATGATCTTCTTTAAGAAGACTAAATAGTTTCTATAATAAGTCCTAATAGTCTTCTATAGAAAAAGGATGATTATTTATAAGAAGACCTTAGGACCGTCTATACGAAGGCCTTCTATAAAAGACTTCATAACACCTCATGGACTTTTATAAAAAGACCTTATGACCTTCTAAAAAGTTCTTAGGGCTTTCTATAAGGACACCTCATGGTCTTCTAACAAATACCACCTGATGTTGTATAAGACGACTTCATGGTCTTCTGTCAACAGACCTTATGATGTTCTATCCAAAGATCACATGTTCTTCTATCAATAGACCTTATATTCTTCTATCAAGAGTCTTCATAGTCTTGTATAAGACATCATTGTGTTCTATAAGAATACTATAAAAGCACTCCCACTTTCGGGAAAGGGTCCATAAAAGCACACATTCATTTGAAAAGGGTCCATAGAAGCACACATTCTTTTGGAAAGGGTCCATAGAAGCACACATTCTTTTGGAAAGGGTCCATAGAAGCACACATTCTTTTTGAAAAGGGTCCATAGAAGCACACATTCTTTTGGAAAGGGTCCATAGAAGCACACATTCTTTTGGAAAGGGTCCATAGAAGCACACATTCTTTTGGAAATGGTCCATAGAATCACTCATTCCATTGGAAAGGGTTTACAGAAGCACCCTTTCTTTTAGAAAGGGTTTATAGAAGCACTCTTTCTTTTAGAAAGGGTTTATAGAAGCACCCTTTCTTTTAGAAAGAGTTTATAGAAGCACCCTTTCTTTTGGAATAGGGTGTGTAGAAGCCCACTTTCCTTTGGAAAGGGTCTATAGAAACATCGTTTCATTTGGAAAGGGTCTATTGAAACATCGAAAGGGTCTATAGAAGCACCCTTTCTTTTGGAAAGGGTCTATAGAAGCACCCTTTCTTTTGGAAAGGGTCTATAGAAGCACCCTTTCTTTTGGAAAGGGTCTATAGAAGCACCCTTTCTTTTGGAAAGGGTCTATAGAAGCACCCTTTCTTTTGGAAAGGGTCTATAGAAGCACCCTTTCTTTTGGAAAGGGTCTATAGAAGCACCCTTTCTTTTGGAAAGGGTCTATAGAAGCACCCTTTCTTTTGGAAAGGGTCTATAGAAGCACCCTTTCTTTTGGAAAGGGTCTATAGAAGCACCCTTTCTTTTGGAAAGGGTCTATAGAAGCACCCTTTCTTTTGGAAAGGGTCTATAGAAGCACCCTTTCTTTTGGAAAGGGTCTATAGAAGCACCCTTTCTTTTGGAAAGGGTCTATAGAAGCACCCTTTCTTTTGGAAAGGGTCTATAGAAGCACCCTTTCTTTTGGAAAGGGTCTATAGAAGCACCCTTTCTTTTGGAAAGGGTCTATAGAAGCACCCTTTCTTTTGGAAAGGGTCTATAGAAGCACCCTTTCTTTTGGAAAGGGTCTATAGAAGCACCCTTTCTTTTGGAAAGGGTCTATAGAAGCACCCTTTCTTTTGGAAAGGGTCTATAGAAGCACCCTTTCTTTTGGAAAAGGTCTATAGAAGCACCCTTTCTTTTGGAAAGGGTCTATAGAAGCACCCTTTCTTTTGGAAAGGGTCTATAGAAGCACCCTTTCTTTTGGAAAGGGTCTATAGAAGCACCCTTTCTTTTGGAAAGGGTCTATAGAAGCACCCTTTCTTTTGGAAAGGGTCTATAGAAGCACCCTTTCTTTTGGAAAGGGTCTATAGAAGCACCCTTTCTTTTGGAAAGGGTCTATAGAAGCACCCTTTCTTTTGGAAAGGGTCTATAGAAGCACCCTTTCTTTTGGAAAGGGTCTATAGAAGCACCCTTTCTTTTGGAAAAGGTCTATAGAAGCACCCTTTCTTTTGGAAAGGGTCTATAGAAGCACCCTTTCTTTTGGAAAGGGTCTATAGAAGCACCCTTTCTTTTGGAAAGGGTCTATAGAAGCACCCTTTCTTTTGGAAAGGGTTTATAGAAGCACCCTTTCTTTTGGAAAGGGTTTATAGAAGCACCCTTTCTTTTGGAAAGGGTTTATAGAAGCACCCTTTCTTTTGGAAAGGGTTTATAGAAGCACCCTTTCTTTTGGAAAGGGTTTATAGAAGCACCCTTTCTTTTGGAAAGGGTTTATAGAAGCACCCTTTCTTTTGGAAAGGGTTTATAGAAGCACCCTTTCTTTTGGAAAGGGTTTATAGAAGCACCCTTTCTTTTGGAAAGGGTTTATAGAAGCACCCTTTCTTTTGGAAAGGGTTTATAGAAGCACCCTTTCTTTTGGAAAGGGTTTATAGAAGCACCCTTTCTTTGGAAAGGGTTTATAGAAGCACCCTTTCTTTTGGAAAGGGTTTATAGAAGCACCCTTTCTTTTGGAAAGGGTTTATAGAAGCACCCTTTCTTTTGGAAAGGGTTTATAGAAGCACCCTTTCTTTTGGAAAGGGTTTATAGAAGCACCCTTTCTTTTGGAAAGGGTTTATAGAAGCACCCTTTCTTTTGGAAAGGGTTTATAGAAGCACCCTTTCTTTTGGAAAGGGTTTATAGAAGCACCCTTTCTTTTGGAAAGGGTTTATAGAAGCACCCTTTCTTTTGGAAAGGGTTTATAGAAGCACCCTTTCTTTTGGAAAGGGTTTATAGAAGCACCCTTTCTTTTGGAAAGGGTTTATAGAAGCACCCTTTCTTTTGGAAAGGGTTTATAGAAGCACCCTTTCTTTTGGAAAGGGTTTATAGAAGCACCCTTTCTTTTGGAAAGGGTTTATAGAAGCACCCTTTCTTTTGGAAAGGGTTTATAGAAGCACCCTTTCTTTTGGAAAGGGTTTATAGAAGCACCCTTTCTTTTGGAAAGGGTTTATAGAAGCACCCTTTCTTTTGGAAAGGGTTTATAGAAGCACCCTTTCTTTGGAAAGGGTTTATAGAAGCACCCTTTCTTTTGGAAAGGGTTTATAGAAGCACCCTTTCTTTTGGAAAGGGTTTATAGAAGCACCCTTTCTTTTGGAAAGGGTTTATAGAAGCACCCTTTCTTTTGGAAAGGGTTTATAGAAGCACCCTTTCTTTTGGAAAGGGTTTATAGAAGCACCCTTTCTTTTGGAAAGGGTTTTATAGAAGCACCCTTTCTTTTGGAAAGGGTTTATAGAAGCACCCTTTCTTTTGGAAAGGGTTTATAGAAGCACCCTTTCTTTTGGAAAGGGTTTATAGAAGCACCCTTTCTTTTGGAAAGGGTTTATAGAAGCACCCTTTCTTTTGGAAAGGGTTTATAGAAGCACCCTTTCTTTTGGAAAGGGTTTATAGAAGCACTCTTTCTTTTGGAAAGGGTTTATAGAAGCACCCTTTCTTTTGGAAAGGGTTTATAGAAGCACCCTTTCTTTTGGAAAGGGTTTATAGAAGCACCCTTTCTTTTGGAAAGGGTTTATAGAAGCACCCTTTCTTTTGGAAAGGGTTTATAGAAGCACCCTTTCTTTTGGAAAGGGTTTATAGAAGCACCCTTTCTTTTGGAAAGGGTTTATAGAAGCACCCTTTCTTTTGGAAAGGGTTTATAGAAGCACCCTTTCTTTTGGAAAGGGTTTATAGAAGCACCCTTTCTTTTGGAAAGGGTTTATAGAAGCACCCTTTCTTTTGGAAAGGGTTTATAGAAGCACCCTTTCTTTTGGAAAGGGTTTATAGAAGCACCCTTTCTTTTGGAAAGGGTTTATAGAAGCACCCTTTCTTTTGGAAAGGGTTTATAGAAGCACCCTTTCTTTTGGAAAGGGTTTATAGAAGCACCCTTTCTTTTGGAAAGGGTTTATAGAAGCACCCTTTCTTTTGGAAAGGGTTTATAGAAGCACCCTTTCTTTTGGAAAGGGTTTATAGAAGCACCCTTTCTTTTGGAAAGGGTTTATAGAAGCACCCTTTCTTTTGGAAAGGGTTTATAGAAGCACCCTTTCTTTTGGAAAGGGTTTATAGAAGCACCCTTTCTTTTGGAAAGGGTTTATAGAAGCACCCTTTCTTTTGGAAAGGGTTTATAGAAGCACCCTTTCTTTTGGAAAGGGTTTATAGAAGCACCCTTTCTTTTGGAAAGGGTTTATAGAAGCACCCTTTCTTTTGGAAAGGGTTTATAGAAGCACCCTTTCTTTTGGAAAGGGTTTATAGAAGCACCCTTTCTTTTGGAAAGGGTTTATAGAAGCACCCTTTCTTTTGGAAAGGGTTTATAGAAGCACCCTTTCTTTTGGAAAGGGTTTATAGAAGCACCCTTTCTTTTGGAAAGGGTTTATAGAAGCACCCTTTCTTTTGGAAAGGGTTTATAGAAGCACCCTTTCTTTTGGAAAGGGTTTATAGAAGCACCCTTTCTTTTGGAAAGGGTTTATAGAAGCACCCTTTCTTTTGGAAAGGGTTTATAGAAGCACCCTTTCTTTTGGAAAGGGTTTATAGAAGCACCCTTTCTTTTGGAAAGGGTTTATAGAAGCACCCTTTCTTTTGGAAAGGGTTTATAGAAGCACTCTTTCTTTTGGAAAGGGTTTATAGAAGCACCCTTTCTTTTGGAAAGGGTTTATAGAAGCACCCTTTCTTTTGGAAAGGGTTTATAGAAGCACCCTTTCTTTTGGAAAGGGTTTATAGAAGCACCCTTTCTTTTGGAAAGGGTTTATAGAAGCACCCTTTCTTTTGGAAAGGGTTTATAGAAGCACCCTTTCTTTTGGAAAGGGTTTATAGAAGCACCCTTTCTTTTGGAAAGGGTTTATAGAAGCACCCTTTCTTTTGGAAAGGGTTTATAGAAGCACCCTTTCTTTTGGAAAGGGTTTATAGAAGCACCCTTTCTTTTGGAAAGGGTTTATAGAAGCACCCTTTCTTTTGGAAAGGGTTTATAGAAGCACCCTTTCTTTTGGAAAGGGTTTATAGAAGCACCCTTTCTTTTGGAAAGGGTTTATAGAAGCACCCTTTCTTTTGGAAAGGGTTTATAGAAGCACCCTTTCTTTTGGAAAGGGTTTATAGAAGCACCCTTTCTTTTGGAAAGGGTTTATAGAAGCACCCTTTCTTTTGGAAAGGGTTTATAGAAGCACCCTTTCTTTTGGAAAGGGTTTATAGAAGCACCCCTTCTTTTGGAAAGGGTTTATAGAAGCACCCTTTCTTTTGGAAAGGGTTTATAGAAGCACCCTTTCTTTTGGAAAGGGTTTATAGAAGCACCCTTTCTTTTGGAAAGGGTTTATAGAAGCACCCTTTCTTTTGGAAAGGGTTTATAGAAGCACCCTTTCTTTTGGAAAGGGTTTATAGAAGCACCCTTTCTTTTGGAAAGGGTTTATAGAAGCACCCTTTCTTTTGGAAAGGGTTTATAGAAGCACCCTTTCTTTTGGAAAGGGTTCATAGAAGCACCCTTTCTTTTGGAAAGGTTTTATAGAAGCACCCTTTCTTTTGGAAAGGTTTTATAGAAGCACCCTTTCTTTTGGAAAGGGTTTATAGAAGCACCCTTTCTTTTGGAAAGGGTTTATAGAAACACCCTTTCTTTTGGAAAGGGTTTATAGAAACACCCTTTCTTTTGGAAAGGGTTTATAGAAGCACCCTTTCTTTTGGAAAGGGTTTATAGAAGCACCTTTCTTTTGGAAAGGGTTTATAGAAGCACCCTTTCTTTTGGAAAGGGTTTATAGAAGCACCCTTTCTTTTGGAAAGGGTTTATAGAAGCACCCTTTCTTTTGGAAAGGGTTTATAGAAGCACCCTTTCTTTTGGAAAGGGTTTATAGAAGCACCCTTTCTTTTGGAAAGGGTTTATAGAAGCACCCTTTCTTTTGGAAAGGGTTCATAGAAGCACCCTTTCTTTTGGAAAGGTTTTATAGAAGCACCCTTTCTTTTGGAAAGGTTTTATAGAAGCACCCTTTCTTTTGGAAAGGGTTTATAGAAGCACCCTTTCTTTTGGAAAGGGTTTATAGAAACACCCTTTCTTTTGGAAAGGGTTTATAGAAACACCCTTTCTTTTGGAAAGGGTTTATAGAAGCACCCTTTCTTTTGGAAAGGGTTTATAGAAGCACCCTTTCTTTTGGAAAGGGTTTATAGAAGCACCCTTTCTTTTGGAAAGGGTTTATAGAAGCACCCTTTCTTTTGGAAAGGGTTTATAGAAGCACCCTTTCTTTTGGAAAGGTTTTATAGAAGCACCCTTTCTTTTGGAAAGGTTTTATAGAAGCACCCTTTCTTTTGGAAAGGGTTTATAGAAGCACCCTTTCTTTTGGAAAGGGTTTATAGAAGCACCCTTTCTTTTGGAAAGGGTTTATAGAAGCACCCTTTCTTTTGGAAAGGGTTTATAGAAGCACCCTTTCTTTTGGAAAGGGTTTATAGAAGCACCCTTTCTTTTGGAAAGGGTTTATAGAAGCACCCTTTCGTTTGGAAGGGGTTAATAGAAGCAACCTTTCGTTTGGAAAGGGTTTATACAAGCACCCTTTCGTTTGGAAAGGGTTTATAGGAGCACCCTTTCGTTTGAAAAGGGTTTATAGAAGCACCTTTTCTTTTGGAAATGGTCTAATGAACCTTTCCTTTGGAAAATGTCTATAGAAGCATCCTTTCTTTCGAAAAGGGTCTATAGAAGCACTCTTTCTTTCGGAAAGGGTCTATAGAAGCTCCCTTTCTTTCGGAAAGGGTCTATAGAAGCACCCTTTGTTTTGGAAAGGGTCTATAGAAGCACCCTTTCTTTCGGAAAGGGTCTATAGAAGCATCCTTTCTTTCGGAAAGGGTCTATAGAAGCATCCTTTCTTTCGGAAAGTGTCTGTAGAAGCACACTTTCTTTCGGAAATGGTCTATGGAAGCACCCTTTCTTTCGAAAAGGGTCTATAGAAGCACCCTTTCTTTCGGAAAGGGTCTATAGAAGCACCCTTTCTTTCGGAAAGCGTCTGTAGAAGCACACTTTCTTTCGGAAATGGTATATGGAAGCACCCTTTCTTTCGGAAAGGGTCTATGGAAACACAATTTCTTTTGGAAAGGGTCTATGGAAGCACTCTTTCTTTCGGAAAGGGTTTATGGAAGCATCCTTTCTTTCGGTTAGGTTCTATGGAGCACCCTTTCTTTCAAAAAGGATCTATGGGAGCACTCTTTCTTTGGGAAAGGGTCTATGGAAGCACCCTTTCTTTCGTTAAGGTTCTATGGAAGCACCCTTTCTTTCAAAAAGGATCTATGGAAGCACTCTTTCTTTCAAAAAGGATCTATGGAAGCACCCTTTCTTCCGGAAAGGTCTATAGAAAGTTTCTGTAGAAGCACACTTTCTTTCGGAAATGGTCTATGGAAACACCCTTTCTTTCAAAAAGGATCTATGGAAGCACCCTTTCTTTCGGAAAGAAGTTTCTGTAGAAGCACACTTTTTTCGGAAATGGTCTATGGAAGCACCCTTTCTTTCGAAAAGGGTCTATAGAAGCACCCTTTCTTTCGGAAAGGGTCTATGGAAGCACCCTTTCTTTCGGAAAGGGTCTATGGAAGCACCCTTTCTTTCGTTAAGGTTCTATGGAAGCACCCTTTCTTTCAAATAGGATCTATGGGAGCACTCTTTCTTTCGGAAAGGGTCTATGGAAGCACCCTTTCTTTCGTTAAGGTTCTATGGAAGCACCGTTCCTTTCAAAAAGGATCTATGGGAGCACTCTTTCTTACGGAAAGGGTCTATGGAAGCACCCTTTCTGAAAGTTAAGGTTCTATGGAAGCACCCTTTTTTCAAAACGGATCTATGGAAGCACCCTTTCTTTCGGAAAGGTCTATGGAAGCACCCTTTCTTTCGTGATCTCCTATGAGAAGACCTCATGGTCTCCTATTAGAAGATATCAGGCTTTCTATAAGAATACCTCATGCTCTTCTATAAGTAAACCTCATGGTATTCCAAAAGATGACATCATAGTCTTCTATAAGAACATCGTGTTCTTCCACAAGAAGAGCTCATTTTGTGCTATAAAAAGACTTGGTGGTCTTCGATCAGAAGACCCTATTTTCTCCTTTAAGAAGTCTTCGTGATCTTTTTCTATAAGAAGACTTCATAGTGTTATATAAGAAGACCTGATGGTCTCATACAATAACACCATTATGGTCTTTCATAAAAATACCTCATTTTATAAGACGACGTCATGTTCTTCATGGTTTTCAACAAGAAGACCTCATGTTCCTCTCATGGTTGTCTGTAAGGAAACTTAATGGTCTTCTATACGAAGACGTTACGGTCTTCTGTAAGAATACCCCATGGTATTCTATGAAAAGACCTCGTAGACTTGTAAGTGAAGACCTTATTGTTGTTTACAAAAGGTATCCGGTTATCGTTCCAGTACATATACCCTTTAATTCCTTCCATCTTTATTAGTCATCAGTTTCGAATAAAACTCTTTACTTTTATTTGTGATTTAATTTTCTTGTTTTATTTTATTCACGTGTTTTATTTCTTTTTCTTCTTTTTATTTTTGTCCAATTTTTATGTTGTGGCCTAAATGTGGTATTACAGTATAGCCATTGAAGTATTACAGCATAACATTACCTACCTTCCTTACCTCTCAATTTAATGGCTACGTTTTCTTACATTTCACAACGTTTTCCGTTTCTTTTTCGTACACATTTTATTTATCCATTAGATAAATTATGTGGTTGGTTTGTTGGTCTGTTGGCCAGTAGTAGAGGATATTTTATTACGTGCAATTTTGGCCTGTAAACAAACACATACATTGGTTACCTTAAGCTCCAGTCCTTAAGTTGCCTTAGCAATTTTCATTGGAAAATTTAAGAACTTTCATTTATTTTCTGTTCTGCTATTTAGCTTTCGGCCATTGGATTGCATGTTGTTTACCTGTAACCGTGTACATCAGCCACAGGAAACAGGAATTCCGCATGACCATAAAAATGACCAAAGGAAGCAGAAATTCCTTATGACTATAAGAATGGCCAAAGGAGAATTGTCATAAATATTTGGTTTTCGTTTTCTAATCTTAATGGTTAAAGTAATTATGAGTTAGATTGCTGTATTTTATAAACAAAATGGGATACGATGGATGTCGTTTGGGACGGTGTTTTAATGTTTATGGAATATTTGATTTAATTGAAGGGGGATTATGTTGCATGCAGGCATATTTGGTTTAAAGCTAATTCCATCCTTATATAATGCTGTCTGGAATATGATACAGATTCATATTGTTATTTTTTTCAACTGTCACACGAAGAACAAGGTATTTAGGGAGATAGACATTATTAAGATATCAAAATTTGATAGACCTCTGTTTATGGTATTATACCCAGTAGTGCAGCAAAAATGATTTTTTTGATAATTTTTTCCAAGAAAGCTAACTTTACCTTTTAATACATATTTTTCATCGGAAAGGGCGCATCTTTGAGATACCTTCGATAAGTTTTTGTTGACAATTATAGCATAGCACATTGGCCAATTTTACGACAAACCTGGCCAAAACTCTAAAAATTAATGGATTTAGACCTAACCTTGGGTTCTTATATTTTTCGCTGGTTTCATTTTTCATACTTTTTAACCCTCAGACGGTCATTAAAGGGGACTATTTGACCCCTTCTCAAATAAAATGTGATCGTATCAGATCAAAATATTCTACAAATTTGTTCGCCATCAATTTTTACTATGGGTCCTTGAATACACCAAAACTCTATATCTTACCTAAACTCCAGAAATATGCAAAATTATAAACACATTTTAGGGTTAAGGGCGTACTTCATGTGATTTTTGGCAAAATTGTCATACAAAACATAATTTTAGAAGAATGTCGTCAAAGACAAAAATGTTATCCGCTAAATTTCACTGTAAGTTACCTAAGAATTGAAATCTCTATTTCCATTACATACCAAGGAAATATCGGTATCAATTTTGCCCAACAACCAAGAAACTAAAATGGGGTAGCAAACTTCTACCATTTCTACAGTTTTGAAAACATTTGAGTTAAGATGAAACCTTGATTTGAAACCTTTGCATTTTAGATGTATAATGTATTTGGCAACTTTACTGAAAAGAATGTGAGGAATATTTTTCTTAAAAAAAATTAACCATCGTGCGAGTCATAAAGGGGTCTTTTTGGTCCCTTTTTCCACAAATCTTTAAAACCTCCTATAAAATATGATGGAATCAGACCAAAATATTCTAGAAAGTTGTTCGCCATAAAATGTTACTATATGTCCTAGAATACATCAAAACTCTAAATTATACCCAAACGCCAGAAAGTGACACTATACTATATTCTGACATTCTGGATTAAAGAAAATCTATACATATCTGCAAGACAAAATGCCACGTAAAAACGAAAAGTGTAAATATGTGCAGGATGTTTCGATGGAAATTGGTAAAAAAACTCTTCCCTTTTTATGAAATAATAAGACACACAGCCAAACTATATCTTACTCACAACTTTTTGCTTAAGTTATTTTGAAAATTTAACTTGAAAAAATCAACAAGTACGGACATCAATTAAAAAAAACGCGCACTTTATTGGCGATACTGAATATTTTAAATACGTTTCACATACCTTTCATTACAATTACAAGAAAATATTTAAAACCCTCTGTTTATTTTGGATATTATCATAGTTTTATAAACAACTTAAAAATGGAGACAAAACAAAACTGCTAATTTTTTCACTGTATTTAGAAAACTGAAAAAAAATAACAAAATTAATTCAAACCATTTTTGTCTTTTCCTCTTCTCTTGCTAGGTTGGTTAACAACAACGCACGAAACACATGCGTTTGGCATACTCTCCCGTCTTCGTTCTGCATCTTTCATTATACTATACACAGAGTTCTTTATTATAAAACAGCATTCCGCAGCCGTGAGAGAACTGTTGTTACTCTCCTCGACAAAAATCATCTCTTCACCCATAAAAAAAAATGTTGTAACATAAAAAATATATTGGTACCCAAACAAATAAAATTGAGATATGTTACAAAATCCAAACATATATTTGTTTGCAACCAGTTCCAAACACATATTTGTTTGGATACAAACATATTTCTAACATACAGTATCCGCGTGCAGTGACTTGAAAAAATCACTTTGCAAATAAATGAAATTTACTTGTGATCATTTTCGTCCGATAATTTTTCACAACTTTCGACATGGACAATTACGGCAAGAGTGCATCGATCAAACTAAATATGTATGTGCTTGAACTGATAATGTAAGATCGCCATATAGGCATCACTGGGAATTTCTTCCATCAACTAACTTTTGATATTACATTAAACGCTAGCCATAAAAATAGGTTTTACTCGTGAGATCCAGCGCAATTTGACAACCGCTCTAAAAAAGTCTCTTGTGAGTCGAACCTCGCACCTATGCTTAGAAGCCCGAAGCAAAACCGAAATCGACTGTTTAGGTCAACGAAAGCGAGCCAAATCCATCCAACGAAAATTGTTCATGTAAGAAGCACTTCGAAGCAAATGGTCGAATGTTTCTTCGGCAAAACTGATCGTGTAGCGGCCATACGGTTTAAGAAATGTAGGACAGTTAATTCTGAGTGCACTACAATTTGTTGGCCTGAAGTGTCCTGAGAAATTCGAAAAACAATGAAGAGGAGACAAATCGTTCTCCATCATATTAATGCGAGATATCACACATATATTCGAAGCAATCCCTGTTTCACCGGACAAAACTTGGAATTGAAGGGTCATCCGCCCTGCAGCCCTGACTGGGGATCCAATAACTTTATTTGATTCCAGCCTTTCTAGAAAAAAGGCGTGATCATCTATTTTAGTCGCCAGAAGATGCTGTAAAAGCGTTCTAAAACCAGGTTTTGGAGGTGTCCTAATCGGAGTGGAAAAGGTGATTCAACAATTCGTTTGAGGGCATAAAAAAGTATATAAATCATGCTGGAGACTACTTACGAAAACAATAAAACTATTTTTGATGATAAATAATCGCGTTTTCATTGTTAGGCCAAATATTTATCGCGCAGCTCTTGTACAGTCCCAGGTCGCCCACTATACCAATTCTGTGTGATGTCGTTTGGCTTGTGCAATGCCATACAGAGGCCATGAAATTTGATTGACAAAGACAGTCCGCATGGTCTCTGGGAGAATGACTTTGGGTACTTGGACGACTTGCTGATCATATCGGAAAATTTCAATGAGCATCTTCGTCTACTAAAGAAGGCAAACCTTACAATCGGTTTAATAAGGTCCCACTTCTGCTTCTGTGAAAGAGTTTTGCTCACAGACCTTGAACAAATTGAGGTGATTAAGAAGATAAAGATACCCAAGGACACCAGAGGCTTTCGCTTAAAACTGCCGTGGTCTTTAAAATGTTATTAGTTTTTTAGGTATTAAAATGCTTTATATACAATTTTGAGTATTTGAGATTTCTTTGAAATATACATGCAAAACATAACTGTTACCCTTTCTTTTATAAAAATTTCCACAACGAGTTTTAATTTCCAATTACAAAGCTTCCAACATAACTATAATGTACATACGTACGTACATTCATTAGAAATTGCGAATTTGCAAAGATACTGACATGCAAATTAAAAACACTTTTCCCCATTAAGGAAATTTAAAACTTTCGCAGTTGTGCCGTATATCAATGCATTTGCATATCGCTACATTTTTTCACCAAAGCAAGCTGAATTTAATTAAATGAAATGAATACAAGAAAATGAAAACAATATTTTGATTATTCATATTACTGTGAAGTGAAAAGTTTTTGATTTGATTTCCAGTTATTTTTAAATGGTTTTATTTAGCTCACCCCGTTTGTTTTATTTATTATTTATTCTTGGGTCAAATTTAGTAATTCAAATTTCACCCTCTTCCTGTCAACCGATTAATCTGAAATTTTGTATACAGTTTGGATTTTGGTGACAATACAATTATGTTTATTCATTATCATTATAAATTCAAGATGGTGGCCGCTACAAAATGGCGGATAACGTAGGTTTTATCAATCCCATCAATATGGGTATCAAATGAAAGGGCTCAACAAGCTCAACAACAATATACTATAAAAAATTGAAATCCAAGATGGCGGCCGCTACAAAATGGCGGATAACGTAGGTTTTATCAATCCCATCAATATGGGTATCAAATGAAAGTGCTCAGCAAGCAGAATACAATATACTATAAAAAATTGAAATCCAAGATGGCGGCCCCTACAAAATGGCGGATAACGTAGGTTTTATCAATCCCATCAATATGGGTATCAAATGAAAGGGCTCAACAAGCAGAATACAATATACTATAAAAAATTGAAATCCAAGATGGCGGCCCCTACAAAATGGCGGATAACGTAGGTTTTATCAATCCCATCAATATGGGTATCAAATGAAAGGGCTCAACAAGCAGAATACAATATACTATAAAAAATTGAAATCCAAGATGGCGGCCCCTACAAAATGGCGGATAACGTAGGTTTTATCAATCCCATCAATATGGGTATCAAATGAAAGGGCTCAACAAGCAGAATACAATATACTATAAAAAATGAAATCCAAGATGGCGGCTGCTACAAAATGGCGGATAACGTAGGTTTTATCAATCCCATCAATATGGGTATCAAATGAAAGTGCTAAACCAGTAGAATACAATGCACTATATAAAATTAAAATCCAAGATGGCGGCCTCTACAAAATGGCGGATAACTTAGGTTTTATCAATCCCATCAACATGGGTATCAAATGAAAGGTCTCAACAAGTAGAATACAATTTACTATGCAAAATTGAAATCTAAGATGGCCGCCGCTACCAAATGGCTGATAACAATTTTTTATCAATCCCACCAATATTTGTATCAAATAAAAGGGCTTGACAAGAATAATACAGTGCACTATACAACCTCAATATTTAAGATGGGCGCAGCCACTAAATGGCGTATAATTAAGATTTAAATTTAGAAATTGAATCTGTAATTTAGGTATCTGATTAATCCAGCCTGAATCCACCACCCAAGTCAAGATTTTTTATCGTGTTGAGGACTGTGTGGCGTTAGGGTGGCTAAAAATGATACGTCGTTAGCGGTACACAAACCAAGTTAAGGTGAAAGGTTAAAACGCGCCGAGAACTGTATGGCATTAGGGTGGATAAAAATGATATGTCGTTAGCGTTTTCCCCTCAAGACTCAGGCGCATCTTGTTGTACATAGCCTTGCCCCTTTATTGGACCTCTGGGGGGTCGACCGTTTAAATGTCCATTACTCGTGGGAACCAAATGGTAAAAAAATATATAAAAAATACAAACACAAATAAAACAGAAACTGCAACACAATGTAAACGAAGGCTTCAAAAAGCGAAAGAAAAGTATAAAGCAAATCAAGCTAAAGAAAGTGAAGGTGATAGAAATAGTCGATTACAGAAACGGCGGGAACAATTAGCGTCAAAAAGACCTGAGCAATATGAGGCCAGGTTAAAAAAGCAACGTCAGCGATATACACAAATGACGGCGTCAGAAACGCCTGAAGAATATGAAGCCAGGTTAACAAAGCAACGTGAGCGATACACACAGATGATAGCGTCAGAAACGCCTGAATAATATGAAGCCAGGTTAACAAAACAACGGGAGCGATACACACAGATGTGTGTTGCCTTTAATACTATCATGGGCTTCTACAATACATAAAATGCAGGCCAGCACTATGGACCACGCAGTCGTATACTTAGGTGCGAAACTGTTTGAAGAAGGTCAAGCCTACGTGGCTCTTAGTAGAGTAAGATATTTGCAGGGACTACGTATAGAGGAGTTGGACTGCAATAAACTAACGGGCAAGAAACCTTGCAATAATGAAGCACTAAATGAATTAAACAGAATGCGAAATAAAAACTAAAAACTAGAAAATAAAAATAGGTAAAAAACTTTTTAAGTTAAACGGTTTTATGTTAAACATACCTTGCAATGTTTAAGATAAATGTACTAAAAACCAAAAAATAATAAAATAGATACAGTCGTGGGAATTATAAACATATGCATAGACTAGACTAAAATAAAACCGTGGGGCACGTCAATTGTCTACAAATTTCCGAACGCATCTTTGAGATACCTTCCATAAGTTTTTGTTGACAAATATAGCATAGCACATTGGCCAATTTTACGAAAAACCTGGCCAAAACTTTAAAAATGAATGGATTTAGGCCTAACCTTGGGTTCTTATGTTTTTCGGGTCGTTGGTTTCATTTTTTCATACTTTTTAACCCTCAGAAGGTCATTAAAGGGAATTATTTGACCCCTTCTCTAATAAAATGTGATCGTATCAGATCAAAATATTCTACAAATTTGTTCGCCATCAATTTTTACTATGGGTCCTAGAATACACCAAAACTCTATATCTTAACTAAACTTCAGAAATATGCAAAATTATAAACACATTTTAGGGTTAAGGGCGTACTTCATGTGATTTTTGGCAAAATTGTCATACAAAGCATAATTTTAGAAGAATCAAAGACGAAAATGTTATCCGCTAAATTTCACTATAAGTTACCAAAGAAATGAAATCTCTATTTGCATTACATACCAAGGAAATATCGGTATCAATTTTGCCCAAAAACCAAGAAACTAAAATGGGGTAGCAAACTTCTACCATTTGTACAGTTTTGAAAATATTTGAGTTGAGATCACTTTGAAACCTTGCATTTTAGATGTATAATGTATTTGGCATCTTTACTGAAATAACGTCTTTACTCAACGACTGTATTTAGAAAACTGAAGAAAAAAGAACAAAATTAATTCATACCATTTTTGTCTTTTCCTCTTCGCTTGCTAGGTTGGTTAACTGAAAGAACAACAACGCACGAAACACACGCGTTTGGCATACTTTCCCGTCTTCGTTCTGCATCTTTCATTATACTATACACAGAGCTCTTTATTATAAAGCTGCATTCTGCAGCCGCGAGAGCCCTGTTGTTACTCTCCTCGACAAAAATCATCTCTCCACCCATAAAAAATATGTTGTAATATAAACCTCCACCATAAAATACTCTGAACTAAAATTGAATAATTAGTTTTCATTCCTGTCCCCAACTTTAAGTGGGTACGTTAAAATGTCAGATAATGTACATAAAATGTTTCATTCGGTAGGCCCTTTTTTATGGTGCCTATATTTAACTATGTATGTTGACAATTTTTGGTGGGCTAGAAATTGGGAGGTACCGTTATATAGGGGTTTTGATGGGAGCCTTTAATGTCAAATAACTCCTAATTCGGTTAAAAATTGTAGCTAGAATCCTCAAAATACCGAAAATCGGTACATAAAGTGGGAACTTCAAATGTCATTAACAGCTAGTTCGGAGGTATGTGGGCTATACGAAAATATGAAATTAAATGAACAATTTTTGTTGGCTTTTAAATTTCAAATTACAGAAAGTTCGTCCAAAAAAATAAAGCTAAGGTACGGAAAATCGGGAAGTTTGTTTTGGGGCTATACCAAAACATGGACCTACGTTCGGTTAAACATTTTAAGTAAAATCCTCAAATACCGAAAATCGGGAAGTATTGTTATAATGGGGCTATGTTGAAAATTGTTGTGCGGTGACCACTACAACCTTCAATTACAGTTAGTTCGGTTAAAAATTTTAGCAAAAATTGTCAATTACTGAAAATTGGGAGGTACCGTTATATAGGAGCTATATCCGAACATGGACCAATGTTGACAATTTTTTTATGGAGAGGTGTTGTAACCACTAAGAACTTCAAATGTCAAATTACTGCTAGTTCGGTTTAATATTGTAGTTAAAATCATCAAATTACTGAAAATCGGGAGGTACTTTTATATGGGGGCTTTATCAATACATCGACCTTTCTTGGCAATTTTGGGTGGAGAGGTGTGGTGACCACTAGGAATTTCAAATGTCAAATGTTCAAATTACAGATAATTCGGTTAAAACTTGTAGGTAAAATTCTCAAAATACCGAAAATCCGTTATATGGGGATACCGAAATCCGTTAAACCGAGGTCCCGTTATATGGGGCTATACCAAAACATGGACCTACGTTCATAATTATTTCGAATATAAGTTTTTTGGTCACTAAGAACCCTAAATATCAATTTATAGCTAATTCGGTCTAGAAATGTGAATTTAAACGTCAAAATACCTGAAATCGGGCGGTAACGTTATATGGGGGCTATTCCAAAACATGGACCTATGTCCACTAGTTATATAAGTTTATTGACATTTAAGAACCCTAAATGTCAATTTATAGCTACATCGGTCTGAAAATGTAGCTAAAAACGTCAAAATACCGTAAATCGGGGGGCACCGTTATATGGGGGCTATACCAAAACGTGGACCTATGTCCACAAGTTTTGTTATATAAGTGTATTGACATTAAGAACCCTAAATGTCAAATTATAGCTACATCGGTCTGAAAATGTAGATAAAAACGTCAAAATACCGTAAATCGGGAGTACCGTTATATGGGGGCTATACCAAAACGTGGACCGATATAACCCATCATCGAACTTGACCTGCCTACAAACAAAATACGCATTTTCCCAAAATTTCAGACAATTTTGGTGGAGAGGTATGGTGACCACTAAGAACTTCAAATGACAAATGTTCAAATTGCAGCTAATTCGGTTAAAACTTGTAGGTAAAAATCTCAAAATACCGAAAATCAGGAGGTACCGTTATATGGAGCTATACCAAAACATGTACCTATGTTCATAATTTGTTCGAATATAAGTTTTTTGGTCACTAAGAACCCTAAATATCAAATTATAGCTAATTCGGTCTAGAAATGCGACTAAAATCGTCAAAATACCTGAAATCGGGCGGTAGCGTTATATGGGGGCTATTCCAAAACATTGATATATGTCCACTAGTTTTCTTATATAAGTTTATTGGCACTTAAGAACCCTAAATGTCAAATTATAGCTAAATCGGTCTGAAAATGTAGCTAAAAACGTCAAAATACCGTAAATCGGGGGGTACCGTTATATGGGGGCTATACCAGAACGTGGACCTATGTCCACAACTTTTGTTATATAGGTTTATTGACACTTAAGAACCCTAAATGTCAAATTATAGCTAAATCGGTCTGAAAATGTAGCTAAAAACGGCAAAATACCGTAAATCGGGGGGTACCGTTATATGGGGGCTATACCAAAACGTGGACCGATATAGCCCATCATCGAACTTGACCTGCCTGCAAACAAAAGACGCATTTTCCCAAAATTTCAGCGTTCTATCTCCATTTTTGTGGATGCTAGAGTGATTACCACAGACGGACGGACGGACGGACGTGCACAGATCGACTCAGAATTTTACCCTGATCAAGAATATATATACTTTATAGGGTCGCAAATGAGTATTTCAATGCGTTACAAACGGAAAAACAAACTTAATATACCCTACATACTATGGTGGAGGGTATAAAAATATGTTGGTACCCTAACAAATAAAATTGAGATATGTTACAAAATTTTGGAAACATATATTTGTTTGGGCCCAAACATATATTTGTTTGCAACCAGTCCCAAACAAATATTTGTTTGGATCCAAGCATATTTCTAGCATATATTTTTCTGCGTGCAGTGACTTGAAAAATCACTTTGCAAATAAATGGAATTTACTTGTGAACATTTTCGTCCTATCATTTTTCACAACTTTGGACATGGATAATTACGGCAAGAGTGCATTGATCAAATTAAATCTTTGTATGTCGATAAAGGGTCATCCTATAGTGCTAAGAAAAACTGGTCTAATGACTTCAATCAGGGCCGATACTCTCCAGAAATAACATTAAGCTGCGCGTGAACGGATAATGTAAGATCGCCATGTTATATACCGTGAGATAGAGGCATCACTGGGCATTTCTTCCATCAACAATTTTGATATTGCATGAAACCCTGGCAATAAAAATGGGGTTTACTCGTGAGATCCAGCGCAATTTGACAATCGCTCTAAAAAAGGCTCTTGTGAGTCGAATCTTAGATCTATGCTTAGAAGCCCGAAACAAGACAGGAATCGACCGTTCAGGTCTACGAAAGCGAGTCAAATCCATTCAACGAAAGTTGTTCATGTAAGAAGCACTTCGAAGCAAATGGTCGCCTGTTTCTTCTGCAAAACTGGCCGTGTGGCGACCATACGACTTGAGAAATGTAGGGCAGTTAATTCTAAGTGCACTACAATTTGTTGGACTAAAGTCTCCTGAAAAATTCGAAAAACGATGAAGAAAATACGAATCGTTCTCCATCATAACAATGCGAGCTCTCACACATCGATTCAAACCAGCCTCTGTTTGACCGGACAAAACGTGGAATTGATGAGTCATCCGCACTGCAGTCCTGACTGGGGATCCAATAAATCTATTTGATTCCAGCCTTTCTAGAAAAAAAGCGTGATCATCGATTTTCGTCGCCAGAAGATGCTGTAATAGCGTTCTAAAACAGGTTTTGGAGGTGTCCTAATCGGATAGGAAAAGGTGATTCAACAATTGGTTGGTTTGAGCGCATGAAAAAGTGTATAAATCATGCTGGAGACTACTTAAGAAAACAATAAAATTATTTTTGATGGTAAATATTCGCGTTTTCATTGTTAGGCCAAATAGTTATCGTACCCTTGTACAGTGCCAGGTCGCCCACTGTACCAATTCCGTGTGATGCCAGATACGTAAGGAGTTTTCTCGGTACTGCAGGGTGATACCGCAGGTTTAAAAAAATAACTTAGCGGAAAATGCATTTCCACTCACTGACTGTTTAAAACAGGACCCAAATTCACCATCACTTGCCAGCAAAGAGCCTTTCGAAAATCTTAAAACCGCCCTGGTCTTAAAAAATGTTTTTAATTTTTTAAGTATTTCGCATTAAAACATTAATGAGTTTTCATGTCTACATGCTTTATATATAATTTTAAATATTTGAGATTTCTTTGAAATATACATGCAAAACATAACTGTTACCCTTTCTTTTATAAAAATTTTCACAACGAGTTTTAATTTCCAATTACAAAGCTTCCAACATAACTATAATGTACATACGTACGTACATTCATTAGAAATTGCGAATTTGCAAAGATACTGACATGCAAATTAAAAACATTTTTCCCTACTAAGGAAATTTAAAACTTTCACAGTTGCGCCGGCTATCAATGCATTTGCTTTTCGATGTATTTTTTTCATCAAAGCAAGCTGAATTTAATTAAATGAAATGAATAGAAGAAAACGAAAACAATTTTTTGATTATTCACATTACTATGAAGTGAAAAGTTTTTGATTTGATTTCCAGTTATTTTTCTATTATTTTTTCAGAGGAAAATTTAATCAACTTTTTCTGCTACAACATTATTATACTGCCGATTGATGGTATTTTAAGAGCGGTCCTTTCTTTCTTTGTTATTAGAATTTTATCTCGCTAATTAAAAACTAACAACTTCCTGGTTCAAAAGTTAGTCGTAAATGTTAACATTTTTCCAATGGCATTAAAGGAGAAAAAGGAATGAAAAATAAATGTAAAACGGGGTTACGTCAACAAAAGTTAACGATGTGTTTTTTTTTTCAAAAGTGTAAAGTCATAAAACGCCCACACCGAGGTACTAAATATAGACTTCAATAAAGATTACTTATATCTTTCCTTTGAAATGTTTTTTCATTTATAGAAGCAAATACGCAAAGTAACCCTTTTCGTAAGCCAATAAACAAACAAACGGGGTGTAGAAATACATTTCACAAATTAATTTCATTAAACTAATGTAATTTCGTAACTTAGGTTTCGTAAAGGTACTGCGAAGAAGGGGGCGTTTAACCTGTTTGATGTTGAGATTGGTGATTTTTTTTTTCTTTTTTTGCAAGGAAGGGTTACATAATGTGTTGGAAAATAACACGGAAATATTACCGAAAATATAGATTTTTTACTAAAAATATATTTTTTTACTAAAAAGTAACAATTTTTATTCCCTTCACCCTTATTATAAGTTTGTTTTGGCAAAAGTTCATGTAACAACGCGAATATTCGTCGGAAACCCCAATGTGGTATTCTCATCTTCATATCTCGACGAGATAAAGCGAAGAAAAGAAAAAAAAATTCTGGACTTTGCCATGTTACAGCCGGTCAGAACCGTAACTTGGTATCTTCCATCCCTTACGTTAGTCAATAAAAAATATATTGATTTTAAATCATGATGCAATTATGAACTACATTTTCTTCCGCATATTTATTTACATATTCTCCATAATTATTTCATGGTTTTTTTATATTTATGTATATCGTCCATTGGTTCAATTTGTTTCCGAATACTATTTACTTATAGGGATTTTAAAATTTTGTGAATTTCATTCATTTCCTTTTATAGAGACAAAAATATAGCAAGAGATGTATGTGTGTAAATTAAGCGTCAACTTATATCACAGATTGTTGATTGTCTTTAAATTACCCATCTAAATGCTAATTTCAATTGAAAGCACCACACGTTTCATTACTTTGAGTTGTAAATGAAAACCCTTGCCAAATAGAATAATTAGGGAAATTATTTTGCCAACGTTACAAAATAAAAGCGGGAGCGAAAGTTTTTATCATTTCAGCTGTGAATGCAACAATAATTAAAATGCAACAAACAATAGCTAATGGTAACTTGTGGAACACCAATAATTGCATTAAAGGGAATATTCGTCGAAATAAGTTTGTAAGAAGTTGCTACAAAGTAAGGGTAATGAATGAATTGTATACTACCGAGGAGACTTAGTAAAGAAACCGAACAGTGGTATTTTCCATTATTTGAAATTTGGCTTAGAGATGTGTGTTTACATACATACATCATTATCTCTCATTCGGTTGGAAAAACACTCAATCCTTGCAATACTATAAAGTAGGTGTAAACCTAACTATGAAAACGCGAATATCTACCATCAAAAATAGTTTTATTGTTTTCTTAAATAGTCTCCAGCATGATATATACAAAGACAAAGTCGAACAGACCAAAGATATATTCTATAAGCGCTTAGAAAAAACTTATGACCGTTGCCCTGCCCATGACATTAAAATTATTCACGGCGATTTTAATGTCAAAATTGGAAAGGAGAATATCTTTGACCCAACAGTCGGGAAATTCAGTCTCCACAGTGAAACATCTGACAATGGTATGACGCTTATTGACTTTGCAGCTGCAAAAAAACATGGTAGTTAGCAGTACCAGATTTAAGCATCTCGATATTTATAAGGGCACCTGCCTGTCTCCAGATCAAAGAACAATAAATCAAATTGATCACGTTGTGATAATTGGAAGACATTCATCGAGCGTGTTGATGTACGATCCTTCCACTACCTTGTTGCAGTAAAGGTACGTAACCGTCTAAATGTTGCAAATAAAGCACGAACATATAACGCGGAAGTTGGACATCGGTAGGCTGCAAGCATAACAGATAGCCACAGCATATTCCACTCAACTAGCCCAATTGCTTAATGAAAGCACTCCTCGTCCCGATAACATATCAGCACAATTGCAAAATATTGCCCACTCCATGCAAACAGCCTCAAAATCCATACCTGGATACCAGAGACCTCCACCAAGGAATGCATGGTATGACCAGGAGTGTCGTGCTGCTACCAAAGAGAAAAATGAGGCATATAGAGCTACTTTACAATCAGTAGAAACGCGTAGCGCCAAGAAAGGTATCGGAGCCAATATGAAGTCCGAAAGTTCTACCAAAGAGTGAAACATCAAACTGATGGCTTTAGTACAGGCACATCCTCCTGTAGAGACCAGCAAGGTAATATGGTAACTGATACAGATAGTGTGCTAAGGATATGAAAAGAGCATTTTTCCAAACTGTTGGTATCCAATAGTAGCAAAGTCGTGAAGATACCACAGATCCAATCCCAGAAGATGGTATTGAATGTATTCCATCCGGCCAAAATGAGGTAAAGACAGCAATAAACCGGCTGAAGAATAATAAGGCAGCAGGAGCTGATGGCCTACCAGCCGAGCTGTTTAAAACCGGAAGCCACACACTGATAAGGTGTATGCATGAACTAGTTAGCTCCATCTGGCAGGAAGAACGCATACCCGACGATTGGAACCTGAGCATCCTGTGCCCCGTCCATAAGAAAGGAGATAAGACTCTATGCTCCAACTATAGGAGCATGAGTCTTCTCCCTATCGCTTACAAGATAGTGTCAGGAATATTGTGCGAACGACTAAAGCCAATGGCCAACGAAATAATTGGATTCATATTAGCTCAATGATATGGGACCTACTGTTTATCGCCGAGCCCGAACGGCGTGTCTAAGACACCACTTGTAGAGAAGTTGTACAAGGCTGAAATACTCAGAAAATTTCGCCAACATTACTGAGGGGTATTTTGTCACCGTTGAAAAGTGTTTGATGTTCACTGGCCGGGGAATCGAACCCACGACCTTCAGCGTGCAAGGCGGGTGTGCAAACCATTGCACCACGGTGGCACACCTGTCGATTATAAAGCAGCCGTCGAAATCCCGCTACGTTCAAAGGTATTCCAAGCCATGTTTGAATTTGGTATCCCAGCAAGGCTCAATCGGCTTTGTTAAATGACAAATAAAGCAGTGCTTGGAGTGTTTGAGAGAAATATTCTTTGAAAGATCTATGGACCAATTTGCGTTGAAGGTGAATATCGACGCCGTCTGAACCACGAGCTGTATCTGCTATACAACGACAACCGTATAGATAAACGTATCGAGATGCAATGATTGCCTTAGCTAGGCCATATTATAAGAATGAGCTATGATGAACGCGATAAAAAAGGCGTATAAATACGTGTCACATGGCGGTGCACGCAGAATTGGCAGGCTTAAGCTTAGGTGGAATAAACAAGTGGATGAAGAGATGAAAAGGCGCGGTATCCAGAAGGCGAAGCAGCAAACAGAGAGAATTGGAGATCTTTTCTTAGTTCGGCTTATGGAACAAATGTTCTGTAATGGGCCAGCTAAGTAAGTAGTAAGTATTCCCAGTAGAGGAGATGGGACTAGCAGATCGTTATGTGGTTCATCGTATGAACCTTGAACCCCCAGGTGGCTAGACCACGATACCGTTACATTTCCTGAGTACCTTAGCCATGGAAAACTGCTCTACAAGTGATGTCTTAAGACACGCCGTTCGGACTCGGCCATAAACCGAATGTTCCATATCAATGAACTAATATGAATCGGTGTGTACTGAGTGATATGAGAGAAGTCTTCCTTGTCCGTTTCTGGGATGTTTTTGTGGAACAATTATTAACCTTGCCAAGCTGTTCAAGGGCGTAGATAAGACCATCCTTCAGCTGTGTTTGAAACATTGGATAATCAACACCAGTCATTTGTGAAATTCAAAAATAATCAACGCCAGTCATTTGTGGAATTTAAAAATAAGAATTCAAAGACTTCCCCAAGGCGTAATATCTCCATAACTGTCCAATCTCTACCTGTTTGAAATCCCATACCCTCCAGACAGCATAGGGATCGCAATATATGCTGTTGACTGCACGATCTTGGCGTACGGTCCTATTGCCGACGACATATGTGAAAGGTTGTGTATCTACATAGCTGACTTACTGCAGTTCTTCCATCTGAGGAATATGAAGTCAACCGTCGCTAAGTCCACTTTCACACTGTTCACCACCTGGTTGGCTGAAATAAGGCTCCCCCTGAACTTGTTGGTCAATGTTGCCCTGATTTCGACCACGAACTGTCCCAAAATATATTTTTTCTCTTACCTCTAAACCACTGTAGTATATGTGTTTAACATTTGTAGTTAAGGTGATAGGACAAATGTATAATTAACCAAAAGTGTATGCATGTGTGTGTGTTTGTGTGGGTAATAAAGCTGTTAGCAAGTGTGTATTTGGAAAGTTTATAAATTTGCTAACACTGAAGGACTTGGTCGTATGTGCTCATTTACCAAACATCCACATGTACTTCAAACGTTGATAATGTTACGTAATTAAGCATTAGTGGTTGCTTGAGAAGAATTACTAACAAACACACAGCCACACACACACATTTACACAGATGCATACAGTAACAGCTGAGACTAAATATGCACCATTTACACACATACAAACAATTTTATTAAGATCTTTGGTATGAATATCTCCTACTCCTACACCCAATTTGATAATTACAACACTTGTGAGATATATACAAAGTGTTTACCAAGTTTGGTGTTTAGTGTTGGCACACTGGCATACATACACACAACTGTAGACATATAGTGGCAAATAACAATTGCTCTTATACTGGCAAATAGAAATACATCAACAACAACGGAAGCAGGAACGTAAAATAGCAGACAAACAAACAACAAACTAATAAACAAACGGAGACAGTAACTTATAAGAGTAACTTTAGCATTTGTCACACACAAATACCATATACACACCTACACACATTGTCTACAAGGATGTTAAGACTCCAAGACCTCTGCGTGAGCAGACATTGCTTGCTCATTCATTAAAATGAGTTCGCGTACATGTAAACACTCTTGCTCACACTTATGTACATATCGTCACCATAAATGCCCGAAGACGTAACCGACAAAACCAAAACTTTACAGGAGAAGCAAAAAATGTTATAAAATTAAAAACTGTTTTATGGAATATTAATCTTATGACGGCGAGTATAAGGTATATTATCGATCATATACGAAGGGGAATTAGTAGTGAAACCAAAACCGCTGAAGTGCTTAGTTTTGAGATCCTCCATTACAACAAAATCTGCAATATTATCTCATTTTCCGAAATGCCATTACTTGAAAAGCATCGTTGTTTTTGAACATAGAAGCTTGAAATTTTGCCAGAGCATGTATTTTAGCTTTATGTATCAGATTACGTCAAAAAACGAATTTAAATTTTCATGTCGGTTACGTCTTCGGGCATTTATGGTGACGATATGCATGTTGATTCGTTCCCTATTCATTCAACCAATTGAAATGAGTTCATTTAATGGTAAACTGATTAGGTTTGCCAATGTGGGCGATCGGCGCCTCACACTCACTAGGAAACTTAGTCAAACAGCCAAACTACTAACTACTTCGAAATTAGTGGATGCATTTAATAACGAATGTGTGAACGAACTAAAGTTTATTGTGTTCTCATTTATATTCTGGTACTAATTAAAAGTCCTTGGTTTTTGCGGCAACAACAACGAACGAATATGTGTGAATATTTGGTGTAAATAGTAGTGTTGCCAATGTTGTTGTTAGTTTCATCTCTTGTCGTCATCGACGTTGTTGTCGCTGACGTTAGTGATGATATGACAGATGAACATATTTGGTGATGACAAGCAATTGGATAATTCTAATTTAGAAGACACAATACTAATCGATATGCATGCAAGCTGAATATTTGATAGGATTATATTGTCCTGAATTGAGAGTGTGGATAAACGTGGACGTGATTGTAACTGCTTTGGGGTTAGAAATCGAAAAGTTGTTGAACAGTATGAATGATAATTATGTGGCAGACACATGAACCAAATAAAACTCACATTTGAACCTGGACAGTACTTTAGTAAGTCTATAAAGCAAACAAGTAAGCTAAGGCCATTTATATGTTATCTAGCCGCTACAATGGTATAATATTTATCAAGAGAGAGGTTTTCTAGTTTCGTTTTCGTAATTTGTCTGAATATGTTCCCTAGAAATTAAAATGTGGAGCCAACATTAAATTTTTATATCTATCCCACAAAAGGTTTGGTTAATTATAATACTTGTTGCACAAACATCCCATATGGGACAAGAGAGACTTCTCTCATATCAATGATGCATCCCGATTCATATTAGCTCAATGATAAGGGACCTACTTTTTATTGCCGAGTCCGAACGGCGTGTCCTAAGACACCACTTGTTGAGAAGTTTTGCATGGCTGAAATATTCATATTCAAAATCGCCAACTTTAATGAGGGGTATTTATTTTTTGTTAATTTTACCCGCTAAATATTATCCGATCATTATTCAAATTATTGACATCTTCCTTGAACAAAACTCTTTCCTCGTGCATAAATTTGTCAGTATTGAACTATAGCTGCGACCTTTAGCGTGAATGTAATAACACTGCTCACAATTAAAACTCTGGGGTCCTTGTGTTAAAACATCGTCTCTTAAATATAACTTACGTTTTCGTTCAGGACATAATACAAATTTTACACAAAAGTTTTGGCCCATTTAACCCGCTAAATATTATCTGATCATCATGTTAAATTGCAAGCTACTTCTTAATCGTAAACCTTACTTAAAATTTCGCGACGATCACAATACCCACACGGTGCTCTTGCAGAAACTTTAAATGGAAGGTACTTACACCTGGGAAGTTTTTGCGGATTCTGAAACTACAATGTTCATAGATAAGAAAAATCAAAAAAGCAAAAAAAAAGATCGGCATTTTAATGGTTTTTTAGGCTTTCACGATTTTGATTGGAAACCGAAAGTCCAATCGACATGGGACAAAAAAAAACAAGAATGTTGTAGCTACGAAAATTCTCTACAGGATTAACCTTTTGGTATTTTGTAGGTTTTACCATTTTTGAGATATAGAAGTTCACATTGCACAGTGGATCCACCCATTGGCCAAAACTAAAAAAATGAATGTCAAAATGTTGGTACAACATCTGGCAACTACGAGTATGACAGCTATGACATGACCCTTTTTTAAAATATATTAATTTTTGTTTCAGTCGAACGCGATCTTCTTAAGAATTGCTTCAAAAGTCGGAACATTTGACTAATATTTTTTGTTGTGAGTACAAACTATATTTTAAGTGCAAGTAAATTTATTCAAAATATTGCGAAACTAATACGTATGAAAACCTAAAAAATCCCTAAAAATGTCAACTTGAATCGCGGTTTATTTAAAAAGCGCTTCTGCGATTTTTTGATTTTTTCTCATCTATGAACATTGTAGTTCAGAATCGGCAAAAACTTCTCAGTTGTAAGCAACTTCCATTTAATGTTGCTTCAGAAGCACCGTGCCCATTATATAAAAGGCAGTAGGCCCGTTATGTAGCAGACACATTATTTGCAATTTGCATCAGTGGAAAGGTCAGTAGTTCTTTTTCCATATGTAGGCTATTTTGGACCAAAGATAAAATTTTGATATTTTTCATACCAAAGTATGGACCATTACGCTCGCTAAATAATATCAGATCATTATCCAAAATGACAGGCATCTTCTTCGACCTAAGTTCTTACATCGTGAAAAATTTCTTGACTATTTACTTATAATTGCGATCTCTGGCGTGTTTATGATTATACTACAAACAATATATTAGACTGTTACTCTGTTACGTAATCATGTTCACCAACACAATTGGCATCAATAGAAAGGTCAAGAGTTTCCTTTCCAAATATAGCTTACTTGCCCGGCATGTGTCTTCCAGGAATAAAGATATAAACTGTATATACAAAATTGTCACAATTTTCACACAAAAGTTTTGGTCTATTTAACCCTCTTAATCTTATCTGCAGGAAAATTTGGCTAAATTCGTCAAAATGCCAAAAATCGGGTGGTATATGGGGTGTTATACCTTTTTTGCAAGGAGGTACTTTGTTCACTAAAAACTCATAATGCAAAATGTCAACCAAATTAGTTGAACATTTTTTTTTTCTAAATACATATGTCAAAATACCAAAAATTGGGCGGTTCTTTTATATGGGGGCTATACCCAAATGTGGACCTACCCAGCAAAAAAAGTCCTCCCAAAATCATGGGTTTTGTAAGGGATTTTTGGCAGCCGTAACTACTCGCAAACACCCTTTCTTCCCCATTAATTTTAGAAGGGCATGTCGCACTCACTTTGTAGTTATTTTATGACCACTAGAATAACTAGTTATTCTGTGGCCACTAGAAGTTGAAAAGTAAGTTGGAAAAAATTCTATTTTTAGAACAGTTGATGTAGAATTTTTTTTTAATTTCATCACACTTCTTGCTTTTATTTTACTTTATTCTATTTCGCTCGCTGTGCGAGTGGAACACACGAACCCTCTGATTTCTAGCCAAAGACACTACATACTGTGCCACGCACACGAACATTAAGGGTTGCTTAAGAACTTAAATGTGCAGTGTACATGTGCACCACGAACTGTTATTTTTTTAATTAAAAAAAAACTCGCGTGCCGACAGTGAGCGTCGAACACACAACCCTAGGATTTATAGTCGGACACACACTCACTGTGCCACCGTCCTCATTACTTAGTGAGGAGCAAAGTAAGTAGGTTTACCTTGTAATATCCCATTACTTTTCGGATTACTTGTAATGAGAAAAGAAGCTTGTTTACATTACTTTGTAATGGGTTACGTAATGACTTAATGATCCGAATTTTTGCTGGGTACATCCATTAATATTTTTTCAGTCTTTCTGCCTGTGTTTAAAATTTCGAGGCGGTACCTCAATTAGAAACATTTTTGGCGCTCATTTCCATACAAGTGGGACCATTGCACAGTGGTGGCACTTACAAGGGAAGGTGTGACAAAAATACTTCTAAATGCTATATCGAACTGAAATTGTTATCAATGGGTCATAGTGGCCTAAAAACACTCTACGTAAAATATTGGTGTCCTTGGTCTTGAATTTAAGTATTTTACTGTTACCAAGACATTGTTCAACCAAATTTGCTGTAATCCGGTACCAGGAGTTTTTATTGCATGGTAAGCATCCCCACGAAAAATTGTCAGTCATGGACCAACCATGATTTGGTTTAGTCCCCTATGATTTATATATAGATTTATTTGGGCAGATGTCAACCAAATATTCTAAGCGACTATGTTCTTATAATGATCTTAGACTTCAGAACACCATCTTATAAAGAAATGTCTTATCGGTCCACTTTTGACTACAGCCTCCATATAGGGTTACCATCCTTTTCCTGGTACTTTATAAGATTTAACCACATTTGTCTGCAGAATTACTTGTAATAATGGATTTTTGGTTCTCAATGCGGGGAAAAATCTCCAATTTTTAGCGTGCTCCAACATTAGGGTGTTCCAAAAATAAAATAAATTATTTGGTAAAGTAAAATCGGTGTTTCGCGAGATTCCATTGCAGTTCTATGTTACCATGACCATAAAAATCGCTAATAGTACAAAAAACATTATATTGAAACCAAATTTAAGAAAGGATAATAAAATTACTTAAAAATATTCCAAAAAATATAAATTCAGCAACTAAAAAAGAGTGTTAAACTTTTGGTCAAAACTGCCATAACCGCAAATTTCCGCAAAAAGTCTATACAGTATTGAAATCTACAGGCGCTAGGCTTCAATTTGGTGCTAGTGGCCATTTGTACGAATTCGTGGAAAGTAACTTAAACTTTAAGGAAATCCATACATCTATATTATTTGTTTTATTTCGACCGATATTATAACCAAAATATATGCCAACCCTTGCAATTTAGAGGAATTTTCATAACTATAAAAATTAAGCTAAGGCAATTTACTAAATGATTCAACTTAAGTTAAGGCATTAAAAATAGTCCTTTGTTTTATAAATTCGCTTAAAATATTACCATTTTTTTTCTCATTTTTAAATACAATTTTTTCTTCAAAATTAGTCATGCTTGTTCTGCTTTTTCTCCTTAAGAACCGCGAAAAATGGAACAAATAAGTTGAGTTTCAAAAAATTTGGAATGTTTTTAAGCGATTTGCATCTTTAAATTTTTAAAATGACGACATGGATTTTTTGATTTTTGTTGTTTGGGCGCATCCACTGTGCATTGGCTTAATAACTTTTTAAACGAATATTGTTATATATTAACATAAATATATTCTTAATTTATAAATTTTGAGGTTAATTTTAAATATAAATATAAATTTAATGACTTATAAATGCAAACAACACTTAACAAATATTGCTCTTTTATAACTCCAAGGCAATATTGTATTTAATTTAAATGTATTAACCCGTTAGCAGTGATATTACTGAAGATTTTAATTTCTGCATCCAACTGTGTACCCTGTACTTCTTTCCAATACTTTATAAATGCGAAGAACTTTTTTCACCAATACAATTAACTACAACTTGATTTGTCGAGATGGTCTCAGTTCTCAAAGGGTTAAGATTTATCTTAAAAAATATTAAAGATATAATTCGTTATGTTCACATACACACACATAAATATTTATGATTGATATATAAATTTAATTATAAATTTCAACAGCATCATCAATAATAACATACACATTCATGCGTTCATATTTATTGCAATTAAATGAAGAATCTTTTCAATTTATTTTCAACTTTATTTAATTTACTCAATGGAATTTTTTATTTATTGCTTTAATGGATATTTTTCCTTATGTTAATTTGTATTCGCATACATACAAAAATATGTACATTAAAGTATATTACATACACAGAAATATAAATAACTGTGGTTTTGTAAGAAAATAGCATAAGTCGACATATAAAAATTTTGAGATATTTCTACCAAGTAGATGTAAAAGTACATAGAGTTTTCATGAGGAAAAATTTGTATCTAAAAAGAGAACTACAAAAATTATCAAACTTTAGCGTAAGTTACAACAAATTCAATTTATTTCATAAAATTAATTTCACAATTTTTGACATATGTAGTTTCTTACGAAAACCACAAATATGTTTATATATAAGAAGTTGGGAATTACAAAGATGTATAATTACACAACATAACTGGCAAGATATTGATATACATATGCGTGTGTGTATATATGTATGTATGTAAAAGTGAATTATTATTGTAAATTGTAGGCATAAGTAAAATGAATTGAGGGAAACTTTTACTTAATTACAGACATCTACATGGGAATTATCTGCAAGCAAGAGACATTAGGCTGTAATTATCACAAACGTTTATATATTTAATACGTTGACAAATAACAAATGACATTTGTACTTTGATAAATTACAAAATTTGAACTTATTATAAGGTGAATTCTAATGTATCATTTTTATTGTATAGTACTGAATTGTAAGTAACAATGTTGCTGGCTGTATTTTAAACAAAATATAGAAATATATGAAGGAGAGGAAAAAATGATCCTTGAGAAATAAGCGATGGGGAAAAACAAAGTATGAGCAAGTAAAACAAGATTTAGTCTGTTTTGCCCACACGTAAATACCCTTAGTCTGCCATACCTATGACAAATGCCTAATTGTAAACGGGAATATAATGTTTGCATGTGATAAAAATTTTCGAAATAACTTTAGAAGAACACTACTTGGAAGGAGTTTTTGGAACTTTCGGACCATTGTCGATAGTAGTATGGAGAAAAATTGAGACAACAAAGATTATTTGCAGCATCAAGAACTTGTAACAGGTTGTTTAAATAGGTTTGAGGCAAACTCAGTCGCTGCCCGGGTCAAGCTAAGGACACACAAACCTCATCAAATAGTCACATTTTATGGGTTTTTCGACAATAAGTCTTGGGTTATAATTCGATCAATTGCTATCATTATCCTTATTGACGATAATGTGTAAATGTGCCTCATCCCTGCACGATATGCATTTCGAAAGTGAAAAGTGTCAACTTAAATGCGGGAATCGGGTTACTGCAGGTGGCTCAATAAGCATCGGATTAATATAATCGCTCGATGGTGATAGGGTTGATATAGATGGTTTGATGGTAACCGGGTTGTTGATGTCAGCTCGATGTCATTTCCCAGCAAAAATTTGGTAAGCACATGTCATTACTTAACGCATTACCGAGTAATGAGTGCTCATTACACTCCGCATTATCAGGCAGTACATATATAATGGTTTACACTTAACTAATTACTTCCTTACTTACTACCTACTTAAGAAGTAATGAGTACGGCGGCACAGAGCTACTGTGTCCGACTACAAATCCTAGGGTGGTGTGTTCAAAGCTCACCGCCGGCATGGGAGTTTTTTATTCACAAAATTACGAAAAAATGTTGATGTACATGTATGTGTTTAAACAACTCTTACTGTTCGTATGAGTGGCCTAGTGTGCACGATGGGGCCAATGGCAGGTTTTTGAGGCAAAAAGTCATTTTTTCAAGTCAGCCATTGAAATCAAATATAACGGAATTATATTCTTAACATTTTCAAACCTCCAAAACCAAAAAATTACAATCTGGCAACGACCCACGGCGACATGCCAAGCTGTCAAAGATGTCATAATTATCATTCCGTTTATTTCTGACATTCAGTCGTAATTAAGCAATTTAAGTATTTTGGCGCCAAACCCTGATCTGTTGATATTATCTATTTTTTAAAAATGGAAAATACGGGAAATGGTATGTAAATTAAGATTATTATTAAAAGTGTAAATGTAATATTAGATGTGGTCAATAATTTGTTGTGTCAGTAGGTGATGGTTTTTGATGTAGTCTGTGGTATCGTCCATGTGTTCTTTGGAGTAGAACTTTCGGCTTCAGGGAGCTTTGTCGTAAAAATATGTATCTGGTGAAAGGTGACAATGTCGGCTAACAGATTTTGAAAAGAATTTTTGCGTATACTTGCGAATAAAAAAATTATCAACTTCCAGATTTCGTAAAACTTAAAAATTTGGATATTTTTAATTTTTGGTTGGAAAATCAGCGAAAACCTAAACACGTTATAGAATGGATTTCTGCAAAATTTAATCGAGGTGTCAAAGACAACTTCATGACCGAAGTTAAAAAGCAAATTTATAATATTTGTGCACGCCTTAACCAAAAATGGATAAAAAATTGGAGGTCAAAAAGTCGTGTATTACAATTTGAAAGCTTATGGTTAGCTAGCGACACAGTATTTACGCTAGAACAAGGTAATGATAAAAAGAAGAGAGGGCGTCCTAATGTGGATTATAGTGAAGGAAGAAAACTTGCTTCGGAAGTCTGCTATGAACACGGCAATAATACCAAACCCTTGATTCATGCCGCCTCTGTTTCGGCCAATTTGTCAAAAGAAAAATATTTAAACTATGTTCTCAAGGAAGTTCGGTATCAACCAACTAATTTGAGAAAACAATTAACTTCGACAGAGAAAATTTATGAACGATATATCCAAATCTGAACCGATTTCAATATGATGTCTCAATAATGTTTTCTAGACCAAATTCCGTCACACACTTTAAATTTCATCACAATTGGACATATATAGCGTGATTGCTGCACGAAATCCTAAAATCGGGTGAAAATATATATGGGAGCTATATCCAAATCTGAACCGATTTCGATATAATTTGGCATACTTTTTTTCTAGACGTAATTTCGACACACATTTTAAATTTCATCGAAATTGGACAGAATTTGCGTGTTTGTTGCACCAAATACCTAAAATCGGGTGAAAATATATATGGGACATATATCCAAATCTGAACCGATTTCAATATAATTTAGCAAACATATTTCTAGACCAAATCCTGTCACACGTTTCAAATTTTTTCGAAATTGGACAGAAATTGCTTGTTTGTTGCACGAAATACCTCAAATCGGGCGAAAATATATAAGGGAGCTATATCCAAATCTGAACCGATTTCAAAATAACTTGGCAAACTTATTTCCAGTCCGAATTCCGCCACATATTCTAAATATCATCATAATTGGACAGAATTTTCGTGTTTGGTCCATCAATTACTCGAAATCGGGCGAACATATATATGAGAGCTATATCTATATATGAACCGATATCAACTAAATTTGGCAGATTAGCTTCTAGGCCGATTATAAACATCTGCACGAAATTTTGAAGGTCTAGCTTGCCCCTGTGATTTGTTGCCTCAAAAACATGTCATCGGCCCCATCGTGGTGTGTAGTGTGTTTGTCTACAAATCAGAAGTTCGTGTGTTCAAAACCAGGAGAGAGCAAAAGAAAAGAAAAAATAAAAACAAAAAATGTGGAGTGGTGAATTTGAATATAATTCACATCAATTGTTCTAAAAATAGAACATATTATTTTTTTCGACTACCGGTATGTGCTTAAATATGTACTTAAAACATATTTAAGGAAGTACTTCCTTCCTATGACATCCCCATGTAAAAGTAATGACTTTTACGGCCAATTTTTAAATAGTTACGACTGCCAAAATTTACTGAATAAAGTCATTACTTGGCAATGACTTTTTTTGCTGGGTTGTGTTTTAACTGTCAGTTCAATGCTAGTCGTGTTGTTGGTGGAGGTTCAATGGTAGGCTAGCAGTTGATGTCGTTTCGATAGTGGTCGGGTTGTTGATGACGAATCAATGGTAAGTGGGTAGTTGATGTCGGCACAAGACAGGTTGTTGATGTCAGTTCGACGATGATGTCGGCTCAATAAAGCTGGCTATGAATTTGGAGCTTAGAATGCTAAGCATATAGAGTTTGTTAAGAGGTAGAAGCGTGAGATCTTGGATCTTGCTAAGCGCAGGAAGTTTCTTATGAGCTTGGATCAAAGACTTGGCTGACTTTTTTTTTATATCCTCCATAATAATATGTTTGTTTTTCCGTTTGTAACACATTGAAATAATTATTTGCGGCTCTATGAAATCTATTCTTGATCAGGAAAATGTTCGGCGGCAGGTCAAGTTCGAAGATTGGCTATATCGGCCCATATTTTTTGGATAACCCCAATATAACGTCACCTTCCGATTTTCGATATTGTAAGGATTTTAGCTAAAATTTTTAACAGCCAAGTTTTAGTGATCAAAACAAATCTTCACCAAAAATTTTCAAAATAGGGCCACGTTTTGGTATAACCCCCTGTTTAAACTAAGTTTAAACAATTTTAAAATGCTTTTAGTTCAATAAACTTTTGTAAATTTAAATATATTATTTGTATCTTACATTACTTTCTGAACTTGCTAATGTAAATATGCCTTTAGTTTTAAGTTGTCATTACTCTCGTTTCTGGTTACTTTCGTCCAAATCAATTGTTCTCTTGAACGAAAGTATGTAAAAAACCGATGCTTAACCAGTGCTCATTCTCTTTTTAATAAATCACTTCTCTTCACTTCTTTCTCGTCTCCAACATTTATACAAATAATAAACTAATTACGTTTTATAACGTTTTACGAAAATACTAATTCCAGTGTTTTGTTTTCATCTCTCATTTCACCGCGCATTATTCCTCATTGGCTATGAGGAATAATCTGTAAAATATACAGTCCACTACTCTTTCATGTTCCTGGTGGATATTTCTTTGGTTCGCTTCTTCACATCCAGCTAAAATCTACCAGCAAGACAACAACTTTATTCACCAGATATATGACATTTAAGTTTCTCAGTGTTCACAAAACAACATGGGTCCATATTGTGGTACATCCGCATATAACGGTACATACTGGTTTCTGGTATTTTGAGAATTTAGCTAATTTTTTTTTATTTAACTACACTTACATTTAAGGCAGTGGTCCCAACACTTCTTCACCAAAAATGGTCAATATTGGTTTACACTATGGCTATAACCAAAAATATACCACGCCAGTACCACGCGATTCGGTGAAAAAAGTTTCAACACCGACTAAGATGTAAGTTAAGCAAATATAGCGATTATAATTCGTCTATAAATAAAGAGCATTTTGGACCAGGGGACATTCCTGAACATTTTCTGAAAATTGCATGAAAAAAGGTTCAGTAGTTTTCAAAAAAAAAAAAAAAAAAAAAAAAAAAAAAAAAAAGATATTGAAAAGAGTGTGCGTGGTCATTATTTTGCAATATATAACATATTTAAAAAGTGGGTGTGGTCCGGAAATTGGGCTCCAAATATGTAACTGGTATAAACACAAACCCATCGGCGTGGCTTATACATAAAGCGCTTAAAAGAAAGGCGTGGGGAAGGTACCTCACCTCCTCCGAAAATCATTAAATATGCATAAGAACGGCAAACTTTGATATTTTGCTGCAAATTTCATGGAAATTGGATCAGTAGTATTGGGGATATAATATTCACAAAAAATAGCAGGCGTGGTCGGGTCCTTAGGCCCCAAAGAAGTACTTGGATTATAGATTAATTGGTAAATTTTTGAACCGATAGATTCGTAAAATTTGCAAATGTAGCGTTTTTTTTTTTAAAATATCGCATTGGAGAGATACCGCGACCCCCTGCAATTCAGTAAAATACGTAGCCTGTTTCGGGGGCGCTCCCTGACAATTTAAAGAAAATAGTTTCATATTTTAACATATTTTAATAAGTGGGCGTGGTCAAGTTTTTGGTTCCCAAATAAATAGATAAGATCGGAGACACAACCACAATTGTCTCGCATATTAATTTCGTAATTATTGTAAATATAAAATTTTTAAAGAAAATAGGGTATAGGGGAAGGAATTTGAAGCCAATTTTAACCGGGGACCCCGACAATTTCAGAAAAATTGGTTGGTTTTTGTAGAAAAGTGGGCGTTATTAAATATTCTTTGCATAAAACCCTAAGTCGGGTTATGGCGAACATTTCACAAAAAGAATCCTATTTACGAATTTACCGATTTGTAGCCCATTTTAACCGGGGACCTTGACAATTTCAGAAAAATTTATTCAGTAGTTTTTGTTGAAAAGTGGGCGTGATCAAAGTCGGGTTATGGGGAACATTTCACAAAAAGAATTATCGAAATCGGTCTAGCTGTTCTCAACTGATGCCATTTCCAACGAACGACATTTGATTTTTATTTATAAAGATTTTTCTTCTTGTTTCGTCAAATCCCATTTCCTACTTTATGAGGATGATCTGAAGATTTTTTCTAAAGTAGATTCACTATTAGATACAGTTTATCTGTAGGCCGATCTTGATAACCTACATAAACGATGTCTTTTGAATATAATACCTTTAACTATTTCTAAATGTTTTCACATATCGTCCTATTTCGTGTTATTTTAAACTTGCAGCCATTCGTGATCGTTTTCGATTCAGCTTTGTCATTTTTGCCTCATATTGATTACATGCTTCCAAAATCATATAAAATGACAGCATATATTAAGAGAAATTGTGAGGACTTCTCAAATTCTTATACCCTTAAAGTCATTTATTTACACAGCTTTTGTGAGATCTAAAGGTGAATAAGCTTTAATTATTTGGGATCCACGTGGTATAACCCAAACTTCTCGCGTGGAAAGACTTCAACGAGTTTTTGCCAAACATGCGTTAAAGCCGATTTTTTGATATCTGCAAAAAATTCAGAAAAATTGTAACCCTATTCTACACATTGATAAAGGCCCCACATATAATTACCGCCCCGTAGCACAGATGGGAAACGTAGGCCTAAAGTTGCTCAAAACTCAAAATATGAAAATCGTTTCTTTATGAAAACATTTTGATAAACGGCAACCAGACTCTTTTCTACATTTGCTATAACCATCCTCGACTTTGTAAGATTAACCAATCCAATGCAGCAGTCGATTGAACTCAGCCATACTGATAACAAAAAGTAAAATTTCGAAAACTAAGAAATTAGGTGAACATTAAAATGACATTATTTTCGCGAAAATTAATATTTTTCAAGATTTATTGTTTTTGTACAGTCTCCGAACAAGATTAACATTTAAAATTTTCAGATTGATTCTACATCTTTGCTCTTTAATAGTGGTGATACATATCCTCTTTATAAAATTTGTTTATGATAATTTTTAAGATTACTACAATTTCAATAGTGAAAAAGTCTATTTCCCCGTCGTTTCCCGACCATAGTTTCTTCTAATGTTTTATGCGCTTGAGTCTCAAATATCAGATTCAATCATAAAAAATTGCGCATATTTGCGCCATTCCGAAAAAATCTAATTTTTTTCAACTAAAATATGAAATATTTTTATATGGAATTGCAAGGTTTACTCACACTAAATTTTCTTCCGCCTTATAACCGGGACTCTTATTTATCAGACTAAACCAACACCTATCAAATATGTTTGCATTATTCAGAAACATTCACGGCTTTTCTCATGTGAATTGAGAAAAATTTAATTTATGTAAGTTTCAAAAAATAAAATTTGGAATGAAATATATGTATATGGGACTATATAAACATCTGTACCGATTTGTTTGAAAATTGGCTCAATGTTTTTTTAGACTGTTCAGGTTGCATGTGTCAAATTTCAGTGATTTTGGTGCATTTTTATCTCATATTAGATGCGAATATATATGGAAGCTGCATCCAAATCTGGACCGATTTGCATTATTTTCTATAGGATTAATCCTTGTACAGAAGATATGCTTTGTGCAAAATTTTATATCAATCCGACTATAAATGAGCTTTCTAGGGCTTTTGATCAAATTTTCACACAAGTTTCCCCTCTGTGCGTAGGATGTTTTTAGATATATTTTCTGACCTAATTAAAGCATTTGGGGTATGCATGGTCGAAAATCTGCTCCACCTAAAATTGTGTTCTGGAAATGAAACTATTTATTCCATAGAAGTTCAGAATAGTTCATGATGGAGAGTATACAATATTCGACCCGTTGGAACTTAACGCTTCTTTATTTTTCTTTATTAAAACACTGCAGTAAAACTCATACATTTTAGACCACCACAACTTACAATTGCTATGAGAAACTACTGCTGCATAAATGTAATACCCAGCAAAATAAATTGGAGGTAGTGCAATGTAGACTAGTTCTTTCACGGTATGTTTTTATGCAGTTCAAACGGAGTCGTGAAAAAGGCACTCCATTCCTCACATTTTAACCGCATTTGGATGCAATCCAAAGAATCACATCCATTTGTCACATTTTAACAACAGCCGGAGGCAGTTCAACGGAGTCGTGAAAAAGGCACTCCAATTCCTCACAATTTAACAGCATCCGGATGCAGTGCAAACGGAGTCGTGAAAAAGGCACTCCGTTCACTACATTTTATTAGCAGTTGTTAGAGATCCCTACATGTACATAAATCAGTTTGTACATCTCTACAGGCAGCGGAATACATTTCCAAAAAGAGATAATCGTGTTAACATTTCCAAACATTTGTTAATACAAACTAAATAATATTTAATTTGTTAACATTTTTCCGGTAACTCACGAGAAGAAAATTTCCCAATGGAGTGCTGTTGGAGTACATGTCGAAATCTTAACTGGTGATGGGAAGACAATATCAAACCCATTTAGCAGATGAAGCAAAAGCACGTAAGCTTGGATTAAATGAAGAGCGGAGGAAACACACATGTTTGCGATTGAATTCAATAGAGAATTTTCATAATTTGTGTTAATTTAATAAAGTTATTAATATTTTTGTTTTACACAAATAATAAATGCATTTTATTTTGTTATTCAAAACACGTGCTCTGGACTGCCTCCTATTCTACCCCAAAGGGTCAGTTAAAATGCAATGCCAAAGGGTCAGTTAAAATGCGGTGCAATGGAGTGCCTCTTTCCGGGGTCACTCCCTTGTAAAAATCATAAGTGAAAATGCATAATTTGATGCACTTCCAAATCACTTGTACATATCATTTAACTGCCTCTTTGGAGGCAAACTTTTCGCTGGGTAGTTATATACTTGTAATTATTTACATACCCCCTATGTATATATACAAATAAAAGTACATCATCTCTTATCAAAATACTAAAGAATACGTACATATACATATATAAATATTTTTATAAATGTATTTTTAAAATTCATAACATAAATGCACATTATTCATGAGCAAGTGTTTGACTTCGAAAGTCCGGAGTTCATGTAAATGTGACATGCACTTCCACACACACACACACACGATGAAAATGAATGAATGAATAAATCTCAGCAATTTTGTTGCGGTGGCATTTTTGCAATTTGCCAAACGCTTTCCTGTTGAGCAAGCAAAAATTGTAAAGCTGCAACATCAGCAAGCCAGTGCACTATGGTCTCAAAACGAATCTTTCTGGCCAACATTATTTCAAAGTTCATTTTGTATTGAAATTGATTATTATTTATAACACTATGCGACACGAAAAATATTAATCCTATTTTGACACAGCAGCGTGATGGAAGATCAAAAATAAGAAGACGGCATTTGTTTAGCTATTTTGGCCATTAAGAACCGTTTCTACAGAGTTCGTATGTTCTAGAAAGTTGTTTATTAAGATCTGTCGAACATTTTTCTGGTTGGTTGTTGGCTTCAATTTTAATCGGTTTGATATCTACAGACTAAAATCCGAGAAAAACCATAATGGAAATTTGACCTTGACGATTTTGACCTTGTAGATGAGTTCGAATGGATTTTATGTGTTGACAATTATTATTCTTTAGGAGGAGAGCTACAACTTTGCCTCCGCGAGTAATCCTAAATATGAAGCGGTTTAGAAGATATGTGCCTGACAAAATGATACTTTTTTACATGAAAGCCTCAGGTCTCTGTGGGCCCATAACGGGCGATACCGTTATATTAATGCAGACGTATTTTCTACACACTCAAACCATTTTTAGGAAAATCAGGTGATAAATGTGGGTATTACCCATATATTTTATTCGTATAATACAGTCGTCAAACGCATTTATGAAAATATCACTAATTTTAAAGTAGAAAATTATATAATTTTTTATAAGGACCGTAAGCTTCCGAAGATATTACTACTGAATATATTTGTATAGACTTCCAGCTATCTCGCAAAATCGATTTGGAAGCGGACTTATTTGGACATTTTTCTTTTAATTTTTTTTTTATTTATTATTATATTAACTTGTAATAAATACAATGCGAATAAGACATAGCATTGGCTACAATGGCCATCAGCTGTTTTTTAAAATTTAAATATGTATATTTGGAAAATATTAAGAAAGACTAATTTTCAATACACAAACGAAGTCTGAAGGATAACTATCTGGCCTAACAATGAAAACGCGAATATTTACCATCAAAAATAGTTTCATTGTTGTCTTAAGTAGTCTTCAGTATGATTTATATGCTTTTTCATGAGCTCAAATCAGTTGTTGAATCACTTTTTTCACTCCGATTTAGACACCACCAAAAAATAGTTTTTGACATCTTCTGACCACACCTTTTTTCTTGATATGCTGGAATCAAATAAAGTCATTGAATCCCCCATTCAGGGCTGTACGGCGGATGACCCATCAATTCCACGGTTTGTCCGGTCAAACCGTCGCTGCTTTGAATCGATCTGTGAAAGCTCGCATTGTCATGATGCAGAATGATTCGTCTTCTCTTGTTCGTTTTTCGAATTTCTCAAGAAAATTCTGGCAAACAAATTGTAGTGTATCACTAAGAATCAACCGTCCTACATTTCTGAAGCCGTTTAGTCGCCACACTGTCAGTTTTGCCGAAGAAAAAAGTGCTTCTTACATGAACAACTTTTGTTGGATTTGGCTCGCTTTCGAAGACCTAAACAGTCAATTCCTGTTTTGTTTCGGGCTCCAAAACATACATCCAAGATTCGTCGTTTGTGACGATGTTATAAACGTCGTTTGAAGTACAACGATCGTTTTCTTCACAATTTCTTTGCACCTATCCACATGAGCCTCTTTTTGAGCGACTGTCCAATTTTTCTGGATCTAACGAGAATAATCAATTTTTGCGGCCAGGTGTTCATGCAATATCAAATGTTAGTTTGTGAAAGAAATGCCCAAGGTATATAACATGGCGATCTTGCATTATCCGTTCACACACGGCTTAATTTTTTTCTGGCACAGCGGCCGATTTTGGGCGGTCATCACGACCTTCGTTTTTTGGCTAGTGTCTGCTACGATTGAATTCATTAAACCAGTTTTTCATATTACTATAGGATGATCCTTTATCGACATTTAATTGAACGATGCACTTTTGCAGTAATTATCCACGTCGAAAATTGTGAAATATTATCGGACGAAAATTTTTATACCCTCAGCATTTATGCCAACGAGGGTATATGAGGAAAAGTCAAAATTTTTTAGTTTCCATGAAGCCAAGGTTTGCACTATTATAATACGCGAACTATTGTAGTTTACCAGTAACTATGACTATTGCTGGATTAATTTAGATGTTTTTGTACAAAGCTCAAAAATTTAGCAAAAAAATTTAATTTACGTGGTAGTTACGACCGCGTAAAGGAAAAAACATAGGTAAAAACACGTTGAAGCTAAACAGGTTTTTTACATTGCTATTCGATTTCTGATTAAACCATTCAAATGACGGACATCTGTCCAAAGTAAAAGTAGGAGAATACAAAATGAAGATTACACTTCTAATGTATCACTTTCCAAAATTTCCACTGCATCCACCTTTTATGGATGCTGACATTTTGAAGCCGGATTTCAGGTGTTTTTTGTATTTTTTATGTAACTGGGACGCGCATTCGGATATTTCGAAAAACCAATTATAGGATTAAAGAACTCGCGATTTCGCATAATCTGATATGTATATTGAGTATGTAGCCCACACAGCAGCAGAGTAATCTACTGCCAAAGGCCAAAATTTAGTGTGATATTTTTTCTAAAAAACCTATTTTTTGGGTACAGTATTTACAATATCGTTTTGAGTGTGCTGGTACCCTGCGATATTTTAGTTTTTCGACGATCCGGATCATATGAATCACAGATCATAAAAATCCATCTACTAGAATGGCGGAAATGGCTACTGCAAAAATTGAAAAATTTGCGAAAAATGATTTTCAAAATATCGCTGACTAATTCGCGTTTTATGTGGATCGTTTCCATTTCAATGAAGAAAGTGAATCATCACTCGCGTTTGTGCGAAAACAGCGGTTTGAAAAATTTAGTGGCGTGGGAGCTGTATCCGATTTATCCAAAAAATACTGTGTGATGCTACATCCACGGTTCTTGATGGATTTTATTGAAATATGTTTAGATCGATGTATTTTTTCACGGTTGATAGTGAAATCGGATGCGCATAAAAAGTGTATGCACTTTGTGCAAAATATAAGCGTTATACAGTTTGTGGCACACTAAACTGCAGACGATGCTACATCTTAGCGGCCAATGTAAATCCTGGCAAATGTGTACAAATTAAAAGAGAAGAATTCGCTGTATTGGTAAACCGCATGCGCATCAAGTGATTTTGAGTATTTCACGATTTACACGCATTTCAAAATGAACATTACCCGATACAATTTTATTTCAAGATTATACCCCATTTAAAGGAACCCAACATTTATTTGAAAGATATCCATATCTTCTGCTAGATGTTAGCGTGTTTTCGAGAAGTGATTAGAATAAAAAATGTGATTTATTGCGTGAAATTTAACTAAAATAGAAGAAAAACTCCGACCTATTTTTCTTACATTTTGTTCAACTAACCCACAAAATAAATTTTAATAAATATTTTCTCTTACAAAAATTTTATAAATTTCCTCAATATATTTTTTTGTTTTCGCTATAATATGAAAACCACTAAACGAATTTGTATAGTTTTGGTTTCATTTGAATCTTCGCGATGTATAGATTACGTACATATTTTTTATATGTTTTTCAGAGGCATAAGCAGTTTGAATTTTATTAAAACAAGTTGCAAACTACCAATTGTTTGGAATTCTTTCCTAATTTCCGCGAAAATGCACAATTTTTTCACTAAAGTTATGGGACCTCAGTAAACATATAGTATGTAGGGAGCCCCTAATTAAGAGAGTTTCTCAATATAATGATTAGAGTCTTTTAAAGATTTTTTTCTTTTTATCAGAATTGAAACCGCCATAACGTTTGCGCGCAACAACCAAAATTAGTATCACGAACAGATTTAAGAATGACATTTTTTTCCCAAATCTATGTACCAAAAATCTTTCATGTAGCTTAAAAAAAAATTTTTAATTTTTTTTTTATGGAAAACTAAAAAATTTTGTCTTTTCTTCATATACACTTTTATACGGGCAAAATGTGCCTCATCGAAATAATGGTTTTAGACCCCAAGTATGTTTGGGCGAAATCCGTTTCAGACAATTTGAAGTTGATTTAGCACTGTCCGTCCGTCTGGCTGGCTGGAGCGCACGATAACTCTCGCACGGATCAACCGATTCTGTTCCAAATTTGGCTTTCGTAATATTTTGTTCAAACTTAGTTTAAGTTCGAAGATGGGTGATATCGGTCCACTCCAATGTTCGGAAAATTTGTGCGCACGATTACCCTTGAAGGGAGCAACCGATTTGGCCCATACATTGCACATCGTGAAATTTCTACCAGACTTAGATGAAGTTCCAATATGGACTCAATCGGTCCACATCAGTTCAGTTTAGGACCTGCTCTCGAATCACTTTTATTTCTGTTGAACCCGTGTGCATTCGCTGCCTCTTCTTTATACAACTGCCCGAAAGGTGTAAAAACCCCATAGCGCCATACATAGTCGCTGAAGAGCACTATAACTCTCGAACTGATCAACCGATTTGGTCCAAAATTTGGCTTTCGTCATATTTTGTGCAAACTTAGTCTCAGTTCGAAGATGGGCAACAAATTCCGGTACTTCCCCCTCAATATTTAAAAAATTTCACTAAAAATAGAATGCACGATGTTTCTTGAAAGGGGAAACCAATTTGTTCAAAACTTTGGATCTCCTAATATGTTGTCCAAATTTAGTTTAACTTCCAAAATGACCGATATCGATTTTCTGGTCCAAAATTTATGCGATGACCCACTGAAATGACTAGTGGGCGCGATATCTATCAAAAATAAGATAAACTTTCGTAATGTCGGTCCATTCCTTTAAGTACCTCCTCCCCAACACTTTTGAATTTTAATCGTAATCCACATTTTTGTCGGCAAGTTCAAATGTCCAAAAAGGGCCACAAAACTCTGAAAAGACCCTAAATACATTCGATCTGTCCGTATATAATAGTTTAAATACAGATAGGCTGAGTGTATATCTCTGTCGACAAAGCCGACGGATACTTTTTTACTTGTCTCAAGTAAATTTAATTTTTTTTTTCAAAGTGATTTTTTCAAGTCACTGTAAACAACACAACACAAGGTCGTTTGTATGTCAAACTGCCCTGAGTACGCTTAGGCCAAAAACTGTCAGGCTGTCTGAAAAAATTTTCAAATGGTGTTGTCTAGGCCAGATAGTTTTCGTGCAGCCCTCGTACAAGCACTGATTGTACCACCCAAATTTTACAAATTCGTTCGTTCTTTGTTTAGATAAATATAGATAACTTTGGTTTCACAATAACTTTGGTCTCACAATTACACAGTACATCAAAAAGTACATCTTTTACGGTATTTGCAAAAACAAATTATTTTCGGTTAATTAGAAGAATTTTTTTATTATTATGAGCAAAAAAAAAAGAAGAAATCTTTAAACTTCTAAAAATAATTTTGACCAAAAATTTCGACATTGAGACCATAGTGCAGTGGTGGGGTTCGTTGAGATGGTTGGTTGAATGTGTGGTGTGTCTGTCTTGGTTGACTGGACTCCATGTCGTTTACATTACGTCTTCTGTCGTCTGTGTGGTTTGTGGTTTTCGCATTACAAATTGTTGTATACAAACATCTTGATATGTTTAAATTTTAATATGATTATAAATGAGAGAAGTCTAAATTACTTGGAACTACTGTTAAAAACTTTAGTTATTTATGGAGATGTTATATTACTTGATGTTACACAATATGTAATAACTAGTGTAATGTGAAACCATGAAGTTTCAGAGATATTAAAATGTCTATAAAGCTATTATAGGAATATTTTTAAAATTCTGAATGAAAATCAATGGGAAGAACGTGGACATGAATATAGGAACTTTAGGAGTAGCGTCATCCTTATGGTACATTTTCTCAATAACATAACATCCTCTGCCTTATGGCCGAAATTTGTCTCACGCAGAAAAATATATGTTAGAAATATGTTTGGATACAAACAAATTTATGTTTGGGACTGGTTGCAAACAAATATATGTTTGCAGCATTTTGCAACATATTTCTAATGATATAACAGTTTAAGACCTCACTTTTGTTAAAACTAATACCATTTCAGACAGTTGTAAATTGTAATATTTGCTCCAAAATTATTTACCGATGAGCGGTGATTTTAAGATTTCCTATTGTGAAAAATTGTAAACGTCCAACACGTCATATACCTGTATAAAATGTAGTAAACCTCATAAACCATAACATCTTTCTTAAGATGCAATAATATCTTTATTTGTCTCCATATGTATTAGGTGTAGAAGAATGTACACTCAAAGCCCATTTCCATCAACTTTAATTTGCACCATCAACAGAGACGCATATGGAAAAGTGGCATGAGGTTATCAACTTTTTCGATTTTCTGAGAACAAATATTTAGGTATACGAGGTTGTATATATTGTGTATTGTACATCGAAAATGTATGTCATATACGTCATAGTTTCTAACGGGCCATTCTGCTGGTAATCACGATAACTGAAGAGATAACTGAAAAGATCCATGAAGGCCTATATGGGACTACTCCTTCCGACAAAAATTTAATTTTTCCCTCATACAATTTCAATAACAATAGTTTTTTTATAACCTCCACCATAGGAAGGGGGGGTATATTAAGTTTGTCATTCCGTTTGTAACTACTCGAAATAATCATTGTAGACCCCACAAACTATATATATTCTTGATCAGCGCGCAATTCTACATCGATATAGCCATGTCCGTCCGTCTGTCCGTCTGTGGAAATCACTCTAGCTTCCGAACGGATTGAAGCATGTGCATTAAATTTTGGTAAAATCTATTATATGTATGTAGGACTTTTGGTATTGAAAGCGGGCTATGTAGGTCCACGTTTTCGTATAGCCCCCATACAAAGTGACGCGTGACACGTCGTCTTTTTAAGGAAATTTTAGGACCACATTTGACCACCGAATTGGTTGTAATTTGGTATTTTGTGTCTCCAGAGGCTAAAAAATATTTTTACAAAATTTTGTTTATATAGGTCCACGTTTTGGTATAGCCCCCATATAAGGCCCCATATAAGGCCCCATATATAGTACGCGTCATTTTAAGATATTTTGAATGTATTAGTCCCATTTGACCACAGAGTCGGTTGTAACTTTGCATTTTGCATTTTAAGAGGCTAAGAAATATATCTACCATAAAATGTTTACATAGGTCCACGTTTTCGTATAGCCCCCATATAACGCCCCATATGTGTATAGTTCGCGTCATTTTAAGATATTTTGAATGTATTAGTTCCGTTTGGGCACCGAATTGGTGTTAATTTGGTATTTTGTGTCTCCAGAGGCTAAACAACATTTCTACCAAAGTTTGTGTATATAGGTCCATGTTTTGGTAGAGCCCCCATATAACGCCCCATATATAGTACGCGTCACTTTAAGATATTTTGAACAACAGAATCGGTTGTAAGTTTGTATTTTGAGTTTCCACAGGCTAAGAAATATTTCTACCATAAAATGTTTATATAGGTCAAGGTTTTGATATAGACCCCATAGGACGATGTCTCCCGATTTTCGGTATTTTGAGGTTTTAGCCTCATTATCGCAGCGAAATGGCTGAAATTTGGCATTTAGTCTTCGTTGGGTGTATAAAACATTTGTAGGTATAAGCCCACGCCTTCATATAGCCTCCATAGGACGGTACCTCCCGATTTTCGGTATTTTGAATGTTGTGGTCTCAATATTCCACAAAAATGGCTGAAATTTAGTGTTTAGTATTCATTTGGTGTACAAAACATTCCATATGAAATTTGTCGGTACCTCCCGATTTTCGGTATTTTGAAGGTTGTGGCCTCAATATTCCACCGAAATGGCTGAAATTTGGTGGTTAGTCTTCACTTGGGGTATAAAACATTCCATAAGAAATTTGTCGGTATAGGTCACACGCACTCATATAGTCCCCATAGGACGATATCTCCCAATTTTCGGTATTTTTGAAGGTTTTATCTATACTATACTACAAATTTTGATGGGTTTATCCTCATTATAACACCGAAATGGCTAAAATTTGGTACATAGTCTTCTTTGTGGGTATAAAACTTTCCACCTGAAATTAGTCGGTATATGTAGGTCAACGTCTTCATATAGCTCCCATAGAACGGCACCGCCAGATTTTCGGTATTTTGAAGGTTTTAGCCTCATTATTCCACCGAAATTTGGAATTTAGTCTTTTTCCGGGCTACAAAAATTTCCCTCAGAAATTTGTCGGCATACGTATGTACGTGTTTTGGCGGTTACCCCCATAGAACGGTATACATATCTCAATTTTTGGTATATTGAAGGTTTTAGCCTCATTATATCACGGAAATGGCTGCAAGATGGCACTTTGTCTTCGTTGAGGGTATAAAAGTTTCCACCTGAAGTTTGTCGGTATAGGTCCATGTCTTTATATAGCCCCCATAGAACGGTACCTCACAATTTTCTACATATAGCTCGTTCTCCACCAAAATAGCTGATATTTGGTATTAAGTTTTTGATAGAGGTGTGAAACATTCCAGCCGAAATGTGCCGGTATAGGTCGACGACCTCAAATACCCCCATAGGACCGTACCCTCCGATTTACGGTATTTTGACAGTTGTGGCCTCAATATACTACCGATATGACTGTAATTTAGTATTTAAATTGCCATGAGTGTATAAAATATTGCAGAAGAGAATTATCAGTATAAGCCCTTTTCTTCAAATAACCCCATAGAAGCGTACTTTCCGATTTTCGGTATTCTAAGGTTCTGTCATCAATATCCCATCGAAACGGATGAAATTTAATATTTAATCTCCGTTGGTGGTATAAAACTTCCCACCTGAAAATTTCCGGTATTGTTCCATGTTTTTATATAACCCCCATAGAAAGATCCCCCCAATTTTTGGTATTTTGAAAGATTTAGCCACAATATTCAATGGGAATAACTGAAATTTGGTGTTTAGTCTTCGCTGGAGTTACGAAACTTTCCTCCAGAAATTTATCGGTACAGGTTAACGTTTTATACAGCCTCCATAGAACGGCGCTCTCAATGTTGTTAACTATCCAAATCCAGAATATCTACGTTTAGGTCTAGTCGGTTTTGTCCAATTTTATGTATTTCGCTCAATTCGGAAAATTGTAAGTATTGGTCCATATTAACTGTTTTGAAGGGAGTATTATCAGTTGATATATATGTACTACTCCTGCAATAAAAGGAAGAGTTTAGTACTTTCATAAACGAAATCGAACTAATTTTTCCTATTCAAAGATGTCATTTTACGGGGATATTGAAGATCTCATGCTAAGGATCAAAAAAGGATTGTCCATCTTGTGACAAACAACAATTTCTGATCGCACGATAAATTTTAAAAGGAGTGACTGAATTTGGTTCAAACTTTGCACATCCCATATTTCTCTCAAAAATAAATCTTATTAATATTTTGTCCAAACATAGATCAAATTCGAAGATGGGCCATATCGGTCCACCCCAGGTACTCCTTGTGGTTCTGTTTACATTGATATTATGTCTTTCTTGGGCAATTCCATATTTTTGATATAATGGTCCAAAAATTCTACATTATACGGGGACCAACTGAAATAATTGGTGGACGCAATATCTATGGAAAGAAATTACTCAAAACAAAACTTCCAAAATGTTGGTCCATTCTTTCAGATACCTCAAAAAGGTCCGCACAAAATTCTGAAAACATCCAAATTAATTTTTGGGGAAAATAATTTTGATTTTGTTACCGGTAGTCAATCTGATGAAAGTTTCAATTTCCACAGGCTGAGGTCAATTTCCAAAGCCGGTTGATACTTTTTGCTCGTTTTAGTTAAAATCCGTTTCAGAAATTTTGGAGTCGATCTAGTCATGTCAAGTCATCCGTCAGCCTGCTTGGCTGGTTAATACGATAAACGTCGAAAGCTGTAACCGATATGTCACCAACTTATCCAACTGATGAACGATGGAAAATTTGATTGGCAAATGTTCAGAGAATATACCTCTTTAGAGAGCTGGCCAATCCCTAATATCGGGAATGTCGGGAGGCTGATAGAATTTTCCTTGGCATCATCACAGATGCAGCCGCTTGCTATATACCTGCTACTTCAATAACCGAAATAAGGCCAGATTTCCCAGAAAAGACGATCGGACAGTAAATTATATTCGTCGTACAAACAACGAAGACCCATGATATGAGGAACTTATTCTTGAAGTCAACAGGCTAGTAGGCGAACACAAGTGGAAAAAGAGGCCGACCACCTAAAAAATGCAATATTGGTACAGGATTGGGTATATTGTGGGCAATGGTTAAATCACTCCCGAACCCGGAAAGAAGGATTTTCGAATGGCTGTTGCGTTCAACGGCATGACAGCGGCAGATCCGAGGATCCGGAATGTGGAAAGTTGGAAAGGAACCATGCAAGGAATCGAGGACCGAACCAGAACAGGCAATGTGACCGAACAGTCATGGTGGCCCTTGACGTAACGAAGGTCTTCGATACAGTCGAGGACATAGAGAAGACATCCCGCCGTGTTAGAAACATTGGATATTCTATATTTGGAATTGGACCTGTGGAGTGACACAGGGAGTTCCCCAATGCAACTGCTTAATTTCTACCATTTTGAAATTCCATACGATGGCACGATCTTGGCGTGGGGTTCTATAGTCGATGGCATTCAAATGTGGTAGGTTAAATATCTAAAGTGGTAGTAACCACTCTGTTCAGCACTTGGCGGGTGAAATGAGGCTGACCGTAAACATACTGATCAATGTAATAGATGTAACATTCGATAGCATGTTTAAGTGCTAGTTGCAACAAGATCAGATATAGGCGTAAAGTTCTCAAGTCGCTTCAAATTAAAAAAAACGTCACATATCCGTTTAGAGCATGGAACAGTATTAGAAATCGGGGTCGGTGCGGGAACTTTTTTGACCGAATAGACCTTAAAAACACGTTTTAGTTATCAGGACGATATTCCGCATACAATAGTGGTGTGGTATATTTTGGTTTTGCCCCGCGGCCCATAAGCGAATATTATGAACTTTTGTGAGGGGGAAGGGATGCGAAGTTTTCCCATATAGACCATATTCGAAATTGAATTACGCTTGGGAGATATATAACGATGTTTAAAGCTTGGCAAAATGTCTGGGTTATATCGATCCACGTTTTGGTATAGCACCTCGGGATTTTAGGTATTTTGAGAATTTTGCGAAATTTTTTGTTAGAAATAGCTGTAATTTGACATTTGACGTTCGTAGTGGCCCCGAAAGCTCTCCACCAAGAATTGGCAAAATAGGTCAATGTTTTGGTATAGCCCCAATATAACAATACCTCCCGATTTTAGTTATTTGACATTTAAGAAACGTCACCATTTAATGAAAAACATCTCCAACTAATATTGTTAATATAGGTCTCTGTTTTGGTCTAGCCCCCATATTTAGGTATTTTGAAGATTTGAAAGAGATAGCTTTTTTCCGACATTACCTATAATTTGACTTTAGAGGTTCCCACAAAACTTCTGATATGGCCCCCAAAATAACGCTACCTCCTGATTTAAGGTATTTTTAGGATCTTAGCTAAGTTTTTTGACAGAAGTATCTGTAATTTCACATTTGAAGTTCCCAGTGGTAACAAAACTTCTCCAAAACAAGTAAGAACGGCGTTAAGTTCAGTCGGGCCGAAATTGTTATACCCTTCACCACGAGTTGTATTGAAGTAAAATGGAATAATTAGTTGCCTCTCTTGTATAAAGAAGACTTAATACCAAATTGCAGAAATTTCGGTAAAACAATGTGAGGTACCGTTATATGAGTGGCTATTTTAAAACGTCGATCTAAAACGAAAACATTTCTCGCGGAAAGTTTTTAGACTCAACGAAGACTAAATACCAAATGTCCGATATATCGGATGTACGATATGGGGATATAGGAAGACGTGGACCTATACTGATATTACTGATCTGCAATATTTGATAACCCCGAACGAATTTCAGTCATTTCGGTGGGATATTGACGTCACAACCTTCAGTATTACGAAAACCGGGAGGTACGGTTCTAAGGGGGCTATATCGAAACGTGACCTACACCGAAGAATTTTAATCAGAAATGGGGCAATATGAAAGCTTGTTTTTATACCACCAACGAAGACTAAATACCAATTTTCGGCCATTTTGGTGAAATATTAAAGCCACAACCTTCAAAATTTCTAAAACCGGGAGGTACCTTTCCATGGGGGCTATATGAAGGCGTGAACCTATACCGATAAATTTAGAGAGGAATGTTTTATACCCTAAATGAAGACTAAATACCAAATTTCAACCACACAACCTTCAAAATACTGCAAATTGGGAGGTACCGTTCTATGGTGGCTATATGAAGGCGTGGAGCTACCCCCAACGAAGTCTAAATACCAAATTTCAGACCTTTCGGAGGCATACTGAGGCCACAACCTTCAAAATGCAGAAAATTGGGAGGCACAGTTCTATGGGGGCTATGTGAAGGCGTTGACCTATAATGACAAATTTAAAGGGGAAAGTTGAGTAACCCCAACGAAGTCTAAATACCAAATTCCAGCCATTTCGGAGGAATATTGAGGCCGCAACCTTCAAAATACCGAAAATCGGGAGGTACCGTTCTATGGGGGCTACATGAAGGCGTGGGCCAATACCGACCAATTTAAAGGGGAAGGTTGGGCACCCTCAACGAAGTCTTAATACCAAATTTCAGCTATTTCGGAGGAATATTGGGGCAACAACCTTCAAAACACAGAAAATCGGGAGGTACCTTTCTATGGGGACTATATGAAGGTGTGGACCTATACCGACCAATTTAAAGGGGAAAGTTGAGTACCCCCAGCGAAGTCTAAACTCCAAATTTGAGACATTTCGGAGGCATATTGAGGCCACAACCTTCAAACGGCAGAAATCGGGAGGTACCGTTCTATGGGGGCTACATGAAGCCGTGGACCTATACCGACAAATTTAGAGGGGGTAGTTTTATACCTCTAACAAAGACTTAATACCAAATTTCAACCATTTTCGGTGGAATATTGTGGCAACAACCTTCAAAATAGCGACAATCGGGAGGTACCATTCTATGGAGGCGATACGAAGGCTTGGACCTATACTGACCTATTTAAAGGGAAGCTTGAACACCCTCAACGAAGTCTAAATACCAAATTTCAGCCATTTCGGGGAAATATTGAGGCAACAAGCCTGAGGCAACAACCCTCAAAATACCGAAAATTGGGAGGTATCATTCTATGGGGATTATATGAAGGCGTAGACCTATACCGACCAATCTAAGAGCGAAGATTGAGCACCCTGAACGTAGTATAAATACTAACTTTCAGCCATTTCGGAGGAATATTGAGGCCACAACCTTCAAAATACCGAAAATCTGGAGGTACCGTTCTATGGGGCTATATGAAGGCGTGAACCGACACCGACAAAATTCTGGTGGAACGTTTTATACCCCCAACGAAGACTTAGTACCAAATTTCAACCATTTCGGTGTGATATTGAAGCTAAAACCTTCAATATACCGAAAACCGGGTGGTACTGTTCTAAGGGGGCTATATCAAAAGGTGCAATATCAAACTTCCTAGAAGTAATAGAAACTTCTATACCAAATCACAAAGCTCTATCTTAAAAATTGCGAGCTGTATCATGATTTCAACAGACGGAAGGATAGACGGACTTGGTTATATCGACTCAGAATTTTACCCTGATCAAGAATATATATACTTTATAGGGTCTCCGATGAATATTTCGATGTGTTACAAACGGAATGACAAATTTAATTATATCCTCCATATTATGATGGAGGGTATAACAAAATTATAGGTCCATATTTTGGTATATCCCGCATACAATGGTACCGCCCGATTTCAGGTATTTTCTAGTTGTTAGCTGACCGAATTAGCTAAAAATAGGTATTTGAGGGCAACAACCTTCAGAACACAGAAAATCGGGAGGTACCTTTCTATGGGGACTATATGAAGGTGTGGACCTATACCGACCAATTTAAAGGGGAAAGTTGAGTACCCCCAGCGAAGTCTAAACTCCAAATTTGAGACATTTCGGAGGCATATTGAGGCCACAACCTTCAAACGGCAGAAATCGGGAGGTACCGTTCTATGGGGGCTACATGAAGCCGTGGACCTATACCGACAAATTTAGAGGGGGTAGTTTTATACCTCTAACAAAGACTTAATACCAAATTTCAACCATTTTCGGTGGAATATTGAGGCAACAACCTTCAAAATAGCGACAATCGGGAGGAATATTGAGGCCACAACCTTCAAAATACCGAAAATCTGGAGGTACCGTTCTATGGGGCTATATGAAGGCGTGAACCGACACCGACAAAATTCTGGTGGAACGTTTTATACCCCCAACGAAGACTTAGTACCAAATTTCAACCATTTTGGTGTGATATTGAAGCTAAAACCTTCAATATACCGAAAACCGGGTGGTACTGTTCTAAGGGGGCTATATCAAAAGGTGGACCTATATAGCCCATTTGCAATATCAAACTTCCTAGAAGTAATAGAAACTTCTATACCAAATCACAAAGCTCTATCTTAAAAATTGCGAGCTGTATCATGATTTCAACAGACGGAAGGATAGACGGATAGACGGACTTGGTTATATCGACTCAGAATTTTACCCTGATCAAGAATATATATACTTTATAGGGTCTCCGATGAATATTTCGATGTGTTACAATCGGAATGACAAATTTAATTATACCCTCCATATTATGGTGGAGGGTATAACAGAATTATCAATGTAGGTCCATATTTTGGTATAGGCCGCGTACAATGGTACTGCCCGATTTCAGGTATTTTCTAGTTGTTAGCTGATCGAATTAGGGTTTTGGGGTTGGTCAAAAATCCACTCGACATAAAATTGTGCTCACTGATACTTTCGTAACAGATACTCAATTAATTATTCCATATAAGTTCAGAATATTTCATGGTGAAAGGTACAAATGTTCAGTCTCACCGAACTTAACGCTTTTTTACTTGTTATTCTTCACGTTGCTTTCTCAACGCATAGAGGGTTTGTATAGTTCCATAAACAGTTCGGGCTGCTTTCAAGCATTTGAATGGTTTTTAACATTGAGTCCTTGCATCCTCCTATAACCCTCAAATTTGACACAATACGGATAAAATACTATCATAATGATGAATTCATTTCACATCCTTTGATGTATTTTTTTACAAACAATTGCACATTTTAATGGTCATGGCATGATGAATGACCGACCATCAATGCCAATGCATGTGTGTGTACGCATTTATGCCACTTTTTATAGCCTACGGCCTATCAAGGACAAATAACTGCAACAGCTTTACGTTTACATGAATTAAATTAAAACTACAACCGGTTTTCCTCTTTTGACATTATTGCTGGTGCATTTATTTCACTTTGAATGTGTGTGTAATGGAACTTTTTTCCAAGCCATTGAATATGAATGCAATGAATTACTTTCGATTTTTATATTCAGCGGAATTTTTGTCTACGCTTCGTTGCACACGCGCTCTGCTCTGCAATTCGACATTTGTAATGAAATTAATTTCAATGCCATTCGCCCGTTGTCAATGTCATTTAAAGAAGCCTATAGAGGATGGGTGGGACAGTTTGTCACAGCTGAGACAGCAGGCGAAGCAGCAGGAGGACGAAGGTGTACGTAGAGTAGAATTCGGGTAATTTAATTAAGGAAATTACGTTGGAACAAGATTCATTGAAGAAGAAGGTAAAATCCCAGTTAAATCCGTTTATAGAAGAAAAAAAAGCAAATAAACAAAGGCTTGATTTCTTTTGAGTTGGTTAGTCGCTGCATTTCTTTTCTTGGGAAATTGCAGCATTGCCAGCCCGAGCACTGCTTAACTGAAGCGTGGAGAAAGCCCATAAGGCTGCATAAAATCATGGGTTTCTTCTTTTTTTGGCAAGGACAATTCAGCAAATTTATCTTTGCAATTCTTCTTCTTTTGTTGACAGACACAATTGAGTTAAAAGCAAAAAACGCACATTGGTTTATAGTTTGGTCCATGGCGTATTACCAACAGTATTAAGCAAAGAAAGAAAAAGCCTTTTTGGCCATAAATTTTTTACACCAACAATCGAACGAAAAGCACATTTGGTGTAGACATTCTTCCACTTTCCTTCATGTCTTCTACTTATAGTTAGGCATTCTAAGAGTTTTTGTTCTTTGTTTGTAAAAGCAAAAAAATTCACATCTGGCATTGCCAAAAAATTCTTAAATAATTCCGGATGTATAAATTTCTGTAAAACATATTTCGTTTTCTATTTATTTGAATATTATTTCAGTTTTCGGTTTTTGGTTTGTGGTTTCAAATGCAATGATGCACAAATTTTTGCCTAAATTCAATATTTGTTACACATATGTATTTGCTTCTGTTGTCTGTTTATTTTGCTTCAATAACACATAATCCACAATAAATAAATGAATAATTTTTTGTTTATATTTTAATCGGCTTAAAGGATTTACACTGATGTAACAAAATTTTTGTGGTCATTTGTGGTTTTACATCGGCAGATGGTAAATAAAGAATTAGGGTTAATTTTATTTGAAATTAAGGTGTTGAAAACCACAATTAAACAAGTAAGAGTGGACAATAATCGGACGGGGCAGAACATGTGATACCCTACCCCACTACCCTGGGGCATATCCATCACAGTCCGATAATACATACGTAAGTTGATATACATGATAACATCTCAGATATATTGCACACACATACACCTTCATTACTGGAAAAGTTTGGTGTAATTTCCTTGTATTATAATGGACAGCTGAACCTTTTTCTACCAAAAACACAAGTATGAATGGCGTTAAGTTCGGCCAGGCCGAACTTGTTATACCCTCCACCGCGAGTTGTATTGAAATAAAATGGAACATTTAGTATTCTTTCATTTATGAAGAAGACTAAATAAAAAATTTCAGCAAGATAGGTAAAACAATGTGGCTAAGGTTCAAAATACCGGAATACGGGACGTACCGTTCCATGGGGGCTATATCAAAACGTCGATATATACCTACAAATTTCTGGCGGAAAATTGTTAGAATCAAGGAAGACTAAATACCAAATTTTCGGATAAAACCTTCAAAATACCGAAAATCAAGAGATACACTTCTATGGGGATATGAGAAACCGCAGATCTATAGTGATAATTCTCTTCTGGCGTATATTATAACCCCATGGAAGAGTAAATAACTAATTTCAGTTTTTCGGTGGGTAATTGACGTCACAACCATCAGAATTACGAAAATTGGCAGGTACCGTTCTATGGGGTCAATATCGAAACGTGGACCTATAGCGACGAATTTCAGGCAAAAAGGCTTTTACCTCCAACAAAGACTAAACACCAAATTTAAGCCATTTCGGTGGATTATTGTGGCCACGACCTTCAGAATACCGAAAATCGGGATATACCGTTCTATGGGGGCTATATGAAGGCATGGACCTATACTGAAAAATTTCAAGGGGAAAGTTTTATACCCCTAGCGAATACTAAGTACCAAATCTTAGTTATTTTGGTGTGATACTAAGGCTAAAACCTTCAAAATACCAAAATCGGGTGGTACCGTTCTATGGAGGCTATACTAAAACATGGACCTATGTTGACGGTGTTTGGTGGAGATGTTTTGCGACCACTGTGAACCTTAAATATTAAATTACAGCTAGTTTCGTCAAAAAATTTAGCAAAATTCTCAAAATACCGAAAATCGGGACGTACCGTTACATGGGGCCTAGTCCAAAAGCTGGACCTATCTTAAAATTGTTACTTATTTTACTTACTTATTTAGCTGGCCCATTACAGAACATTTGTTCCATAGACCGAACTATGGAAAGATCTCCAATTCTCTCTCTTTCGTGCTTCGCTTTTTGGAATACCGCGCCTTGTCATCTCTTCATCCACTTGTTTGCGCCATCTATTCTTTGGCCTGCCAATTCTGCGTGCACCGCCATGTGGCTCGAATTTATACGCCTTTTTAGCAGGTTCATCATCGCTCATTCTTATTATATGGCCTAGCCAACGCAATCGCTGCATCTCGATAGGTTTAACTATATTGATGTCATTGTATAGCAGATACAGCTCGTGGTTCATACGACGTCGATGTTTACCGTCAACGCAGATCGGTCCGTAGATCTTTCGAAGAATTTTTCTCTCAAACACGTCAAGCACTGCCTTATCTGCTTGCGCAAGTACACAGGCTTCGGAACCATACATCAGCACGGGTAGTATCAGTGCTTTGTAAAGCGCTGTCTTCTCTTCTGATCGGAGAGGTTCTTTTCTATTTTAACTGAAGATATTGTGTCAGTTAGAGTCATTTTACAAAGCCGAATGAGCTTTGCGGGGATCCCAAATTCAGACATTGCTTGGAATACCTTTGAACGTAGCGGACTGTCGAAGGCTGCTTTATAATCGACAAAAGGGTGGTAGGTGTCGATCTGCATCTCTTGGGTCTTCTCCAGGATTTGTCGCAGGGTAAATATCTGGTCAATGGTGGACTTGCCAGGTCTAAAGCCGCATTGGTATGGTCCAATTATTTCGTTGACCATGGGCTTTAGTCGTTCGCACAATATCCCTGACACTATCTTGTAGGCGATAGGGAGAAGACTTATGCCCCTACAGTTGGAGCATAAAGTCTTATCTCCTTTCTTATGAACGGGACACAGGATGCTCAGGTTCCAATCGTCGGGTACGCGTGCTTTCTGCCAGATGGAGCTAACTAGCTGATGCATACACCTTATCAGCGTGTTGCCTCCGGTTTTAATCAGCTCGGCTGGTAGGCCATCAGCTCCTGCTGCCTTATGATTCTTCAGCCGGTTTATTGCTGTCTTAACCTCATCTTGGCCGGGTGGTAAACATGTAATACCATCTTCTGGGATTAGATTTGTGGTATCTTCGTCGAGTTCGCTACTATTGGATACCATCAGTTTGGAAAAATGCTCTTTCTATATCCTTAGTACACTATCTGTATCAGTTACCAGATTACCTTGCTGGTCTCTACAGAAGGATGTGCCAATTCCAAAGCCATCAGTTTGATGTTTCACGCTTTGGTAGAAATTTCGGACTTCATTCTGTCTCCTGTACATCTCGATTTGTTCACACTCCCGCTTTTCCATCGCTCTCTTTTTCCTGCGAAAAAGACGTTTCTCCTCTCTCCTTTTCTTCCGATACCTCTCTCGTGCGCTACGCGTTGCTACTGATTGCAGAGTAGCGGCATATAGCATTTTTCTCTTCGGTAGCAGCACGACACTCCTGGTCATACCATGGATTCCTTGGTGGAGGTCTCTGGTATCCAAGTACTGATTTTGCGGCTGTTTGCATGGAGTGGGCAATGTTGTGCCATTGTCCTGATATGTTATCGGGACTAGGAGTGCTTTGATTAAGCAGTTGGGCCAGTTGAGTGGAATATGCTGTGGCTATCTGTTGTGATTGCAGCTTACCGATGTCCAACTTCCGTATTGTGTCTGCTCGTACTTTGTTTGCTACGTTTAACCGGGTGCGTACCTTTGCTGCAACAAGGTAGTGGTCCGAGTCTATGTTTGCTCCTCGGAACGATCGTACATCCAACATGCTTTATGTATGTCTTCCATCTATCACAACGTGATCAATTTGGTTTCTTGTTCTTTGATCTGGCGACAGCCAGGTGCCCTTATGAATACCGAGATGCTTAAATTTGGTACTGCTAACTACCATGTTTTTTGCATCTGCAAAGTCTATCAGCCTCATACCATTGTCAGATGTTTCGCTGTGGAGACTGAATTTCATGACTGTTGGGACAAAGATATTCTCCTTTGCAATTTGTCATGGGCAGGGCAACGGTCATAAGTTTCTTCTAAGCGCTCGTAAAATATATATTTGGTCTGTTCGTCCTTGTCTTCAGTGGGAGCATGAGCGCAAATAAAGCTGATGTTGAAGAATTTTGCTTTTAATCGAGTTGCAGCGTGTCTTTCATTCACTGGGGTGAAGCTGGAGACCAGATGTTTTAACCTCCGACCAACTACAAATCCGCAACCAAACTCATGCTTTGTGTCATCGCAGCTATAATACAGTGCGTCACCTTTAGGTGTTGTTGTGACGCCTTTCCCGCTCCATCGTATTTCCTGTATGGCAGTAATGTCGGCCTTGTACTTTTTAAGTACATCTGCCAATGCGTAAACTGCACCTTCTCTATAAAGAGTGCAAATATTCCATCGCAGATCATGGTCCTTAAAACGTTTGCGGGGTTCGTCAACTTTAGAGGGGTTTGTTTTTCTTTTCTTTCGTTTTTTCATAGTAGGCTGTTTTTTTTAGGATAGGGTTACTAACCTGACGCCCAAACCCATGTTTTTAACGTTCTTATGGGTGAACGCGCGGCACATGTTAGCTCACTACCTTTAACGGTTGTAAAAAGCAGTTCCCCTGGTGAAACCACGGGTGGTCAGTGTCCACTTGAGATGAAAGAGGGACCAAGATAAATCCTGGGCTTTGCCATGTTAAAGCCGGTCAGGACCGTTCCTTGGAATCTTCCATCCCCTACGTCACGTTGGCACTATAGGCTCTAGAATACATCAGAACTCTAAATATTACCTGAACTTTCAAAACGCCGATACACGTGTCTTCCATTTTTTGGTACTCTTTCATAATCTTTGCAGGGTTTCTTGTAATTAAAAAAATGTATTTTGTTGTACAATGTAATTATATTTTTTAAATTTTATTTTTTTTAGCACTTTGCACGTTCTAACCATGAAGAATGAGGTGAAGAATACAGTATATGAATTTCTGTTTAGCCCACTCAACTTATTTTAACTAAGATTCCTGGTCTAAGACGATGTCGTTATCTGACACAAAATACTCTAAATCCATATACATATGTATGTACATTGCTCTGTAGCCCGCATTGTCATTTTATTTCGAATTCTATTTTTCCTTAATTCTTAAAGCATTGTTTGATACCACATGCAATTCATTCCGTACCTTCTATTTCAAATATTTGACTAAAAGAGAACAGAAATAAGACCAATACGAAAACGGACATGAACCAAAAAAAAAAAAAACAATTTCATTTCAACTGAGCCACTTGAACATATTCTAATAATATTTATGGCCATGTGTCTGCAGGACTGGTGAGTGTGATAAAAATTCTATGAAATAAATTGTATTTAGGCAAGTGGCAGGATATATGCCAGCATTATATCGAAATATTCGTGTATGTTAGGGTACAGTGGGAAATAAGAAAACAAAAAACGGGCACCGTTGGTGACCAACATTCATGAGTGCAAGTTTTTCAATTAATTGAATTGGGTGTGCGTGGGAAGTGAAATCTTCTCTGAAAGCATGTGTGCGCCTATTCACTTATTGCTGATCTGGGCTATTCTGTAAGTTTCCATAAAGTTCCACTGTATTTATGTAGTTGTACTTAGCTTTATTTATGTCTCAATTTTAGCCATGGAAAATTCTCTCTTAGTGTGTGTGTATCTGTGTTTGTACAGAGAAATGAAATTTCGGACAATTTATCGTAAATTAGATTTTGACATTGTGAAATTTTTCTTGTCCATTTGTACAGAAGTTTTGTTTTCTTTTCTTCGTTCCTCTTCATGGAAATCTAACAGAAAAATGTGTATGTATGTTTCAGTTATATACAAAGACACATACAATTGTATACACATTCATACTTTAAATAATTGCTTAACAAATTTTCTTTTAGGAACTAAGCCAAATGGAAAATTCTTGTAAAGACATTTTGATGTGACTTTTCTGAGAAATTTGTCTGCGGTTATATGAGTGGTGTTTTAATAAATGGTACATTCATAAATATCTATATATACATTGGGGTTATGACTTTGTGACATTTTTTTTCAAAAACGATTTCCTGTAGAGAGAATGAATGACATTTTGCCTATTAATGTCTAAAATAATGTTCATTCCATTTAATTTTGAATGAATGAATGAATTAATAACTAAAAAACTTTTATACCATTTAAATATTGAAAAAGGTCCCGTACAAATCCCTTTTACTTTATATGATATATAAAATAAAATTATATATGACATATATAATAATATATAATGATATGAAGATAAATTTAGTGAGAAACAAAAGGTTATGCCAATTGGGTAATGTTGTGTGGCTCCAAAAAATTTTTTCTGACTTTAAAAGTTTGTCAAAAAAGCTCATGTAAAACATTTTTAAAAGGACTTTGGGCGTGAGCTTTTTTTTATCGAATCGCCTTTAAATGAATATTTTATCTAAATAACTAATCCAAATATGATGCAGGCATACGAGGTTGTAAGAAAGTCATAACCCTAATATACATACATATATTTGTGTATGTGTTTATTTGTTAAGTTACACGACATTTAAAATGTGTAGCATGGAATTTCCAAAAAAATACCAGAGTTCATTGAACAGAAAACAAGAAGCAATATTTGACTTTTAAAATCTGTATTTGTTTTCAAAAGGAAAAATATTGAAAAAATTGAAAAAATGTTTTTTATAAATCCACGTTTTTTGGTCTGAGGGTTTTTGAAAAAATAGTTTTTATATATCCATGTTTATTAAAGGACCTTGAAAAATATTTTTTATAAATCCACGTTTTTTGGTCTGAGGGTTTTTGAAAAAATAGTTTTTATATATCCATGTTTATTAAAGGACCTTGAAAAATATCTTTTTATAAATCCACGTTTATTTATCTGAGGGTCCTTGAACAAATATTTTTATAAATCCACGTTTATTGGTTTGAGGGCCCTTTAAAAATATTTTTTTATAAATCTAAGTTTATTTGTTTGAGGGTGCTTGAAAGAATATTTTTCTTTAAATCGACGTTTATTGGTCTGAGGGTACTTGAAAAAATATTTTTTTTTATAAATGTAAAATCGTCTGTGGGTCCTTGAAAAAATATTTTTTATAAATCCACGTTTATTGGTCTGAGGGTCCTTGAAAAAATATTTTTTATAAATCCACGTTTATTGGTCTGAGGATCCTTGGAAAAATATTTTTTATAAATCCACGCTTATTGGTCTGAGGGTCCTTGAAAAAATATTTTTCTATAAATCCACGTTTATTGGTCTGAGGGTACTTGAAAAAATATTTTTTATAAATCCGCGTTTATTGAGGGGTACGTGAAAAATATTTTTTATAAATCCACTTTTATTGGTCTAAGTGTCCCTGAAACATATTTTTTATAAATCCACTTTTATTGGTCTAAGTGTCCCTGAAACATATTTTTTATAAATCCACGTTTATTGGTCTGAGGGTCATTGAAAAAATATTTTTTTTAAATCCACGTTTATTGGTCTGAGGGCCCTTGAAAAAATATTTTTTTTAAATCCACGTTTATTGGTCTGAGGGCCCTTGAAAAAATATTTGTTTTTAAATCCACGTTTATTGGTCTGAGGGCCCTTGAAAAAATATTTTTGTATAAATCCCGTTTATTGGTCTGAGGGTCCTTGAAAAAATATTTTTATATAAATCCACGTTTATTGGTCTGAGGGTCCTTGAAAAAATATTTTTGTATAAATCCACGTTTATTGGTCTGAGGGTCCTTGAAAAAAATAGTTTTTATAAATCCACGTTTATTGGTCTGAGGGTCCTTGAAAAAAATAGTTTTTATAAATCCACGTTTATTGGTCTGAGGGTCCTTGAAAAAAATAGTTTTTATAAATCCACGTTTATTGGTCTGAGGGTCCTTGAAAAAATATTTTGTATAAATCCACGTTTATTGGTCTGAGGGTCCTTGAAAAAATATTTTTTATAAATCCACGTTTATTGGTCTGAGGGTCCTTGAAAAAATATTTTTTATAAATCCACGTTTATTGGTCTGAGGGTCCTTGAAAAAATATTTTTTATAAATCCACGTTTATTGGTCTGAGGGTCCTTGAAAAAATATTTTTTATAAATCCACGTTTATTGGTCTGAGGGTCCTTGAAAAAATATTTTTTATAAATCCACGTTTATTGGTCTGAGGGTCCTTGAAAAAATATTTTTTATAAATCCACGTTTATTGGTCTGAGGGTCCTTGAAAAAATATTTTTTATAAATCCACGTTTATTGGTCTGAGGGTCCTTGAAAAAATATTTTTTATAAATCCACGTTTATTGGTCTGAGGGTCCTTGAAAAAATATTTTTTATAAATCCACGTTTATTGGTCTGAGGGTCCTTGAAAAAATATTTTTTATAAATCCACGTTTATTGGTCTGAGGGTCCTTGAAAAAATATTTTTTATAAATCCACGTTTATTGGTCTGAGGGTCCTTGAAAAAATATTTTTATAAATCCACGTTCATTGGTCTGAGGGTCCTTGAAAACATATTTTTTATAAATCCACGTTTATTGGTCTGAGGGTCCTTGAAAAAATATTTTTTATAAATCCACGTTTATTGGTCTGAGGGTCCTTGAAAAAATATTTTTTATAAATCCACGTTTATTGGTCTGAGGGTCCTTGAAAAAATATTTTTATAAATCCACGTTCATTGGTCTGAGGGTCCTTGAAAAAATATTTTTTATAAATCCACGTTTATTGGTCTGAGGGTCCTTGAAAAAATATTTTTTATAAATCCACGTTTTTTGGTCTGAGGGTCCTTGAAAAAATATTTTTATAAATCCACGTTTATTGGTCTGAGGGTCCTTGAAAAAAAATATTTTTTATAAATCCACGTTTATTGGTCTGAGGGTCTTTGAAAAAATATTTTTTTATAAATCCACGTTTATTGGTCTGAGGGTCCTTGAAAAATATTTCTTATAAACCCACGTTTACTGGTCTGGGGTGCCACCGTGGTGCAATGGTATGCACGCCCGCCTTGCACGCAGAAGGTCTGCGGTTCGATTCCCCGGCCAGGCAACATCAAACATTTTTCAACGGTGGCAAAATACCCCTCAGTAATGTTGGCGACATTTTCTGAGTATTTCAGCCTTGAAAAACTTCTCCACAAGTGGTGTCTTAAGACACGCCGTTCGGACTCGGCGATAAACAGTAGGTCCCATATCATTGAGCTAAATATGAATCGGGGTGCACTCATTGATATGAGAGAAGTCTCCCTTGTCCCGTATGGGATGTTGTGGAACAATGTTTTTTTTTTACTGGTCTGAGAGTCCTTGCAAAAAATATTTTTTATAAATCCATGTTTATTGGTCTGAGGGTCTTTGAAAAAATATTTTTTTAAAATCCAGGTTTATTGGTCTGAGGGTCCATGAAAAATATTTTTTATTAATACACGTTTATTGGTGTGAGGGTCCTTGAAAAATAATTTTTTTATAAATCCATATATGTTGGTTTGAGAGTTCTTGAAAAAAATATTTTTTAAAAAACCCACAATAATCTGAGGGTCCTTGAAAAAATATGTAACTAAAAATCCACAGATCCAAGGTCCGTGAAAAATATATATTTAAAAATACACGGGTAATTAAATATCCACTTCTATTGATTCTTTTTTTTTTAAATAACGTTTAGTGGTCTGCGGTTCCTTAAAATATATTCTTTAAAAAATTAAAGTTTATTGGTCTGAGGGTCCCAGAAAAACTAATATTTAAAAATCCGCTATTATTGTTCTAAAGGCCCTAGAAACATATTGTTTAAAACTCCATTGGTCTGAAGTCCTTGAAAAATATTCTTAAAAAAAACTCATTTGTTAGTCTGTGAAACTTCACAAATATTCTTTAAAAATGCACGTTCATTGGTGTGGTCCTTGAAAAATATGCTTTAAAAATCAATGATTTTTGGTCTAAGGGTACCTGAAAAAATATTTTTGAAAAAACCTACTATTACTAGTCTGAGAGTAATTGAAAAATTCTTTAAAAATCTAAGTTTATTGGTCTGAAGGTCATTAGAAATATTCTCTAAAAAATTCATGTTTAGTATGTTTGATCGAAATCCGTTTCAGACAATTTGGAGTCGATTTCGAAATGTCTGTCTGGCTGACAGGCTTGGTTTAGGCACAGACAAAATTTCGGATAAGTTCAGTTTAAGACGTGGGCCTTTTTCCGCGAAACAACTTATCGCTTTTCACTTCGCACTCATCAAAAAGTAATTATTTTGAAAAGTGATATTTTTTGTTCCACAAAATTACTTTTCAGTTTATCTATGTTCTTATTCACTCACTCACTGTTCTCTTTCGTTGTTGTGCTCTATTGCTTCTTTTTCCGCCATCTTGATAAGTCTCTCCGTTCTCTTGCAAAGTGGATGCTATTTGTTCCACAGAACATTTGATTATCTTTGCATTATTTTCTACTTGGCAATGAAAATGAGACACGTAAAAATGGGACGCGAGAACAAAATGAAAAAAATAAAATAAAAAAATTAAAATAAAATGAGATACAAATAAAATAAAACAAAAAATAAAATAAAAATAGAAATAAAATAAAACAAAAAATAAAATAACATAAAAATAAAAAAAAATAAAATTAAATAAAAATAAAATAGAAGTAAAATAAAATAAAAAAAATATAGTTTAGTCTAAGTGTTAAACCGGGAAACATCGATTTGTCGGAGGGTGGAAGTTCGAAAGGGGTTGTTCGGTGGCTGGAAGTTCGGAATGGGGTGGTTTGGAGGTTGGAAGTTCGAAATGGGTTCGCAGGGTCGAAGTTCGGAATGTGGTGGTTCGGAGGAATGGGGTTGCAAGTTCTGAGGGCGATGGTTCTAGGGTGGAAGTTCGGAGAGGGGAAGTTCAGAGGAGGTGGTTTGGAGGGTGGAAGTTCGGATAAAGCGGTCAGAGCTATTGTAGGGATGTGCAGTTTATTTTTGACACTAAAGAGGAATAAAGCATCAAAAGTCTTTGCTGGTAGCCTTGTCCGGCTTCAGTGGTGGAACCAACCTGCCCATTTTCCTGTCTTTGTGCATGCGACAGGTTGAAAACTTTGTTGAAATATTTAACTACCGGCTCCTTCAATTTTGTTTCAGCATTACCCTGGATATACAGTCAGGATATTTTGTTCGCTTTGCAACTCCCGGGGACCTTGACAAATTGTCAATTAATATAACGTACTCAAGTCTTGGGATCAGTGGGGTAATGTCTCAAAGCGAGATTGAGGTTAATTTTCCTTGTTGCCAGGGTCCATGTTTTGTTATAGCCCCCATACCTCAAGATTTAAGGTATTGTGAAGATTTTAGCTACATTGTTTGACCGAATTACCTGTAATTTGACATTCCCAATGGTCGTAAAACTTCTCCACCAACAAATTTTAAGAAGGGTCTATGTTTTGATCTAGCTCCCATATAACGGTACTTTCAGGATTTTAGCAAAAATTTTTGACGGAACTACCTGTAATTTTACATTTGATATTCCAAGTGATCACCACGTTTTGGTATAGCCCCCATATAATGGAACGTCGCGATTTTCGGTATTTTATGGATATTAGCTACATTTTTGACAAAACTACCTGTAATTTGGCATTTGAGATTCCCGGTGGTCTCAAAACTTCTGCACCCAAAATTGTGGGCATGAAAGGAAGCTAATTATTCCACCTGGCAGGAGAAGCCAACCGGTCTGGTGGTCAAAAGATCTTGTCAATCTTAAAAAAATCAGCAGAAGGCTTTACAACAAATCCAACAAATCAAAGTTGTCAACCTATTGGGATAACTACAGAGTATGTATCTTTAAATAAATACAACAGTGAAATTAGGAAGGCTAAGGCCAAATCTTTGATTTGCTTTAGTGAGACGATAGAAGGAGTAAAGGGCGTGGCTAGATTCCGTAGGGTACTGTCAAAGGACCCGAAAACCATTGGTAGTATCAAACGGGCTGACGGCACATGGACTAACTCCGACCTAGAGACTCTAGATCTCCTGGCTAACACTCACTTCCCAAACTGTATGGATGTATCAGAACACCTTGGTGTTCCAAGGATATACAACCATACCACCGTATATGTGGGTGTTATAGAGGAAATCATTAGTCAACAAAAAAAAAATGGACCATAAACACATTCAAGCCCTTTAAATCACCGGGAGCAGACAGAATCATACCTGCAATTCTACACAACGCATTGGAGTCACTGATTCCACATCTGGAACTTATCTTCGGGGCTTGTCTCTTATCATACATACCGGCTCTATGGAGAGAAGTAACTGTGGTATACATCCCTAAAGCGGGGAAGTCAAGCCACACACTTCCAAAAGACTACAGACCAATTAGTCTCTCCTTCTTTTTATTGAAAACTTTAGAAATGCTGCTGGATCTTGGCATTAGGGCCAAGGTTTCAGCCACAGACCTAAGTTCCGCCCAACATGCCTACCGAAAAGGCAAATCGGTAGAAACAGCGTTAAATCAGGTAGTAGTATATATTGAGAGAAATATGGAGGGCTCCGACTATACGCTAGCTGCATTGCTTGACATATAGGTTGCCTTTAAAAACATTAGACTCGAATCCATACAAAACTCTCCACACTGGTCAATTAGATTGACAGTCGAATAATCAATTCAAGTATCGCTGGAAGTTCCATCCGGAAGCATGTCACCAGAGGTACACCCCAATGTGGTGTCATATCACCACTACTGTGGCTTCTAGTGATAAATGAAATACTCATGGATTTTGATAGACTACGTATAAAGACAATCGCATATGCTTATGACGTTGTCATCATGTTTAGCCGGAAGTTTCCACAGACACTATCAGAACTTATGCAAGGAGCTCTGGTCAAGTTATCAAGATGGGCATTCAACAATGTCCTCTGAGTGAACCCATCAAAGACTGAGCTAGTTCTGTTTACAAACAAAAGGAAGGTCAGACCATTCACCCAACCGATGCTGGACGGAGTTATTCTTGAACTCTCTTCGGAAGCCAAGTACCTCGGCATTATCCTGGACCACCAACTCACGTGGAAAAGGAATGTCGAGGAGCGCACCAATAGAGATCTAATAGCTCTATACTTCTGCAAAAATTCCATTGGCAATAGTTGGGGTCTGAGACCAACGGTCATCCACTGGATATATACGACCATTATACGCCCAATTCTTGCATATGGCTCTCTGATATGGTGGAATGCTCTCAACAAAACGACATATCTAAACAAATTGAACAGCGTCCAAAGAGCGGCATCGCTCCTAATCACTGGTGCCATGAGGAGCACTTCACAAGCAGCCCTAAATGTGCTACTAGATCTACATCCGCTGGACTTAGTAGTGCAGGAACTGGCATCAATGAGTGCACTTCGTCTTAAGAAGCTAGGTTCATGGCGTAGTTCCGAACACGGACGAACTGCAATTCTACGTCGATTCAGACTATCAACGACCTCGGGGAACATTAGTGATTATATATCACCACAAGTGTGCTTCGAGGCAACGAAGGTGAAATACCCCGCAGGGATGAATGGACACACAGTAGCCCACCTCTAGACGGTATAGAGATCTATACTGACAGCTCTGAGATGGAAACAGGCACAGCAGCAGGCGTCTATAGCAACTCCCTTGGTCTACGACAATCATACAAGCTAAACGAATATTGTAGTGTCTTCCAAGCCGATGTTTTTCCGATCAGAAAAGCCGCGGAACTGATAAACAACATGAGAGGGGAAATAGATTGACCGGTGACTATCTACGTCGATAGTGAAGCGGCCCTAAAATCACTCAAGTCCCATTATATCAAGTCCACGGCTGTTCTAGACTGCAAACACTCTTTGGAGCCACTAAAGTCAATCGTCAACTTGTGTTGGGTCCCAGAGCATTGCAACGTCGACCGAAACGAGGCAGCCGACGAACTGGCACGCTGCGGATCGGAGTCACAAAACATTGAAATCGACAACTCCATCAAGCCACCACTGTGCCACTTCAGGAAAACAATAGAGCAGAAATGTCGGGAGAAATTCTGTAAACATTGGCAAAACACGTCCAGCTGCAGCGCATCAGGGGCAATCTGGACAATCCCGTTCAAGTCAAGAACCGCCTGACTGCTCTCAGTGAGGAAATCAGACCTGAAACTAGCATTGGGGATCGTCACTGGTCACTGCAGAATAGAATCCATGACGAGCAAATGGAAAGAAGACGACACGGCTAACTACTGTAGGCCGTGCAAAGATGGGGAAGAAATAGAGACGATCGAGCACCTATTATGTCGCTGTCCTATGCTCTTTTCTAGAAGACGGATCTACTTCACCTGGCAAAAGGCTTGAAATGGCTCCAATGTACTAAAAACATGAAAAGCACCACCTTCATATCACTAGATCTCACCCGCAACCATCACATTCACATCACCGCCACATCTGAACCATCGGAATCTACCCATCTACAACCACATCACTCACAATCTTCATCTATCCATAACTATCATTACACATCTACATCTCCTTCGTATCATAACCACATCTATAATTCTTTCAACATTCAGGTTGACCAAAATGGACCTCAAGGTCTCCGAGTGCAGTGGCTGCCATCAAAACCTAAACCTAACCTAACCTATTCCACTTATTTCAGAAAAGTTCGACCCGGCTTAACTTAACTTAACCTAGACCAGTATACCAGTACTAAGCCAGATTCGGGTTTTATTTCACATTTTCAACTTTAAATTTAAACTTAATTAAATTGTTGTACATACCTTAATATTCATGCAACATAAATTGAAATTTAAATGTCCCATTACACCCTATAATATCTCCCTTATACTACATTGTATATATATGTATGTGCTACTAACTTGGCTTTTAAGATATCCATCACAATTGCAATTTTGGCCAAAATGAAATTTCATTCCCTAAGTGGCTACATCTGGATTTTATATCATTACTTGACTATGGTTTAACTTTCTTAGGCGGGTATTTGAATTACAGCACACAAGGCAAACCCAATTTTTGGCATAATGCTCTACATTTTAGGATTATATAAAATGGCATATGGAATGTAATACCTATGTTAGTGTGATTGTGCTCAATCTACACATAGATACATTTGTATGTATATTCATTTTATAAGACTTCACTCAATTGTCCATACAATATTGTTGTTGGAAATTTTGTGTGGGGAAAAGCAATTTTTAAACGTTATTTAAATAGAGTTTCGTTTCCATTTTCTTTTGCATTTTTCCCTTGCGGCTTCTGTTTTGTATTTGCTTTTTCTTTTTTTTTGGAAAATATAGTTTGTTATTTATGTACATATACTCGGTTATTAGGGATTTATCATTACATTGTGGCCAGTAAAGGAGGGAAGGAAAGAATTTTTTGTCCAAATTGTTTTATGGCAAAATAAATTATAGCCCCACTTCTTTCAAACCGTGAGCCATTCACACCCTCATGACCAAAATACATAAATTATGGCCTATTGAAAGGATACTGTGGTGTTTTATAGTGCTTTAAAATGTTGAAATGCCAAAAAAAGAGTAACGCTTTCATTTTATATTGGCCAAAAATTGAAAAATATGTGCCAATAGAATTATTTCGTTTAAATTAATTGCGACAGCCACTTGTTTAAGATTTAAAAGCATTAAGACAGTTGACATAATTTTTTGACACCATTTTCAGCATATTGTCCAGCTGAATGGAAATTGTTACAGATATTTTTGGCAAGGATTTTCTTGGAATGCAAGTGAATTGCATGGTGGATAGTTGGAAATTAAAACAATTTAAAAATATTAGTCGGCTTTGCCGACTCAGCCTGTGTGAATCGGAGTTTTCATTTACGAACAGATCGAAAAGCGGCCTCACATAAAAATTATATAACTGAATTATGTGACCTTGTGAGTTTGCCGACAAAAATGTGGATTTGAATTAAAACTTGAAAGTGTTGTGTACGAGGTACCTGAAGGTACCATTTTAGAAATGGACAAATAATTACTTACTTAGCTGGCCCATTACAGAACATTTGTTCCATAGACCGATCTAAGAAAAGATCTCAAATTCTCTCTGTTTAGTGCCTCGCTTTCTGGAATACTGCGACTTGTCATCACTTCATCCACTTGTTTGCGAAATCTATTCTTTGGCCTGCCAAATCTGCGTGCACCGCCATGTGGCTCGAATTTATACGCCTTTTTAGCGGGTTCATCATCGCTCATTCTTATTATATGGCGTAGCCAACGCAATCGCTGTATCTCAATACGTTTAACTATATTGATGTCGTTGTATAGCAGATACAGCTCGTGGTTTATACGACGTCGATATTCACCGCCAAAGCTGATTGGTCCGTAGATCATGCGAAGAATTTTTCTCTCAAACACGCCAAGCTCTGCCTTATCTGCTTGCGCAAGTACCCAGGCTTCGGAACCATACATCAGAACGGATAGTATCAGTGTTTTGTAAACCGTTATTTATTTTTTTTGACGAGTTGTGGCTTTGTTTTTGAAGTGCTTACTTAAGCCAAAGTAGCATCTGTTGGCCAATACAATTCTTCTTTTTATTTCACAACTGATGTCGTTTGTTGTGTTTACGGCGCTGCCGAGGTATACGAAGTCTTTTACTACCTCAAAATTATAGGAACCAACTTCAGCAGTTGATCCGATCTCAATGGACGCATTGCGCGTCGATACCATCAACTTGGTCTACTCGTCGTTTACCGCCAGACCCACTTTAGCAGGTTCTCCTTCGACCTTCATAAAGGTATCGGCTACTTTTTTTACTGATCGTCCCATGATATCTATATCATCAGCATAAACAAGTAACACGTTGCTATTGGTGTAGATTATGCCACTTCTTTTGACGTTTGCCTCTCGTATAACCTTTTCTAGCAGGATGTTGAGATCACACGAAAGGCTGTGTCCTTGCCTGAAACCTCTTTTATTACAAAACTCTATTTTAACTAAAGATCTTGTGTCAGTTAGAGGCATTTAACTAAGACGAATGAGCTTTGCGGGGATACCAAATTCAGACATGGCTTGGAATACCTTTGATCGTAGCGGGCTGTCGAAGGCTGTTTTATAATCGACAAAAAGGTGGTAGATGTCGATCTTCATCTCTTGGGTCTTCTCCAGGATTTGCCGCAGGGTAAATATCTGGTCAATGGTGGACTTGCCAGGTCTAAAGCCGCATTGGTATGGTCCAATTATTTCGTTGACCATGGGCTTTAGTCGTTCAATAACAACAATATCCCTTACACTATCTTGTAGGCGATAGGGAGAAGACGTATGCCCCTTTGTTTGGAGCATAAAGCCTTATCTCCTTTCTTATGGATGGGACACAGGATGCTCAGGTTCCAATCGTCGGGTACTCGTTCTTCCTGCCAGATGGAGCTAACTAGCTGATGCATACACCTTATCAGCATGTCGCCTCCGGTTTTAAACTGCTCGGCTGGTAGGCCATCAGCTCCTGCTGCCTTATTATTCTTCAGCTGGTTTATTGCTGTCTTTACCTCATCTTGGCCGGGTGGTATACATTCAATTGCATCTTCTGGGATTGGATCTGTGTTATCTTCGTCGACTTCGCTACTATTGGATACCAACAGTTTGGAAAAATGCTCTTTCCATATCCTTAGCACACTGTATGTATCAGTTACCAGATTACCTTGCTGGTCTCTACAGGAGGATGTGCCAGTTCCAAAGCCATCAGTTTGATGCTTCACTCTTTGGTAGAATTTTCGGACTTCATTCTGTCTCCTGTACATCCCGCTTTTCGATCTCTCTCTTTTTACTGCGGAAAAGACGTTTCTCCTCTCTCCTTTTCTCCCGATACCTCTCTCGAACACTACGTGTTGCTACTGATTGTAAAGTAGTCCTATATGCCTCATTTTTCTCTTCGGTAGCAGCACGACACTCCTGGTCATACCATGGATTCCTTGATGGAGGTCTCTGGTATCCAAGTACTGATTTTGCGGCTGTTTGCATGAAGTGGGCCATGTTTTGCTATTGTGCTGATATGTTATCGGGACGAATTTTCCACTGAGTTTGCATTTAAAATTATCGCCTTTCCTAATTCTTTTAAATTCTCCCAGATGTTATACTTCATATAAAGATACAAATTGGAATGACTTCAAAAGTGATGCAAAAGAGGCATTGCTTGCAACTTTTCCTGTTTCTGATAGGAATCTTACCAATGATGAAATTGACTATTATATCGACAATTTCACAAATATCATAAATAACATTCAGACCTTGCATTCTAAAATCATTAATGTAGGAAGAAAAATTTTAGTTTCCGATTCAATTAAAAACCTTTATAAGTTGAAATACACATGGCAGAGGGATTTGAAAAGAATCTTTAATAGATGTCGTGATAAACATGATCCAAATTATCGTATGTTATCAAAACAAGTTCAGTTATTAAACATTATAATTAAGAGGCAAGTTGAAATTGAACAGTGTCATATTTTTTCGGAAAAATTGAGAAAGATTAAACCTGGACCTCGGGCTCATAGGCATGTTTATAATATCATTGGTTATAAACGCAAAGCGAACATTAATAAGTTATCAGAGAACGGTGTTCTTGTGGACAGTGATTCTATTGCATGCACTAGATTAAAAGAATATTTTGGTAATATTTATCAGCAAGTGCCAGTAATTGAAAACATGCAGGAAATGGAAAATCTCATTGATGGAGTTATCGCAAATGATTCCAGTTTATTTATTTTCGATAATATTGTCTCCTCTATTAATCCTATGATAATCCCAGGCTTACGACTTTGGATGAAATTGTCAATATATGCAAAACAATTAACAATAAAAAATCTTGTAGATTGGACAGGATATCTAACTTTATTATCAGAAAACTTCCTGCTAAGGGCTTTGAATATTTAACTATAATCTATAATAACTGTATAAATAATTCGTACTTCCCTAACAAATGGAAAATATCTAAAATCGTTCCTATTTTAAACAAGTAAGCAAAGTCTATAGTCGGACGAGGCCGACCATGTGATACCCTACACCACAACCTCTAGGAATTAGCTATGTGCAACCGCCTTGCCCCCTGAATGCATTTCGATGCCCAGGCCTGGCCACATAAAATTTTCAACGGTGGCAAAATACTACTTTGTAATGTTGGCGATATTTCCTGAGTATTTCAGCAATGAAAAACTTCTCCACAAGTGCCAAATTAGGACATGCCTTTCGGATTCGGCAATAAAAACTAAGACACATATCAATGATCTAATATAAATCCATTGATATAAGAGAAGCCTCCCATGTCCCTACTGGGATGTTTGTGGAACAATCATATAAATACAGTCGAAATCGCTTATAACGTCGGTCAAAGGACCGACGGAATTGGTCGCTATAACCGATATGTCGTTATAAGCGATAGGGCTATAAAGGGCCCCAGAGATTTGGGACTTTTGGATATCATCGTTATAACCGATATGACGTTATAAACGACGACGTTATAAGCGATTTCGACTGTAGTTCATTGTGGTTACATATTGTGCGCACCAGCCAGCTAGACAGTAAGAGAGACAGGTGAACGGACAGGGCTAAATCGACTCCAAATTGCCTGAAACGAATTTCGTCTAAATATACTTGGGGTCTAAAACCATTATTTCGATGAGGCCGAGAGTAAAAATAGTTGGCGATGCGACCAAATGCTGCAATATTTGTATGAAAAATCCAATTGGACAACTGAACTGAAAAATTCTCTGTCATGATAGATACAATTTGTAGCATGGGAGGAAATTGTGGTTCTCTACACAAAACCCATTACATATATATTACGCAGTAGGCCCGTTATGAAGAAGACACATTATTGCAATTTGCATCAGGGGAAATTTAAGTAGTTATTTTTCCATATGTAAGCTACTTTGCCAGTATATGCCCTCCAGGAATTAAAATATGGACCAAAAATAAAATTTGTATATTTTTCATAAAAAAGCAATGGTCTATGTCACCCGCTAAATAATATCAGATCATCATGCAAAATTATAGGCATTTTCTTCTACCTAAACTCTTACCTCCAGGAAAATTTCGCGACTATTGAGCTGTAATTGCGACCTCTAGCGTGTTTATGATAACACTACAAACAAAAAACTGGATATATTGGACTGTAACTCTGTTATCTGATAACGTAAATCAACACAATTGACATCAATAGAAAGGTCAAGCGTTCCTCTTCCAAGTATAGCTTACTTGCCCGGAGTGTCTCTTCCAGGAAAAAATATATAAGCTGTATATTAAAACTTTTCACAATGTTCACACAAAAGTTGTGGTTCATTTAACCCTCTAAATATTAACTGATCACCATCTCAATCTTCAAGCTTTTTCTTTGTCATATACTCTTACCTTATTTAAAATTTCGAGGCGATCGGACTATTATTGCGACCTACAGAGCTGTTACAAAATCGGATAAAAATTAGGTTTTTGGTCCATTTCACCCGCTAAATATTTCACTATCATCACCAATTAAAATAGCGATCTATTCTGATGTGAAACCGACCTCCATACCAAATTTCGTGACGATCGGTCCATAATTGCGGCCTGGAGTTTGATTACAATTTATAATGGACAGACGGGGGGTCTCCGACGAATATTTCGCGGTGTTACATGAATTTTTCCCAAAACAAACTTATAATACCCTTTCCACATAGTGGTGTAGGGTATAAAAAGCCCAACAACATAGAAATATACAATCTAAGGCCCATTTCATTGCTGTCAAACTTAGGTAAGATTTTAGAACGAGTCATTCGTATTAAGATGGATTATGGAATAACAGCACCGTATATCCCTGATCTTCAGTTCGGATTTAAAAACGGTAATTCAACTTCTGATGCCCTTCTTAAATTCCACAATGATATTATTTGCAAATTACGTGATCGAAAATGCACTGTAGCACTTTCTCTCGACGTTGAGAAAGCATTTGACCATGCGTACCATATAGTAATTTTATATAAAATGATTCAACTTAACTTTGATCCCCTTGCCATAAAGATTTTCCACAGTTTCTTCTCGAATAGGAAATTTTGTGTAGAATTTCATGAGATTTTATCTGATCCAGGAGACGTTAATTGTGGTGTCCCTCAAGGATCGATTTTGTCACCACATCTATATAGCATATTGATGCACGATTTTCCTCACATTGAAACGGATTCTACCGGTCTCCTTTATGCAGACGATTCCCTTCTCTATGCTCATGATGAGTCACCAGAAATCGCTTTGTGTAAAGTAAAACATCATTTGGAGAAAATTGCACAATTTTACAGTAATTGGGGTATAAAATAAATGCATCAAAAACTGAAGCAATATGTATTAGGAACGCATCTGGAAAATGCAAAAAATTTGTGGTTCCTGAAAGTAAAAATCTAAAGTTATCTTTTAATGGAGTTGAAATTCCTGTAGAAAATACTTTAAAATATTTAGGAATAACGTTTAATAATCTTTTAAAATTTAATAAACATGCTAGACAGGTATTGGGAAAGGCATACAGAATTCTTGGCTCTTTCTCTAGAATCTTAATAAATAAAAATCTTCCTGTGAGCACGAAACTTCTTTTATATAAAACAAGTATAAGGCCAGTATTTATGTACGCATTTCCCATATGGTTCAGTGTGTCTCCTGTGGTAATCAAGGAAATGGAAATTTTAGAAAGGAAGGTTTTACGCCATTGTATTGGTAAATATTATGAATCAAATTGCAAGCGTTATTCTAATAAGATAATTTATAACGAGTCCAAGGTTACTCCTATAGGGCTGTACGTTTGTGACTTGATTTCAAAATTTGTTAATCGAGTTAGTGATCATCAAATTTGTTATGTATCATTGATTTACGACACCCAGATACCATATAGTTGGACGAATACTAATTACTTATCTCCTATGTAAATGAAGTTCCTCCAAATTTTGACATCAATGTTAATACACGATATGCATTTTATACAAAAACTATGTCAGGTACGCACAGGGGTTAACGTGCATGTTGTTTTATTTTATTTTCCCTTTGTTTTTATTTTTAGTTTTTTTTTTAGTTTGTAAGATAATTTGAGATTTTTACGCTCGAAAAAATTGTATTCTCGGGAGCAAGGAATTTTAAACATTGTTATAAGTAATTATTTGTGTTCTTCGTATTCCTGTAAAAGCATGGTGCTGTTCACATTTCTACCAATATTGTAAATTTAGATAACACATTAAAATCTTAAGTTTGCTTATTATTACTACAACTCTATATAATTATAACGTTTATAAAAAAAGGCTCAATAAATTCAACTTCAACTTCAACTTATCGGGACGAGGAGTGCTTTGATTAAGCAGTTGGTCCAGTTGAGTGGAATATGCTGTAGCTATCTGTTGTGATTGCAGTTTAGCGATGTCCAACTTCCGTGTTGTGTCTGTTCGCACTTTATTTGCTACGTTTAATCTGGTACGTACCTTTGCTGCAACAAGGTAGTGGTCCGAGTCTATGTTTGCACCTCGGAACGATCGTACATCCAACACGCTTGATGCATGTCTTCCATCCATCACAACGTGATCAATTTGATTTCTTGTTCTTTGATCTGGAGACAGCCAGGTGCCCTTATGAGTATCGAGATGATTAAATCTGGTACTGCTAACTACCATGTTTCTTGCAGCTGCAAAGTCTATCAGCCTCATACCATTGTCCGATGTTTCACTGTGGAGACTGAATTTCCCGACTGTTGGGCTAAAGATATTCTCTTTTCAAATTTTGGCATTAAAATCGCCTAGTATAATTTTAATGTCATGGGCAGGGCGGCGGCAATAAGTTTCTTCTAAGGGCTCTTAATATATATATATTTGGTCTGTTCGTCCTTGTCTTCAGTGTGGGCATGAGCGCAAATAAAGCTGATGTTGAAGAATTTTGCTTTTAATTGAATTGCAGCGAGTCTTTCATTCACTTGGGTGAAGCTGTAGACCAGATGTTTTAACCTTCGACCAACTACACATCCGCAACCAAACTCATGCTTTACGTCATGGCAGCTATAATACAGTGCGTCACCTTTAGGTGTTGTTGTGACGCCTTACCCAATCCATCGTATTTCCTGTTTGGCAATAATGTCGGCCTTATTCTTTTCAAGTACATCTGCCAATGCGTAAACTGCATCTTCTCTATAAAGAATGCGAACATTCCAAGTTCAGATTCGCAGATCATGGTCCTTAAAACATTTGCGGGGTTCGTCCACTTTGGTGGGGTTTGTTTTTCTTTTCTTTCGTTTTTTCATAGTAGTCTCTTTTTTCTAGGGGAGGGTTACTAACACGTAACGTTCTTATGGGTGAACGCGCGGCACATGTTAGCTCACTACCTTTAACGGGTGTTAAAAGCAGTTCCCCTGGTGACACCGCTGGGAGGTCAGTGTCCACTCGAGATAAAAGGGGGACAAGATAAATCCTGGGCTTTGCCATGTTAAAGCCGGTCAGGATCGTTCCTTGGTATCTTCTATCCCCTACGTCAGGACAAAAAAATTACTAAGGCTAAATTTTGGTCCAGTCGGTTGATCCGTTCGAGATTTATCGTGCGCACTTGCCAGACAGACGGCTACAAATTTTCTGAAACTAATTTCGTCCAAACATATTTGGGGTTTAAATTCATTATTTCGAAGAGGGACATTTTTGGTCGATCTTTTTACACCCTCCACCAAATACATTTTCAAATGGCATATTGCAGCTAGTACGGCTAAAAATTGTAGCTTTAATCCTTAAAATTCCCTAAATAGTTCGGTACCGTTATATTGGGATATAAGTTAACATGGACCTATGTTGACAATGTTTGTAGAAGAAGTGTTGTGACCCCTAGGAACTTCAAATGTCAAATTATCAAAATATATCAAAACATGACCCTATATTGACAATTTTTGGTGGAGAAATGTTGTGACCTCTAAGAACTTCAAGCGTCCAATTGCAGCTAATTCGGTTATAAATTGTAGCTAAAAATCATCAAAATATCGAAAACCTTTATATGGGGGCTTTAATTTTTCGGTTTAAAATTGTTGCTAAAATCTACAAAATACCCAAAATTGAGAGGTACCGTTATATGGGTACTATACCAAAACATTAACCTATGTTGACAAATTTTGGTGGAGAGTTTCGTGTCAAATTGGGGATAGTGCAGTGAAAATGTAGCTGTAGGGGGTATACTTAAACATGGGCTTTTGTTGAAAATTTCCGTAAAGAAGTGTTGTGAAGCTGAAATGTCAATTTGCAACAAGTTGGGTTAAAAATTGTAGCTTAAATCCTTTAAATTCCCAAAATAGGGAGGTACTGATATATTGGGATATACCTAAACATGGACCCATGTTAACAGTTTTTGGTATAGAAGTTTTGTGACCCCTAAGAATCTCAGACGTCAAATTACAGCTAGTTGGGTTAAAAATTGCAGCTAAAATCCTCAAAATACTGAAAATCGGGAGGTACCGAAACATGGACCGATATAGCCCATCTTGGAATTTTACCTGTTTATGGGGAAAAATACTCGTGTGCAAAAATATAGCACTGCAGCTCAACTTTTTGGGGGCGCTAGGATGATAAAAATGACAGACATGTCTACATAGACTCAGTATTTTATCCTGATCAAGAATATGTATAGTAAGAATATATCGCTAATTTACTCAAAGAGTGGCATAACTCAAAAAATGAGTTTTCTGAGTTAGCAATTTCTACGACTCTTATTTATTTTATGGCAAATTTTCATGCCGTTATCTCTAAAACTCGGCGAGTTACAGCTCATTTACTACGAGTTTCGCATAATTCAACAAAAAAGTTTTTTGCGTTTATGAAGCACAAAAGACGCTTCAAATCATGCTTGATGTTGCGCAAAAATTTATAACTGGTATCTGGCCAGCTGTATCCAAATATGGTCCAATAGTTATTTCAGTTTTTATGTAATAATCTTTTTAAGTTGGGAAGTCAAATTTCAATAGCCAACTTAAAACGCGTTTTTCTCGAAACTGGATTGTTTGAGATGTGTCACTCTTTGAGTAAATGAGCGATTATTTAAGAACGTTACAAATGGGTAAACAATAATATCAATACTATGGTCGAGAGTATAATAAAATATCTCCATCCCATCTATCGCTTTCAGTCGAAAATTTGGTCAGATTATTCCTCCTGGAAGTTTATAGAAATAACTGCAGTAAATATTAAGCCTCGAAAAGTCACAGCTGCTATAGGAGGTTCTAAGGGACTCAGTTCTTCTCTCTCGCTTTCTCTCTCTCTCTCTCTCTCTCTATTGCCTATCAGTTTAAATCTTATCAGCCAAAATGACTTCGTTGACCAAGGTGACCAGTAGTGGGATTCTCCAACGCATTTTTTGGTTACCGACAAAAATCGGTAAAATTAAAATCCAAAAATATGAATGAAATGTGAATATTAAAATTGGCAACACTGTTGTTATCGGTAGTACTTAGCGACAACTTTATTTTGGTTACCAACTTACCGACTAATTTCGTTATTTGTCGGTAACCAAAAATGCGTTATAGAATCCCACTACAGCAATGTTTAAGGAATTTACGTGCATCAAACCGTTAGTCTGCAATCATGAATAATTGCCAAGTTTATGGTTCACGGATTGGGCCTTTTTGTGATTTTAAACTCTCTCGTGGCCTTCATGATAGCTTAAATTGCTCTTGAAAATGTCTACAATTATTCTTTGCCTTTCGTTAGAAGTTATATGATTTCTTCCATAGGCATTATTCACACTCAGGAACGTAATCGTGTGCCTAGGTGGGTGCGGGTCCCCCGTAGTAAACGGGGCCGTCTAGTGAGAGGTTATAAGCTTTTGACCGGTAAAATATTAAAATTGGGATAGCTTAGCGCCGTTGATCTGAATGTCTTCAATAATACAGGTCAATTTTGTTGAAACGCAATTAAGTGCATCGTCAGTAAAACTCAAATAACAAAAATGGAAAAGTGGGATGTACGCCAACCATCAATAGACTTCTTTCCATGTGAGACCCCCATCAACCCCCAAAATTTCATGAGGAGCCGATCAAAATTCCGACCTGTAGTGTGATTGCACAAAAATGGAAAAAAGGATGCATTACCGACTATTGCGATATCTCTGTTGTTTGACCACCGATGATAACCTATTTCACATCGTTGTAAAGGCGATATTTTCTACTTTCCTTGCCACGTTTTGCTTTCGATATACCTCTTACAGAAGAGAGATATTCGCTTTGAAATAAAACGTTGGGCTTTTCTCCAAATAAGTCTTTTTCAAATTCCGACCCCTGAATAATATCCGACCATTACCAAAATCAATAGGGTTTTTCCTCTGAGGGACCCCCATTAACACCCAAAATTTCGTGACGATCCGATCAAAATTGCGATCTGTAGCGTGATTACAAAAAAATTGAAAAATGGGAGGTATTACCGACTATTGCGATATGTTCGTTATTTGGCCACCTACGCCAACCTACTTTGCATCATTGTAAAGATGTGATTTTCTACTTTCACAGTCAGACTTTGTTTTTGGAAGGTCCCCAACCAAAGCTGTGATAATCGTCATTATTAATAAAATCGCAAAAATGAAAAGTTGGGTTCTATTAGCGGCTATTGCGATATCTTCGATGTTTGACCACCTACGACAACCTATGTTACATCGTTACAAAGGTGATATCTTCTACTTTCATTAGAAGGTTTTGCTAAAATGTTGACTTTTTCTCCAAATAAGTCACTAAAATCAATAGGCTTCTTCCCCTCCGGGATATTCATCAACACCCAACATTTGGTGACGATCGGATTAAAATTGCGACTTGTAGCGTAATTACAAGGTTACGATGGACAGACCAGTGACCTGGAACCGGTGCCATTTTTTTGATTTGCGGTATGCACAAATGAAATGGATACTAATACACACCGCCACTCTTTTGATTTGCATTATAATGTAATCAACACTCTGTTGAGAGTCAATAATGATTCATATTGATTCAATATTCAAAGAAGTGTATGGTAATCAATTTACTGCTTCGTAAAAACAATCGCTTCTTCATTCAATTGTTCGTCTCGACTTCGTTTTGAGTATGCAAAAATATACAATTGGTGAGAACAGCATCATCAAAAGGAACAGAAAAAACTAAACACTTCAAATGCAAAGGTGCTCAACATATTTCGTGCGTTGTTTTTGCTAAGAGAGCATTGGCATTATTAAACCACTGCACATGAAAATAAGGAAACAAGAAGTGTGGTTTGTTTGCACTTTTTCGTGTGGCCTGAACATCGTTGATCAAATGTAATGACATTTATGTCCACTCGTGTACATTGCCGTAACAAGACAGGAAACGTGTTCTCTCTTTGCCTAACACAGCCTTTGCATAACAAAGGAACACATCTCTCCCATAAATTCTTTATATTTTTTAGACAACTATGTTCTTACTGTTGCGTTGTTGTTGTTTTCTGTTCTCTCATACTCTATTCAATTTAGCGGTACTACCCTATATTCATTCGGTGGTTGTTTTTTACATTCAGGCGCCACTCATTACTAATGAGTCATTAGTAGTTTTTAATGCATACATATTTTTGAACGATCAAAGCGATTGTTTGAGTAAAACAAAGGTAATCATTGGTAGTCCTTGGCGAATGTTGATTTTTGCATATTCGTTTATGCTGACGGAACTTTTTACTCTGTAAAATGAATGATTTGTTTATGAAATGATTTTATACACTACCTTGTTGCGGTCATTCACAGCAGGCCTCTGGGACAGACAGACGGACACATAGCCAGATCGACTCAGCTCATCGAGACATTAATTTTGGTATATATATGTATGGGTCTACGACCATTATTTCGACCCTCCACACGTAGTGGTGTAGGGTAAAAAAAGTCCTTCACAGTTTCTTAAGAAACAAATTTCTTAAATGTCGTCAAAAATGTGCAACCCTTTTTTTCAAATCTAAGTTAATTCTCTTTTTGTTCTGTTGACCTTATGACCCAGTTCAATAAATTTTCTAAAATTCTTTAAAAACTAAATTGAACAGAAAACAAGTAACGTTTTCTAACTTCGCAGAAATGCGCTCCCTAAAATAGCTCAACAACTGTTGTTTTAATGGTCGTATACATTTCACTTGAAGTTTCGATATGAGTTTTGTCCTGCCCAACCAAAACAAAACACACTGCAAAATAGAACTGTAGCAAAAAAGTACTAAAGAAACAACAAAAACTGCAGATCGGAGCAGCAGTATATTCATGTAGTATGGGACAACAGTACAAAATATCATTTGTTATGCAATGCGATAGATAACTGTCATGTTTTGCAATGTTTAACTAGCAATTTTTGAAGTTTTTTTTTTCGTTTGCTACACAACTCCTCCACGACAAACAACTACTAAAGCAAAACTAGACATTTTGGAGTTCTGCTTTCGTTCGTAGCAGTGGAAAGGGTGAGTGAAGGAGAAGGGAGGGGAGCTGATATGAAAGGGATCGTATAGTGACACAAAGGAAAAACTATGTACACGCCTCACAGTTAGTGGACACATTTTTTGTTCGAAATTGGTTTTTTCCGATACGCACACAAAAAAGAGTTTTTGGTATAAAAATGACAGAATTGAAATACAAACTGCGTAAACGGAACTTGTTATGGTTAAGTGAGCTATAAATAAGATAAGTTAGAGGATGTAGGTTTAGGACGAAAACTGGTAACGCTATCTGTGGATGATGACCACTCAAAACATATTAAGAAATATTATTCTTAAAAATTCACGATGTTTGGGCTGTATATGAAAAATATTTTTTAAAAAATCCTCGATATTTGGCCGGTTGGTCGTTGAGAAATATTCTGTTGGTCCTTGAGAAATATTCCTTAAAAAATCCACGATTGTTGGTGTGTTGTTCCTTGAGAAATATTATATTCCTTCAGAAATATTCTGTAAAAAATCCATGATTGTTGGCCTGTTGTTCCTTGAGAAATATTCTTTAAAAAATCCAGGATTTTTGGCCTGTTGTTCCTTGAGAAATAGTCTTTAAAAAATCCAGGATTTTTGGCCTGTTTTTCCTTGAGAAATATTCTTTAAAAAATCGACGATTGTTGGCCTGTTGTTCTTTAAAAAATCGACGATTGTTGGCCTGATCCTTATATTCTTTAAAAAATCCATGAATTTTGGCCTATTGTTCCATAAGAAATATTCATTAAATAAAAATAGGTAAAAAACTTTTTAAGTTAAACGGTTTTATGTTAAACATACATTGCAATGTTTAAGATAAATGTACTAAAAAACAAAAAATAATAAAATAGATACAGTCGTGTGAATTATAAACATATGCATAGACTAGACTAAAATAAAACCGTGGGGCACGTCAATTGTCTACAATCGTTGATTAAAATGTTCGTTTTGTAATGTTACACTATAATTAGGCAGTTGTTCAACCGACAGCGATGGACGTGTGATAAGTAAGGATAGAATGTGCAAACAAGCTAGCAAGCTCGATTATAAGCGAGTTTTAGGGTTTCATAGTGGTGAGCGAGTAGTACTTTGTCGATTAAAGACAAACTACGAGCAGTGAAACGATTCTTCGCCAGCCAGCAGTGTGAATGTCCAACGATAAACTAGTTGAAACATTTTTTTATTTACATGGAGTGTATAACTATTGGAATTTTTATGACCAAGAAAATAGTAAGTAATTTCCTCACCGTCTGCGGGCCAACTGCCTAACGACGAATTAAACGATTCTTCTATCGCACATTATGTCGATAATTTGTAGACAATTGACGTGCCCCACGGTTTTATTTTAGTCTAGTCTATGCATATGTTTATAATTCACACGACTGTATCTATTTTATTATTTTTTGGTTTTTAGTACATTTATCTTAAACATTGCAATGTATGTTTAACATAAAACCGTTTAACTTAAAAAGTTTTTTTACCTATTTTTATTTTCTAGTTTTTGGTTTTTATTTCGCATTCTGTTTAATTCATTTAGTGCTACATTATTGCAAGGTTTCTTGCCGGTTAGTTTATTGCAGTCCAACTCCTCTATACGTAGTCCCTGCAAAGATCTTACTCTACTAAGAGCCACGTAGGCTTGACCTTCTTCAAACAGTTTCGCACCTAAGTATACGACTGCGTGATCCATAGTGCTGCCCTGCATTTTATGTATTGTAGAAGCCCATGATAGTATGAAAGGCAACATTCTTCTTTCAGCCGTACCGTAATTGTACTTAGCTGGAAACTGTATGGCTTTCGGGTGTATAAGATGTACTGTATAGTGCACTGTATTCTTCTTGTCAAGCCCTTTTATTTGATACCCATATTGGTGGGATTGATAAAAAAAATGTTATCAGCCATTTGGTAGCGGCGGCCATCTTAGATTTCAATTTTGCATGGTAAATTGTATTCTACTTGTTGAGACCTTTCATTTGATACCCATGTTGATGGGATTGATAAAACCAAAGTTATCCGCCATTTTGTAGAGGCCGCCATCTTGGATTTTAATTTGATATAGTACATTGTATTCTACTGGTTGAGCACTTTCATTTGATACCCATATTGATGGGATTGATAAAACCTACGTTATCCGCCATTTTGTAGCGGCCGCCATCTTGGATTTCAATTTTTTATAGTATATTGTATTCTGCTTGTTGAGCCCTTTCATTTGATACCCATATTGATGGGATTGATAAAACCTACGTTATCCGCCATTTTGTAGCGGCCGCCATCTTGGATTTAAATTTTTTATAGTATATTGTATTCTGCTTGTTGAGCCCTTTCATTTGATACCCATATTGATGGGATTGATAAAATCTAGGTTATCCGCCATTTTGTAGCGGCCGCCATCTTGGATTTCAATTTTTTATAGTATATTGTATTCTGCTTATTGAGCCCTTTCATTTGATACCCATATTGATGGGATTGATAAAACCTACGTTATCCGCCATTTTGTAGCGGCGGCCATCTTGAATTTATAATCATAATGAATAAACATAATTGTATTGTCACCAAAATCCAAAGTGTATACAAAATTTCAGATTAATCGGTTGACAGGAAGAGGGTGAAATTTGAATTACTAAATTTGACCCAAGAATAAATAATAAAACAAACGGGGTGAGCTAAATAAAACCATTTAAAAAATCCACACTTATTGTTGAAATGGTCTTGGAAATTTTTTCTTCAAAATGTCGAAATTTTGGTATATAAATTCTTGAAAAAATTCTAAAAACCCAAGAACTCGGCCAAACTGCAACTCAAAATTTAAATCCATCTGATTGCAACGAGTTGTGTTTGGGCGGTGATATACAAATGTCGTTTCACATCATAGCAGAAAAAAACCAAATGCCAACAAAACAAACAAAAACCATGACAACAAACAACTTTGACAAATTAAGCATAAAAAGTCCCGTATAAGCTTTGATGCAAGTCAAATGGATCTTCTGGGAAAAACGGCCAACAACAACCATTCATTCATTCAAATATCAGCATCAGTTTACAGCGAAAATAGATGCTGGCATATTTGGACGGCAGCAACAAATATCGTTTCGGTGGTCTGACAGAAAAGTGACTGACTTCAACGATACAACATCAATCCTCCGCAAAATATACTCAGATGGTAGATTTAGTAGCATAAGTGACGGATACTCTGTCACACAGTTTAGCGGATGTGGAATGTTGTGTATAAGAAAGGCATTGTTGGAGGAATTTACGTTTTCTTTACAAATGAAAAACGATTCTATTCGCCTGAATGTTAGCATTCACATTTTGCTGGTTTGTTGGATTTTGAATATTTTTTTCATGTTCTTTGACGGATTTGTGGGAGTTACATATATATGTATGTATGTATATCTGGCATTGGCACATTGTAAGTGTGTGAAGTATGTCGAGAAATTGGTTTTATTTAAGTTTTTTTTGTAGGTATTGGGTCATTAGACGGGGTGAAATCAGAAATTTAATTTAAAATAAATCATATTTAAATTCCTTCAAATACGCAAAATAGTCGGACACCAAAAAGTAAGCAAGCCAAGACCAATGGTTATGGAAGACAATTATTTTTAAACGCCGTTATATATCGGTTTCCTCTCCTGATTGAATATAGCTTGCTTTTTCCTGTGTCCACAAAATGTGGCTGGTTGGTGCCCAATTCTTTTATTTAGATCGTGCTCAAATATTTTATGCATTAGCCTCTCTGAGACTGTTTTTCTTTTGCTAAACCACGGCAGATGAGACAGAAGAGAAAGTATGTTGTTGCTGTACATCCGATAAAGTATATGGGTGAGCATAGTACAACGCCATCAACGCCACCAAGTTCCGACATGTTTGAATACGACGCCATAGCTCTGTACTTATATCTCTAGCCACACTTATATGTGGTGCGGTCAACCTATTACGTTGTATGTGGTCAACAAAGTTACTTTATTTGTTCCCAAAGTGCTGCCGACGACTTACTTGAGGACCTTGTTCCTACATCTCAGCTGTGGCATGCGAGGACGACGTGAACATTCTGTTGAATGTGACCCTAGAATCTCCACTATAAATAGCCGCAGGTTTAGTGGCAAGTATTTACAAATTCCTAGAATGGTAAAGGGGTAATATCGGTTAAATATCATTATTTCGTTAAGTATTAATAATTTGTTTATTTAGTTTGTTATTGAAGCTTTTATATATTTTTTCGTTTATTTGATTGTTTTTATTTTGAATCCATTTTTTATATAATTTATCTTTTATGTCGCAAGATTTTAGAATATGCTCATTGAACCATGGATATGGATTTCTTTTTTTGAGTTTTGTTTGTTGTGTTGTTGAGTTTATATATATATTATTGAATGCGGTGTATATATTATTAAATAAGTCGAAGTGGTCAGATAGATCAATTTTTATCACTGCTGCATGTGCGTGTAAGAGATTTTTATCCCATCTAGAGAACAAGTGATCAATACATGACGACGACTGATTATCCTCCCTGGTCACTTTATTAACCATGCTGTGTAACCCATAGGATGAGAGGATATTCAAATAATTTGTTGTTAAAATGTTCTGTTTCATTAAATCAATGTTTAAATCACCCAAAAAGATAATATTGTTTTGACTGTCGATGGCACTTATGAGTTTTTCTAATTCAAGTAAGAATGTTCTTATGTTTTTATTTGGTGGCCGATATATTGGTATAATCGTAGTTTTTTTATTGTCTGTTGTTGTTATTTTTATTTGCATTGCCTCTGCCGATTCCATTTCGATTTCTAATTCTTCGTATTGAGTATCACTTCTGATATACACTGCAATACCACCACCTCTGCGCTCTCTGTTTCGAAATATTGCATTGAAACCATCGATGAAATAATATTGATTCTCATCATCACAAATATTCGTTTCTGTTAATACAATTAACTGGATTTTATTTATTATTTTTGATACATTGGTTATGAAAGGCAAAAAGTTTTTCCTTAATGATCTAATATTTAAATGTATTACCGACATATTGTAATTCAGATAGTTTATATTGATGTCGTTAAAGCTATTTAATATTTCTTCCGTGTAATTCATTTTAATTATATATAGTTTGTGTTTATTTATATTTATTATTTATTTATTTAATAAATTTTATTGATTAATTTATTTTATAAAATCTTATTATTTATTTTATATATTTATTTCTATTTTTTTATTTGTTTAATTCTATTTATTTATATATTTATTTATTTATATATTTATATATTTTACTATTTGTATTTGTATAGTTTATTTATATTTTAGATATATATTTTTGTATCTTACAAGCGTTTTACAATATTTCTTTAGAAAAAAGTACTTTTATTTTAGATTTCAGATGATTTTCTTTGCGGCATATGACTTTTATGATTTGTTTTTTTAATTTGCTTCCGTTATATTTTCAATGTCAGATGTATTGCGTATTACTGTGAAAGGCGAATTTTCATTTTTTCGGGCATAAATATTGCCATTTTTAACCCACACGTATTTCCATTTTGATTCTATTGCTTTAATTTTTGTTAACCATAATAGATGTTTGTTATGCGCCGTGAGCTCATCATTTACATAGTAAATGGTGTTGTTCTCTTCCCCCGATGCCTTTATCTCTACTCTGTGCCTCTTAATTTTGTCCATTATTTCTCTTTTTTTATTAAGAGATATAAATTCCACAGCAATTTTATTTTTCCTTTTAATTTTGTATGCTCTGTTTATATCAGTGCTGTTTATAGGCACGCCAATGGATTCACTAATTTGTTTAAGCACTTGATTCACTTCTATGTTTTCGTTTGTTATGTTGCCTATTTCAATATTTTTATACCCTCCACCATAGTATGGAGGGTATATTAAGTTTGTCATTCTGTTTGTAACACATCGAACTAATCATTTGTGACCCTATAAAGTATATATATTCTTGATCAGGATAAAATTCTAAGACGATCTAGCCATGTCCGTCTGTCCGTCTGTCCGTCTGTTGTAATCACTCTAGCGTCCGCAATAATTAAGATAGAGTGCTGAAAATTTGCACCCGATGATCTTTTTTCCATAGGCAGGTCAAGTTCGAAGATGGGCTATATCGGTCCACTTTTTGGTATAGCCCCCATATAACGGTACCTCCGGATTTGAGGTATTTTGACGTTCTTCGCCACATTTGCAGACCGAATTAGCTATAATTTGGCACTTAGGGTTCCTAGTGATCAACAAACTTATATCTCAAAGGATATGGAAATAGGTCCATGTTTTGGTATAGTCCCCATATAACGGTACCTCCCGATTTTCGGTATTTTGAGAATTTTAGCCACAATTTGTAACCGAACTATCTGCAATGTGACATTTGAGGTTCACAGTGGTCATGAAACATCTCCACCAAGCATCGTCCACATAGGTCCATGTTTTGGTATAGCCCCCATATAACGGTACCTCCCGATTTTCGGTATTTTGCGAATTTTAGCCACAATTTGTAACCGAACTATCTGCAATTTGACATTTGAGGTTCTCAGTGGTCATGAAATATCTCCACCAAACATCGTCAACATAGGTCCATGTTTTGGTATAGCCCCCATATAACGGTACCTCCCGATTTTCAGTATTTTGAGCATTTTAGTTACAATTTTTAACCGAACTAGCTGTAATTTGCCATTTGAGGTTCTCAGTGGTCATGAAACATACCCACCAAACATCGTCAACATAGGTCCATGTTTTGGTATAGCCCCCGTATAACGGTACCTCCCAATTTTCGGTATTTTGAGAATTTTAGCTACAGTTTTTACCGAAATAGCTGTACTTTGACATTTGAAGTTCTCAGTGGTCATAAAACATCTCCAACGAAACATCGTCAACATAGGTCCATGTTTTGGTATAGCCCCCATATAACGGTATCTCCCGATTTTCGGTACTTTGAGAATTTTAGCTGCAATTTTTAACCGAACTAGCTGTAATGATCGGTATTTTGATAATTTTAGCTACAATTTTGTCTATTCAAAAATAATCGTCAATATAGGTCCATGTTTTGGTATATATATGAAAACTCCCGATTTTCGGGAATTTTCAGTGGTCACAAAATTTTTTCACTAAAATTCGTCGACATGGGTCCATTTTTGAGGGTCTACATTGTTTTGATGAAACTACCCTCAATTTGACTCTTGAAGTTCCCTGCAGCTATAAATTTTTCCGCCCCGTAGGTGGTACCTTTCACCTAGCTGAACCCATTTTTATACCCTCCACCATAGTATGGAGGGTATATTAAGTTTGTTTTTCCGTTTGTAACGCATTGAAATACTCATTTGCGACCCTATAAAGTATATATATTCTTGATCAGGGTAAAATTCTAAGTCGATCTGAGCACGTCCGTCCGTCCGTCCGTCCGTCCGTCTGTGGTAATCACTCTAGCATCCACAACAATGGAGATAGGACGCTGAAATTTTGGGAAAATGCGTCTTTTGTTTGCAGGCAGGTCAAGTTCGATGATGGGCTATATCGGTCCACGTTTTGGTATAGCCCCCATATAACGGTACCCCCCGATTTACGAAATTTTGACGTTTTTAGCTACATTTTCAGACCGATTTGGCTATAATTTGACATTTAGGGTTCTTAAGTATCAATAAACATATATAACAAAACTTGTGGACATAGGTCCACGTTTTGGTATAGCCCCCATATAACGGTACCCCCCGATTTGCGGTATTTTGACGTTGTTAGCTACATTATCTGACCGATTTGGCTATAATTTGACATTTAGGGTTCTTAAGTATCAATAAACATATATAACAAAACTTGTGGACATAGGTCCACGTTTTGGTATAGCCCCCATATAACGGTACCCCCCGATTTGCGGTATTTTGACGTTTTTAGCTACATTTTTAGACCGATTTAGCTATAATTTAACACTTAGGGTTCTTAAGTATCAATAAACTTATATAACAAAAGTTGTGGACATAGGTCCACGTTTTGGTATAGCCCCCATATAACGGTACCCCCAGACATACGGTATTTTGACGTTTTTAGCTACATTATCAGACCGATGTAGCTATAATTTGACATTCAGGGTTCTTAAGTGTTAATAAACTTATATATTAGAAGTTGTGGACACAGGTCCACGTTTTGGTATAGCCCCCATATAACGGTACCCCCCAGATTTGCGGTATTTTGACGTTTTTAGCTACATTTTCAGACCGATGTAGCTATAATTTGATATTTAGGGTTCTTAAGTGTCAATAAACTTATATAACAAAAGTTGTGGACATAGATCCACGTTTTGGTATAACCCCATATAACGGTACCCCCCGATTTACGGTATTTTGACGGTTTTAGCTACATTTTCAGATCGATTTGGCTATAATTTAACATTTAGGGTTCTTAAGTGTCAATAAACATATATAACAAAACTTGTGGACATAGGTCCATGTTTTGGTATAGCCCCCATATAACGGTACCCCCCGATTTGCGGTGTTTTGACGTTTTTAGCAACATTTTTAGACCGATTTAGCTATAATTTGACATTTAGGGTTCTTAAGTATCAATAAACATATATGACAAAAGTTGTGGACATAAGTCCACGGTTTGGTATAGCCCCCATATAACGGTACCCCCCGATTTACGGTATTTTGACGTTTTTAGCTATATTTTCAGACCGATATATCTATAATTTGACATTTAGGGTTCTTAAGTGTAACTAAATTTATATAACAAAAGTTGTGGCCCTAGGTCCACGTGTTGGTATAGCCCCCATATAACGGTACCCCCGATTTACGACATTTTGACGTTTTTATCTACATTTTCATACCGATTTAGATATCAATTGACAATTAAGGTTCTTAAATGTCAATAAACTTATATAACTAGTGGACATAGGTCCATGTTTTGGAATAGCCCCCATATAACGTTACCGCCCGATTTCAGGTATTTTGAGAATTTTACCAACAAGTTTTAACCGAATTATCTGTAATTTGAACATTTGACATTTGAAATTCTTAGTGGTCACCACACCTCTCCACCAAAAATTGTCAAGAAAGCCCCCATATAACGGTACCTCCCGATTTTCAGTAATTTGATGATTTTAGCTACAATATTAAACCGAAGTAGCAGTAATTTGACATTTGAAGTTCTTAGTGGTCACAACACCTCTCCATCAAAAATTGTCAACATAGGTCTATGTTCGGATATAGCTCCCATGTAACGGTGCCTCCCAATTTTCAGTAATTTGGCCATTTTAGCTACAATTTTTAACAGAACTAATAAATTTGACATTTGAAGGTTGTAGTGGTCACCACGCATCTGCATCAACAATTTTCAACATAGCCCCAATATAACGATACTTCCCGATTTTCGGTACCTTGAGGATTTTACTTAAAATGTTTAACCGAACGTAGGTCCATGTTTTGGTATAGCCCCAAAACAAACCTCCCGATTTTCCGTACCTTAGCTTTATTTTTGGACGAACTTTCTGTAATTTGAAATATAAAAGTCAACAAAAATTCTGCAACAAAAATTGTTCATTTAAGTTCATATTTTCGTATAGCCCAGATACCTCCGAACTAGCTGTTAATGACATTTGAAGTTCCCACGTTATGTACGGATTTTCGATATTTTGAGGATTCTAGCTAAATTTTTTAACCGAATTAGGAGTTGTTTGACATTAAAGGCTCCCATCAAAAACTGTCGACATAGGCCCATGTTTTATTATAACCCCTATATAACAGTACCTCCCAATTTCTAGCCCACCAAAAATTGTCAACAGTTAGATATAGGCACCATAAAAAAGGGCCTCCCGAATGAAGCATTTTATGTACATTATCTGACGTTTTAACGTACTCACTTAAAGTTGGGGACAGGAATGAAAACTAATTATTCCACTTTAGTTCAGAATAAAATATGGTGGAGGGTATGAAAAGTTCTGCCCGGCCGAACTTAACGCTTTTTTACTTGTTTTCTATTGATTTTTGTTCCATTTTTTCTATACGTTCCGTAAGCTCTTTTATTTTTTCGCTCTTTTGTTGGTCTCTCATTTGTAACTCTTGTATTTGTTTTGTTATTGTCGCCACATTTCGGTTAATATCGGCAATGTGCTCTTTAATTTCTCCACTGAACATCGTAAGATTTGTTATATTTGTTGTTGTGGTTGTTATGTTTATTGTTAGTTGTTTTATGCAGTTTTGCATTTCGATCATACCCGACTTTAAGTCAGATATGTCTTTGTTTTGTTTTAGAATTTCTTCGTTTGACGAAGTAGTGGTTGTTGTTGTGTTATTTTTGAAACGCTTACTTGCAGTTTCTTCATTATCATCACCGTCTCGTTGTTGTTTTGATTGCATTTGTTGTTGTGAATTATTTTCTTGTGTTTGAGGTGTTTCGTTTTCACTGTTGTTAACAAAAACGTATGCACTGTTTGGCGATTTTGCTCTTGGATTGCAAATATGACATTTCCAATCCGTTTTCTTTGGTATTCCCATGCTCTTATAAGAATTTTCAGAAAGAGAACAGCATGGGCTGAAATGGAAACTTCTGTCACAATTAAAACAGCGAACAAAATTTACAGTTTTAATTTTTAATGAACACTGAGCGCAAATATAGTTGTTTGGCATTTGTGCAGAAGCCATTTTTACTGTATTTTGATTAATATTTTCGATAAAGGAGATTGGTAACCACGATCGGTGTAAAAACTGTTTTTAATTGCGATTTGATGCGCGTGTGTGAAAGTGCGTGCGTTCACTACAAAGTCCACAGGCAACTGTAGACTTTCACATGTGACATTAAGGAAGTATAAGTAACGACCTCAATGTAATGTGGTGGTGCTGGAATACAGGAAATGTAGAGGAAAAATAGTTGTTCAGATATCACCATATCTACTTGTTCTTGAATTCAACGTACATCTGGTGTCCACATTTATATGAGAAAATAGGCTGATCGAAGAGTGTGAAGAGCCTGAGAGTATCAAAGGCCTATTATGAAATGACCGCCAATAGCACTGTAAATCACACTACTGGATATGGCGTGCAACGCCTTGTCAATTTCCCAGACTTCCGGCATGATGTGGTTGGCTAGCTACAGGTTGAGAACTTTAAGGAAATACTCAACTCCCGCCTCATCCAGGTTTTTCAGCATTACCATGGAGATTCTATCAGGACCAATCTCTTTGAATCATTTAGCGTTCCTAATGGCTTTTACAACGTCATTCATTGTAAATCGTGGTGGTTCTTATTCTGCAGGAAATCTAATTAGAAATCTAATATTTTCATCCTGTCACTCTATATATCGTACATATGTATATTAAAATAACTTGCACACCACTTCGGATCAGTAAGCGTTTGGTCGCCAAACGTGAGAGATGGCCTACCTTCCCATAATTCACTTATTCCGGATCTAACGTTGCTGACCAATCGGTTCATTTCCTGTGTCAGCTCAATAATTCTGGGGTCGTTTAGTTTGGCTCACTATTATTTGCTAGTCCTGCTGCCTCTAGTTGGAAGTTTGGTCTCAATGCTCAAATAGCCAGCTACTTGCTCTATGCCAGCTCTATAACCGTAGCCAGCTACCTGTTCTTTGTCAGCTCTATAACCGTAGCCAGCTACCTGTTCTTTGCCAGCTCTATATCTGTAGCCAGCTACGTATAGCCACCTACCCGATCTTTGCCAGCTCTTAAACCGTAGTCAGCTACTTGTAGCCAGCTACCCGCTCTTTGCCAGCTCCACCGCTCTCTGCCATCTCTAACAGTAGACAGCTATGTATAGACATCTACCCCCTCCTTGCTAGGTCGCCTGCTCTTTGACAGCTCTTAAACCGTAGTCAGCTCTCCCACTCTTTGCCAGATATATAACTGCGGCCAGATACCGGCTGTTTGCCAGCTCACCCGCTCTTTGCCAGGTCCCCCGCTCTCTTTGACAGTCCTATGGCTGTAGCCAGCTGTTTATAGCCAGCTACCCGCTCTTTGCCAGATCACCCGCTCGTTGCCAACTCCTGACCTAACCCGGCAGCCCACCTACTAGCTCACCAGTCAACACACGTAGCCCGCTACTCGCCCGTAACCAATTCGTCGTCAACGCTTGCGGTTAGATACTCGCTCTCCATTCAACGCTCGTAGCTCGCTGCTCGCCCATAACCAATTCAACGCGCAACTCCGTCAACGCTTGCGGCGAGCTACTCGATCACCAGTCAGCAGATGTAGCCCGCTGCTCGTCTGTAACCCATTCACCGCTCATTACAGTCTACGCTTGCGGCCAGTTACTCGCTCACCAGTCAACGCTCGTAGCCCGCTGCTCGCCCGTAACCACTTCACCGCTCAGCACCGTCTACGCTTGCGGCCAGCTACTTACTCACCAGTCAACTCTCGTAGCCCGCTGATCGCCCATAATGAATTCATCGTCAACACTTGGGGTCAGCTACTCGCTCACCAGTCAACGTTCGTAGCCCGCTGCTCGCCTGTAACCAATTCACCGCCTTGTACCGTCAACGCTTGCGGTCAGCTACTCATTCACCGGTCAAGGATGGTAGCCCGCTGCTCGCCTGTAACCAATTCACCGCCCAGTACCGTCAACGCTTGCGGCCAGCTGCTTACTCACCAGTCAACTCTCGTAGCCCGCTGATCGCCGCTTGCGGCCAGCTACTCGCTCACCAGTCAACGCTTGTAGCTCACTGCCCGCGTGTAACCACATCACCGCTCAGCACTGTCTACGCTTGCGGCCAGCTAACGCTCGTAGCCCGCTGCTCGCCTGTAACCAATTCACCGCCCAGTACAGTCAACGATTGCAGCCAGCTACTCTCTCACGCGTCAAGACTCGTAGCCCGCTGTTCGCCCATATACAATTCGCCGTCCAGCTGCCCGCTTAGCACCGCTACTCACTCGAAACCAGCTCACCGAGTAGCAATCGGCAGCTCAGCGCTCATAGCCAGCAAGCTCGCACGTAGCCCGCCAGCAACCAATTCACAGCTCAGCACCGTTAACTCTTCTGGCCAGCTACTCGTTCACCGTGCAATGCTCGCCCACATCTTGCTAGCATCCAGTTCACCGCTTAGCAACGTCAACGCTTGTGGACATGTGCTCGTTCACCTTTCAACGCCCGTAGCCCACCACTCGCTTGTATCCAGTTCACCGCTCAGTACCATCAACGTTTGTGGCCAGCTACTCGCTCACCAGTCATAGCACAAAGCCCGCTACTTACACGTAACCAGTTCGCCGCACAGCATCATCAGCGATTTCGGTCAGCCACTCTCTCACCAGTCAACACCCGTAGCCCGCCACTTGCTCGTAACCAGTTCACTACTCAGCACCGCTACTCACTCGAAACCAGTTCACCGAGTAGCAATCGGCAGCTCAGCACTCATAGCCAGCAAGCTCGTGGCGGCATACCGTTCGTATCCAGCTACTCGCTCGTAGGCAGCTCACAGCTCTCACAAAGCTCACCGCTTATCAACTTGCAGCTCAGCGCTCATAACCAGCAAGCTCGTGGCAGTCGACCGTTCGTATCCAGTTACTCGCTCGTCAGCAGGTCACATATCGCATCAAGCTCATCGCTCAAAAACGCTCAACGCTCGAAGCCAGCTTCTCGCTCGTAGCCATCACACCGCCCGCATCCAGCAAACGCATAGCAGGCTTCGCACACCGAACCTGAATATTTCAGAGCACTCGAGTAAATTACGCATACTGGAGCATAGACACCGCGGGCCGGTATAAAGCATATAAAACACGTGTTATCTGTTAAGGTTTGTGGGTCCTTGAGCCAACCCTGGAGACGACTAAGCTTACCTCAGCCTTAGAAAAAAGTTATAATGTTTCTCATACGGCATTTAAGCCAGACTCGAGCGAAATAGGTCTGTATTGAAAAGACTGGTGGAACAGTAAAGCTAGTGAGACCACTTTGAGTTCTGATGCGATCCTTCCTCAGTACGTTGTGACTGTCATAACACTGTAACCTGGAGTTTCGGTAGGGCTTGGTTTCCTTCACCACCACGATTATTATATTTTTCCAAATTATGAAGTGATATATTCCCTTGATTTAATTTTAGAGTAAATTGCAAAAAGGATGCTTTGAAACTACAACGACAGCTGTTACGTGGCCCGAGTGTGGATTCTGTTGTGGGGATTACGGGAAAGTCTTGTATTCCCATCACGCCGATTACTCAGTTGGGACTGTATGTTTACTGTATTGTCCCTGTCGTAGTCCATATAATGGACGAGTCTCATGACATCCCACCGATGCTTGATTGTGGTGGACGCGGATGTGGTATGTCGAGCACATTCATACTGCACTCTGCCATGAACTTTAATCAACTTTTTGAAGTTAAAATTCTAAGCAGGAAAAAATTTAATTTGAAGATATTGAAGATCATGAAGATATAAAAGGACGGCTCTAAGATAAATTATGGAGTCGTCTTGGAAGCAAACATATCTAGCTCCACACCGCTATCTGAGGACTGCAGGCGGAGACACTATCCATAAATGAAGATTTTTTAACTTTTACAGCATCACACATCAATCTCATCACATTAAGTCAAATAGCGCTGCTAGCATTTAAATCAAACATGCTCGCCCGTGTAAAGTTCTAGCTTCCCTTGTCGCTCTGAACAAAAGATTGTATTACCCGAAGCATTGAAAACTGGAAAGCTTAGTTCCTGGATCTTATTAGGGAGATAAGATCCTATGTACCACTTAAAATCAGAGTCTCTTTTCCGTGCAGCAATTTTTCTCTTCTAGTGCAGCTTTTGTCGCTATTTCGCAACTTCATATTTGCCGTGAGCTTTTCAATGCTTTCCTTCACTTGATCTACAAACTTGAGGGCTCCTTGCAAGCTAACGTCTTTATTTGAGACGATTGTCTAAGAAAAGGTTGAGTTTTTCCGAGCGTATAATTTAATTTAATAATTTCTTAATTTATTTCCATTAATAATACGCCCTACCGTCCTGATTCTAAAAATCTAAGAATTATAACCACGATCAATATCTTCCTATTTATATGACTTTTCTTCATAAAACCAAGTATTTCATTCGAATGCAATGGAATTTAATTTCAACAAAGACTTAAATACGAACACACCCACAAATACTCACATTTGGTATTATAAATATGCAGACAATAACGCTTGTCTGATCTGAAGAGATGCTCATGTAAAATTGCCAACAGCAAAGTGTTGGTATTGCCATTGTTGTTGTTGTCGTTCTTTCATATTTGCGTAAACATATTTATTATTGTCATTTTAAAAATAAAACTGAGAACAGAATCAAAGGGGAGATATTTTCATGTTCCGTCTACTTTCAAGGATTCGTAAAGGATTGTTTATTGTAAATTGTTTTGCAGGCAAACTAACAGCAAAGCAATGACAACAAAGAAAAATCACACAAACACCCACTCACACACACACAATTCTAGAAACCAAGGAAACATCTAGCGCCTGCATAAAAAATCACCTAAAACTCTAGGAGGAATATCTTGTAACCAAGGCAACAATATTTTGTTGAATATAACCACCTGCTGTAAAATGGCCAGGAATCTACACCGTCACCACCACACAAATTGAGATTGTGTTCAAGTGTTTCAACCCAAGTCTTTTATCATTCGTTTTGGAGGCACTGTTGGTGCCATGTATATGACATTAGTTAAGGGAGAGAGAGACCGAGAGAGCACAGTTGCAAAAGAAATGATGCAAGAATTCATAGCGGGTCCTTGCACCATCATCACCAGGCAGCACCATGTGCGAGTGTGTGTGTTGGTGGCTGCATGTGCTATTACCGTCATCATCTCGGCATCCCAGTGTCATCAATTATTTCTAGCAGCTTTTTTACGCTTCTTTTAACACTTTACAAACAACATTTTGCCCAACAATGCAATAAACAATTTGTATGCACCACCATGACGGCGTGGGCGACGGAAACATATTCTTTATGCCGCGATATTAATATCGCAATGCATACACAAAAGAAAGGATGTATGAGAAAAGTTTTGTCATGTTGTAAGTATAGAGGGGAACAACAGAATAATCCCGTGATCTGATATTCAAACGACAAAACTTTTTGATTTTATTTATAAAAATCACTTAAACTTTTTTTTTGAGTTTTTTTTTAGATATGCAAAGAACATAACGAAAGAAGTAGGAAGTGACATCTGTATTCACAATATGTAGAAGTATTCAGTGTTCAATTGGAATTCTTGTATGTAATCTCGGTGCTATGCACCTAGTATGAAGATGGTCCACAGTTTGATACTCTTGTTCTAAATTACACTATGCAACACTGGAAATGCAAACAACTTCTAGTATGCATTTTTTGAAAGTACATATTGAGACTACAAAAACCCTAGTAGGGTTTTGTCGCGCGATTTTTATCAAAAAAATTTTTTCGGCTGCAGCGCTTTTCGTTTTTTAGAAAGTATTTGAAAATTTTTAAAAAAGCTTTTTATCTTCTTGAATTGTGAAAATATTTTCGTAAAAAATCGCCCGTTTTTTCAAAAATATTGTCGCCTGCGGCTCTTTTTGTTTTCAGAGAGTATTTGAATATTTTTACAAAAAGTTTTTATCTTTTTAAATTGTGAAAATATTTTTGTAAAAAATCGCGCGATTTTTTCATTTAAAATAGGTTTGAAGGCAAATTTTGAATACAGTTCGATTTGTATTGGCTACTACTTATTTTGTACTTAACTTTCCTAAAAATTTTAAGTCAATTATAATTTATATAAATTCATTATTATATAAAAATTATATAAAAAATCACTTAAATTTCAAAATATATAAAAATCACTTAAATTTTCAAAACGGACATAACTCCCATTGGGACCCAGCGAAAAGTTTGCCTCCAAAGAGGCAGTTAAATGATATGTACAAGTGATTTGGAAGTGCATCAAATTATGCATTTTCACTCATGATTTTTACAAGAGAGTGACTACTGAAAGAGGCACTCCATTGCACCGCAGTTTAACTGACCCTTTGGCATTGCATTTTAACTGAACCTTTGGCATTGCATTTTAACTGACCCTTTGGCATTGCATTTCAACTGAACCTTTGGCACTGCATTTTAACTGACTCTTTGGCATTGCATTTTAACTGACCCTTTGGGGTAGAATATGAGGCAGTCCAGAGCACGTGTTTTGAATAACAAAATAAAATGCATTTATTAATTGTGTAAAACAAAAATATTAATAACTTTATTAAAGTAACACAAATTATGAAAATTCTCTATTGAATTCAATCGCAAACATGTGTGTGCTCTTCATTTAATCCAAGATTAAGTGCTTTTGCTTCATCTGCTAAATGGGTTTGATATTGTCTTCCCATCACCAGTTAAGATTTCGACATGTACTCCAACAAATTAAATATTATTTAGTTTGTATTAACAAATGTTTGGAATTCCGGTGCCTGTAGAGATGTACAAACTGATTTATGTACATGTAGGGATCTCTAACAACTGCTAATAAAATGTAGTGAACGGAGTGCCTTTTTCACGACTCCGTTTGCACTGCATCCGGATGCTGTTGAATTGTGAGGAATTGGAGTGCCTTTTTCACGACTCCGTTGAACTGCCTCCGGATGTTGTTAAAATGTGACAAATGGATGTGATTCTTTGGATTGCTTCCAAATGCGGTTAAAATGTGGGGAATGGAGTGCCCTTTTCACGACTCCGTTTGAACTGCATAAAAACATGCCGTGAAAGAACTAGTCTACATTGCACTACTTCCAATTTATTTTGCTGGGGACTTATGTCCGCTAGGGGGTGGTCGGACATAGCTCCCAAAGAATGTGAGAGTTATGTCCGTAAACCAAGGCGGACATAACTCCCAAAATCGTTTTGAGAGTTATGTCACGGAATAATAGTCCGATCGCCTCGAAATTTTAAATAATGTAAGTGTATATGACAAAGAAGAGCCTTGCAATTTGAGATGGTTATAAGGTAATATTTAGAGGGTTACATGGACCACAACTTTTGTGTAAAAAAAAGATAGCATCAAACTTTCAACGGTGGCAAAATACATATCAGTAGTGTTGGCGACAGTTTACGAATATATCAGCAATATAAAACTTCTCTAAAAGTGGTTTCTTAGGACACGCCGCACAGTGTTTCCGCGTGGACAAAAATCACAAAATGTGATGTTAACTTATAAAGCGATAATCATATGAAAATTAGACGACATTTTAAATAACATTTTCTGAAAAGTTTGTTGACAATATTAAAAGTTTTGGATGGGGATTTGATAGGTGGGCTATATATATAAAATTCTAGTGCAAAAAGTTGACATCAACCGCGCATGGGCAAAGTACCGTTATCAAGAATTAAAAAATTAAATTTGATAAAAAATATAAATTCTTAATATTTCCTAGAGTATATCTTTTGATTGCCACCTATTGCCACTTTGGCTCTTGATTTCCTTTAAATGGACATCTCTTCCGAAGGGAAATATGTAAAAACATTATGCCCATCCCTGCAACCTTGTGAGATATACCGTTTCAGATTTTAGATAGCCCCCATATATATATTTTCCCGATTTTGCTTCAACTTGATCAAATTGCCTTCAAATATAATATGTGTTATTTTTTTAGGCCCCTGAGTAGTTTCACCGATTTTCGTAAAAATCGTTTCAGATTTGGATATAGCCCCCATATATATCCAAATCTGAACCGATATGGACCAAAGCTGAAATTTTTCATTCCAATGCCCTTATAAGTACTTGTGCAAAAGTTCATTAACCTAGGTTAACTCCTTCTACTTTCGTCCACTTTTGTATGGAAGCGGCAACACTGTGCGCCGTTCGGACTCAGCGATAAACTGTAGGTCCCAAGCTTGATGTGATAAGGGGGCAGAATTGACAAAGTTATTTCTTATAATAAGCTTATTTGATCCATAAAGGAATTTTGATTTGCTGAAAGCTAATTCCCAGGGGCAGTGGTATAAGGTATCACATGGTCGGCCTCGTCCGACTATAACCTTTGCTTACTTGTTTATAACATGGTCGCCACTTTCCTTCGGTGGCTTGCCTATATTCGATGGTCGTTAAAAACTACTGTTTTGCTAATTTCGATATCCCAACTTGACCAAAAATCATGAAAATTGAAAATGATGTGTAGCGTTACGTAAAGCTTTTTTAAGGTTTTGTTGTGGATTTTCTATGAAATATTGACACAAAATAAATAAATTCAGTAGAGAAAGCTCACAATATTTAGGATACAATTTTAAATTTTCATAGAGTATATCGTCTGCTCCGTCGGAAAAGGTCGTAAGTCCCTCTCAATAAATTTTTCAGGAGAAAGAAAAAACATTCCAGCGCTGTCTGTATTAAAGATTTTATTATGGTGGTATAGGCAGTATTTTTCGTTTATTTATTCCACTTCAATACCTGTACTTTGTTTGATAAAATTCCGTCGCGTTTGGGAGATAATTGAATGTCTTTGGACTTACGACCTTTTCCTTGTACAGTTTTGTATTTTTGTAGGGACTTCCTACAATTTACGGACTTTATTAAAATAAAATATTTATACTTTACAAAACAATGTCGAAAGGGTATTATAAGGTTGTTTTGTCCAATATTCGTGTGGGTCCTACACTGTAGGGCGGGGGCAGGCCCTATTTTTTAAAAATCGCTTTTTTTTTCAAAAGTTATGAAGTATCGGTCAGAAAATTAATTTGCGAGGCAACGGTTGTTGAATCTCCGACCCTAAGAACTTATTCCATGTAATTTTCAGATTAAGCACAGGGATGTCCCTTGGTGGAAGTAGGCTATATATTTTGTTGAATTTCGGAGGAGCGGGTTACACCTGTGCCCTATTTTTTAAATGCGCTATATACTTAAAACTTACGAACGATTCCGATTCCCCAATCCTGGGTACATATTTTAGCAATAAGACCCTACCAGAGTAAAACTCTAAGTCGGTATAACCATGACCGTCTGTCCGTCTTCTGAAATTAAGATACAGCTCGCAATTTTTAAGATACATAGATCTTCGTGATTTGGTATAGAGGTTTCTATTACTTCTAGGATGTTTGGTATTGACGCCTTCATATAGCCCCCATAGAACGGTACCTCCCGATTTCCGGTATTTTGAAGGTGTGGCCACATTAATCCACCGAAATGGCTGGAATTTGTGGTGGAGGGTATAACAAGTTCGGCCTGGCCGAATTTAACGACGTTATTGTTATTGTTATTGTTATTGTTATTGATATTGATATTCCCTTGAATATCCCAACTAATTTGAATATCCCAACTCACTGCATCTTTTGTTTTTGTCTGCAAACCATGTAGTATCTTCAGCATGTAACGTCTTCCTGCGCTTAGAAAGTTTATCATCAGAGCTTTCAGAATCACCGTGAAAACTAGACCCATGACACCACCGTCTAATTCCATTCCAAATTCATACTGCTCTTTGTTAGCAAACATCATGATGCCTTCTTCTTTAATATCATTGCAATCAGTTATTATTTTAGAATCATTTAATAATATAAACATTGCACTTACCCGTCCGTTAGAAGGTATTACTTTAATGAATTCAGAATACAAACTAATCTCGTTATGTGAATAAATGTCCCTAGAGAAACCACAAATTACCAGTTGATAAAGTTAAGTAAGATATACGACAGTAAAAACAGTAAAAATTTTGATTTTTTTTTACAAATTTTTCAATATATGACGTATTTGAACACATACAGCATCCCAATTTGTATCAAAGAAAAGGCCAGAAGTCCATCTTTCATAATCACTTCGCTTATAGGGGAAAATAGATTTCGAATGTAAATTTTCGTTGCAATATTGAAATTATCACATTTTTGTTCAAAAGTTTGGTCCACAGGCTCCGCCAAATATCATCCGATTATCATCCAAAGGTGTAGGCTAGTTCTTTACATTGTACCCCAACCATGGATGACGTTAAACATTGTATCTGAACTACATTAGCTGTAGTATTCTTTTAAAGTATACATTTTCCTGTGGACTTACGACATTTTCGTACTCAAATTTGTACGTTTTGTGGACTTACGACCTTTTCCGACAAGGGCAAAACATTTAGAAAAACTCGACATACTACCATTTTCTTTGTATCATACGACGTGTTTTGACTTGTACTATGATCCTGTAACAAAAACGCGATTTCCAAAAAAAGTGGACTTACGACCTTTTCCGACGGAGCAGACGATATAATATCAGTCCTCGGATATTTAGAATTGAAAATAGACCATATCGGAACACGTTCGGTATAGTCGCCGTTTTCAGTATTTTGGACCTATATGATTAAAAAATTTAGGTCCACATTATGGTATATCCCAGAATTTTAAAAGAACAGAGAATTGCCTTTGTATCTGCTATCGCAAGATTTTCAGTATTTCAAAGATACAGATTTTGGGATTCCTTTTTGTTGAAGAGCCTCCATGCAGAAAGTGGTTAATATATATCCACGTTTTTATCCAATTCACATAACTATATTCGCGATTAGGACGAATTGAGTTATAGAGGAGTTATAGGGTATAGTTCGACCCGAACATAATGCCTTATTTTCTTAATTACATATCGAGATACCTAAACGGCTTCTATAAATTAAATAATAATTTAGGGCCATACAGCAAATTTCTAATTTTATTTAATTTGCTAGATGGCTTTATTGACCTGTTTATCGATACAGAGTCGGCGAAAAAGGGAACTGATGAAGTTGTTTGGTAACAACTGAAACTATAGTATTCCCTACCCTTCGCCCGCAACTAATCAATTTCATATCCACTTTAAAATATTTTGTTGTTATTCAAACAATTGAATTACAACAAAATATGGACTCAAGCTGAAATAAACACAAAGATGTAAAATTCTGCAGTCCAACAATAAAAAACGCCAACAACAATAATAGGCATCAGCACGGCCTTGTTGACCAATGCGTAATGCAAAAACAATTTTCTTGTTGTTTTTACCCCCGCTTATTGAAGCAACATTGATATGTTCGTATTCTTTGCGAAGCAAAGACGACATAAAAACAGTGGTGGATATGAAATTCTTTAGTTCGACTCAAATTGTAGGGTAAACAGCTTTAGGGCCATACAGCAAATTTCTCATTTTATTTAATTTGCTAGATGGCTTTATTGACCTGTTTATCGATACAGAGGCGGCGAAAAAGGGAACTGATGAAGTTGTTTGGTAACAACTGAAACTATAGTATTCCCTACCCTTCGCCCGCAACTAATCAATTTCATATCCACTTTAAAATATTTTGTTGTTATTCAAACAATTGAATTACAACAAAATATGGACTCAAGCTGAAATAAACACAAAGATGTAAAATTAAATAACTTTAAAAAGAAGAATAACTCGAATCTGCGGGCACAGATTGGACTTCTATATCTAGTTATTGTGTCAATAACCTAAGAATAAAATATTCTTCAATGCCATAAAACGAAAATTTTGATTTTCTATCAGAAGTGAAAGGGTCTGTGTAAGCCAATTAAAAACTTTAGAAATTTAAAAACCGACTACGAGTCATATGCTCCGAATTCTTCTCGGAGTACTGTGACTACAAAACTCATGTTTGGGCTATGCCACACCTTGTTCGAACAAAAATCTCATAAGCAAATATGAGAAACCAATCGCAAACTCTAGATAAGCCGTGACAAAATAATATAAGCCACAATATAAAGTACGGTGCGCCTTAGCTAACTTTAAATGAAAGGTGCTTACACCTAGGAAGTTTTTGGGGATTCTGAAACTAAAATGTCCATAGACAATAAAAATCCAAAAACAACAAAATGTCGCTGGAGGGATTTTTAAATAAATCGCGGTCAAGGTTTACATTTTTAGGTTTATTTTAGATTTTCAGGGTTTTGCTGGGAAGCGGCAAGCCCTATCAAATTGCGATTAAGGAAAATGTTGTAGCAGTGAAAATCCTCTACAACATTTTCTTTAGTCCCACTTCTGTAGGACTTCCCATATAGTTCCCACGAAAAATCGTGAAAATAAAAAAAAACTACAAATGTGAACTTTGTCAGTGATTTATTTGAAAATCCCTCCGGCGATTTTTTGTTTTGTGATTTTTATCATCTAATATTTTTGAGTGGTATTGAAAATTACCCTCTGTGGCGACTCTTGAGTACGGAGTCGTGAAAAAAGTCGACTCCAGAGTCGGAGTCGTACTAAAAATTGCTCCACTCCGAAACCCTGGTTGTTCCAACAAAAGCAAAAATTTTTTTTCTCTGCGTATAGGATTTGTATGAAGAAATTTGGAAAATCTATTATATAAAAGGCAATGTGTGTATGTTTGTATGTTTGTATGTTCCGAATAGACTCAAAAACGGCTGAATAGATTTTCTTGAAAATTTCAGATAATGTACTGGGAACACCGGTGGTGAAAATAGGCTATATATTTTTTTGAATGGTCGTCGCGGAAGTGAAATATCGCGGTCATCCCCAATTATTCAAAAATGTATTATTTCAGATAATATACCTAATTTTAGTAAGCGTGACTACAAAACCGCTATAACACTGGCTTCAGTATGTGGGATAACGCGGTCAACGCCATATTTTGGAATACAGTAAAATCCCGATGACTTGAGATGTCACTATATAGAAATTCCGATAAATCGATTGGGAAATCTTATGAAATTTTGTATGTGGAGTTTTTAGGTCTGAGAATAGGTCGTAATCTATTTTTTTATCCCGCTAAGTGTAGTGACCGGTGGCCCTCCCCTCAAATTTTTTAACAAAACCGCGAAATTCAAGATACGTTTTAATATATTGTTTACAAATTGTTTGCAATGCTATGGTAATTACAGTCTTGACCCTGAATGGTCGTCGCGGAAGTGAAAATCGCGGTCATCCCAAAATTTTCAAAAATGTATTATTTCAATTAATTAGAACTGTCGTAAGCTGTTTTTATAGTGACCGGTGGTCCTCCCCCACAAAATTTTTAAAAAAATCTGAAATCTTTGATATTTTTGAACGTATGGTTTACAGATTGTTTTCCCTGAATGATCGCGGTCATCACAAAGATTTCAAAAATGTATTATTTCAATTAATATACATAATTTTAGTAAGCGTGACACAAAAATGATATAAACACTTGAACAAATGGGATAGCGCGGTCGTGAGCTATTTTAATACGGCAAAGTGTAGTGACCGGAGGTTCTCCTTAATTTTTTTTTTTTTAATCTGAAGTCCATGATATTTTTGAACGTATTGTTTACAGATTGTTTGCTATACTACTGTAATTACTGTCTTAACCCTGAATGGTCTTCGCGGAAGTGAAATATCGCGGTCATCACAAAATTTATTATTTCAGATAATATACATAATTTTGTAAGCATGCCTAAAAAACGCTATAAACGCTGAGCACTAAACAATAAGTGGGACAGCGCGATCAACTCCACATTTTGGAATACAGTAAAATCCGGATAACTTGAGATGTCACAAGATCGAAATTCCAGAAAGATCCATTGGAAATCAGACAAAGTTATTGATATACAATACAATATCATCATTGGAATCAGAATACCGCGATCGTGTTCGATTTTTGAAAATATAATAATTACGGATAAAATCTCAAAATGTGGGAAGTGAAACTTCATGAGCATTGATTCCAGTCCTTAGAATAGCTAGGTAAAGATACATTTTTTAAATACAGCAAAATCTCGATAATAGCAGCTACAATTTATAGAAGTAATTTTTTTATGAATTATATAAATGTTGCCATACATATCCCGAAGGAACATACATTTCGCTGAGGGGTATCTTACCACTATTGCATATAGAGCGCGAAGAAAAAAAGCGTTACGTTCGAGCGGCCTGCATGAGGTTAAATCCACCAAAAATAGCGAAAATCAGGCGTCACCGTTCTATGGAAGCTATATCAAAACGAGGACGTATACTGAACAGTGGCTATATCTCTGAACTATCGAAAATCGGGAGGTACTGTTTTATGGGAGCTATATCAAAACGTGAACCTATTACTGTTACATACCGAGCGCAAATAAAAAGGCGTGTCTTTCGGTCGATACGAATATTTATGCTCTCCTCTTTAAAATATATTAAAATCAGATTTCAGCCATTTCGGTATGATAATGATGTTAAATCCTCAAAAATAGCGAAAATCGGCAGGTACCGTTCTATGGGAGCTATATCAAAACGTGGACCTATACCAACAATTCTTTGCAGTAATAATTACGACCCCAACCGAGACCAACAATCCAATATATAGCAATGTCAATTGACGTGCACCGACCATTATATGTGGGTCATAAAGTGCTTTAAACTGTCGATTTATGGTGAAGGGTATAATAAAAGAGATTTTATATCTTAAATTTGGGGGATACCATTATATGGAATTTATGTCAAAACATTGATTTATATTATGAAGTTTCTATAGGGATGCCTAATTATGGATGTATCAATACTGGATAGATAACTAAAGCGGACCGGGTCAGCTAGTATAATATAAAATATAATAAAAAGCACTTTTCACATAACCAACCAATCGTTTGTTATGGAGACGGCAATGTTAAAGAGGCTTATATCAATTAGTTGGCGTTTTATTCCAATTATATATTCTTTATTTACACATTAGAAGAAAATTGAATATGTACTCTCCTCCACTGGTATTGATGAAAGTAGTGAGCATTTGCTTTGCATCCTGGGGTTACCAGGCCTGTGATACCTAATTTTTCTTACAGATCATGTATGACTTTGCTTCGTCAGTCGGGGTTTTTATAAGGAATAAAAATTGGGCACGATATTAGTGGCTTCTTCAGTCCTTAATACATTATACTTATTGTTAAGCCACATCTGTTGTAATTCTATCGAAGAAAATTAAAGAAGACCTCTGATCCCCAATCCTCCCTACAGATCATGTCTGACTTTGCTTCGTCAGTCGGGGTTTTCATAAGGCATAAAGAACGGGGCAAGATTAATGGTTTCTTCAGTCCTTCATCCATTCTAACTGTTGTTAGGTAACCCCTGCTGTAATTAGGTGATTCTTACATTCTTTTTGGGAACCATACACGTTCCTATCTTGTCCCACTTTGAGGCAGAGAGCACAGTACATACACCTTAGTTGTAAGTAATTTAAGGCCTAAAGATATTTGAGGCCTCAAGAGTTTGCCGTAGATTTGCAACTATGCAGAGTTATCTGGACATAGCTAAGCTCCAGCTGCTTTTGTCCTACGGTGCTTCGGATCCTTTTTCAGCTACATTTTTGACTGAACTACCCGTTCTATGACATTTGTAGTTCGCAGTGGTCACGAAACATCGCCATCAAAAATCGTCAACATAGGTCCATGTTTTTGTATAGCCACTAAAAATGGTCAATGTAGGTCCCCGTTTTGGCAAAGCCACTATATAACGGTATTTTTTGACTGAACTACCTTTTATTTGACACTTGAGGTTCCCTGTATTGACGAAATTTTTGCACCAACAATTGTCAACAAAGGTTCAGACTTTCATATAGCCCCCATATAAAGGTAACGCACGATTGAAGACATTTTTAGATACATTTTCTGACCTATTTTAGGCCTTATTTAGGGTATCCGTGGTCGAAAAACTTTTCCGCTTAAAATATTAGACAGGAAAGGGTAATTCCATATTTTGGCTTCAGTTTTTCATTATATTTTATTATGTATGTTAGAAAAAGTTCTGCCTGGCCGAACTTAACGATTTTTTACTTGTTTCTATTAACCGTCTAACCGGCCAATTTTTTTCTGATTAAAAAAATATTTATAGATAGTTTTTAGGTTAATAAGACATGTGTTAATAGTAAAAGCTGACAAAAATGTTAAAATTATCCTCTAGATGAGGACGTAGGGGATGGAAGACACCAAGGTACGGTCCTGACCGGCTTTAACATGGCAAAGCCCAGGATTTATCTTGGTCCCTCTTTCACCTCAAGTGGACACTGACCTCCCCGTGGTGTCACCTGGGGAACTGCCTTTAACACTCGTTAAAGGTATTGAGCTAACATGTGCCGCGCGTTCTCACATAAGAACGTTAAAAAGTTGGGTTTGGGCGTCGGGTTAGTAACCCCCCTAGAAAAAACAGCCTGCTATGAAAAAACGAAAAAAGATAAACAAACCCCGCTAAAGTTGACGAATACAGCAAACTTTTTAAGGACCGTGATCTGCGAATCTGCACCTGGAATGTTCGCACTCTTTATAGAGAAAGTGCAGTTTACGCATTGGCAGATGTACTTGAAAAGTACAAGGCCGACATTACCGCCATACAAGAAATACGATGGATTGGGAAAGGCGTCACAACAACACCTAAAGGTGAAGCACCGTATTATAGCTGCCATGACACAAAGCATGAGTTTGGTTGCGGATTTGTAGTTGGTCGGAGGTATAAACATCTGGTCTCCAGCTTCACCCCAGTAAATGAAAGACTCGCTGCAATTCGATTTAAAGCTAAATTCTTTTACATCAGCTTTATTTGCGCTCATGCTCCCACTGAAGACAAGCACGAGCAGACCAAAGATATATTTTACGAGCGCCTAGAAGAAACGTATGACCGTTGCCCTGCCCATGACATTAAAATTATACTAGGCGATTTTAATGCCAACATTGGAAAGGAGAATATCGTTGGCCCAACAGTCGGGAAATTCAGTCTCCACAGTGAAACATCTGACAATGGTATGAGGCTGATAGACTTTGCAGCTGCAAAAAACATGGTAGTTAGCAGTACCAGATTTAATCATCTCGATATTCATAAGGGCACCTGGCTGTCGCCAGATCAAAGAACAAGAAATCAAATTGATCACGTTGTGATAGATGCAAGACATGCATCAAGCGTGTTGGATGTACGATCGTTCCGAGGTGCAAACATAGACTCGGATCACTACCTTGTTGCAGCAAAGGTACGTACCAGATTAAAAGTAGCAAACAAAGTGCGAACAGACACAACACGAAAGTTGGACATCGGTAAGCTGCAATCACAACATATAGCCACAGCATATTCCACTCAACTGGTCCAACTGCTTAATCATAGCACTCCTCCTCCCGATAACATATCAGGACAATGGCAAAACATTGCCCACTCCATGCAAACGACCGCAAAATCAGTACTTGGATACCAGAGACCTCCACCAAGGAATCCATGGTATGACCAGGAGTGTCGTGCTGCTACCGAAGGGAAAAATGCGGCATATAGGGCTACTTTACAATCAGTAGCAACGCGTAGCGCTCGAGAGAGGTATCGGGAGAAAAGGAGAGAGGAGAAAAGTCTTTTCCGCAGGAAAAAGAGAGAGAGATTGAAATGCGGGAGTGTGAACCAATCGAGATGTACAGGAGACAGAATGAAGTCCGAAAATTCTACCAAAGCGTGAAACATCAAACTGATAGCTTTGGAACTGGCACATCCTCCTGTAGACCCCAGCAAGGTAATCTGGTAACTGATACAGATTGTGTGCTAAGGATATGGAAAGAGCATTTTTCCAAACTGTTGGTATCCAATAGTAGCGAAGTGGACGAAGATACCACAGTCCCAATCCCAGAAGATGGTATTGAATGTATACCGCCCAGCCAAGATGAGGTAAAGACAGCAATAAATCGGCTGAAGAATAATAAGGCAGCAGGAGCTGATGGCCTACCAATCGAGCTGTTTAAGACCGGAGGCGACATGCTGATAAGGTGTATGCATTAGCTAGTTAGCTCCATCTGGCAGGAAGAATGCGTACCCGATGATTGGAACCTGAGTATCCTGTGCCCCGTCCACAAGAAGGGAGATAAGACTGTATGCTCTAACTATAGGGGCATAAGTCTACTCCCTATTGCCTACAAGATAGTGTCAGGGATATTGTGCGAACGACTAAAGCCCATGATTAACGAAACAATTGGACCATACCAATACGGCTTTACACATGGGAAGTCCACCATTGACCAGATATTTACCTTGCGGCAAATCCTGGAGAAGACCCAAGAGATGCAGATCGACACCTACCACCTTTTTGTCGATTATAAAGCAGCCTTCGACAGCCCGTTACGTTCAAAGGTATTCCAAGCAATGTCTGAATTTGATATCCCCGCAAAGCTCAGTCGGCTTTGTAAAAAACTCTAAGTGACACAAGTTCTTTAGTTAAAATAGGAAAGAACCTCTCCGAAGAGTTTTGCACCAAAAGAGGTTTTAGCCAAAGAGACAGCCTTCCGTGTGATCCATTGAGATCGGACCAACTGTTGAAGTTGCTTCCTATAATTTTGAGGTAGTAAAAGACTTTGTATACCTCGGCACCGCCGTAAACATAACAAACGACATCAGTTGTGAAATTAAAAGAAGAATTGTATTGGCCAACAGATGCTACTTTGGCTTAAGTAAGCACTTTAAAAACAAAGCCACAACTCGTCAAACAAAAATACCGCTTTACAAAACACTGATACTACCCGTGCTGATGTATGGTTCCGAAGCCTGGGTACTTGCGCAATCAGATAAGGCAGTGCTTGGCGTGTTTGAGAGAAAAATTCTTCGAAAGATCTACGGACCGATCTGCATGAACATTTGTGACAATATCGTAAATTTTTGAATAGGGAAAACATTTTTAAATATGTATCTTGGTGCTTGAACGCCTATAAAAAAAAATTGAAAAATGTTTACAGAAAACTAAAATACAAATTTTCTGTGAATATAGCAATGCGTAAGCAAATGACTGTAACCGGCAGGTCCGCCTTTAGGCAGTGTCCAATTTTCGCCAGTTAAAAACTATGTTTCTCCAAAAAACTGATTCAAAAAATACTACATACGAAAGAATGTGTATTTACTTACCCGAAAATAGTTTTTTTCATAGGTGAATTGTGAATTTATAAGGTCTTATACATACTTTTGTGAAAATTGCACTCTTCTCAACAATAATTATTTTACACATTTTTTCTAAAAATTTACTTTGACACTCAATACTTAGTAACCAGAAGAGCGTCATTCGTTTCTTAACTGATATTTACTGTCAAAACAGAGCTTTAAAAATTAGAGCTGCATAGCAACGTATTTTCTGCGACCCGTTTAAATGCAGGCTTGCCGGCTAGAGGGTTAAAACACCTATCTCTCCCCCTTTTTTCTGTTAAATTAATGGTATTCGGTATTATTTTATTAACTCTATTATTATTATTATTAACTCTGATTATATTTACCAAAAGTGTCCACAACAATATATGCTATATTCACAGATAAAAAAAAAGATTCTTCATTGTCTATTTACAGCTAAACACATGGCCAGCATTAGAAACTCCAGCTCACAAGGAGCTGACTTGGAATAATAAATGTTACAAATTATCTTTATTAACTTCGCTCCCAAAATTTCTGCTTTCCTTTTTTACTTACAGATGGCCATGTTGATGCAGCTTGTTGGGACAAGAAGATTTTTAATTTAAATTTAAATAAATCAGTAGTTATTATTTACCGTAATTCCCTTGTAGACTTTGCCAGTTCCAGTTTCAACGTTTACACCAGGCTCTGTGCACACATTTAATTACATTTGTCGTTGCTTTCGACACCTTTTATTCAGGGAAAAACAAAACAGGGCACATTGTTGCTGTAAGCAAATTTCATACAAATCACTGAGAGCATGGGGTTGAGGGTAACGTAGATAAGATGTGATACTAAGTACGTTGGTTGGGATTGGCAAGCTTGCCCTCATGATGATGTGATTTATTTTTTGTTGTTTTTTTTTTTTTGTTACCGTGTGGCATTCTCATTATTAAGTAGACGTTTCAATTTTTCATTATGTTTGCGTTAATGTTGTTGTAATGTTTACGTAAGTATGTGTCACCTTTGTGAGTTGGAGCCTTTTGGCATCAGTTGACTGCTACTCTAGAAGAATGTTCAGAATGTTCAGTGACATTAGAACCGGCACCAGTAGCAGCTTTTGGCTATGGCGTCAGCAACAAGGAAGAGAAAAGAAAATCTGGGTATAAACATGTTGAGAAAGAAAAGGGCTCAAGGCAATATTCAAGTTGTTATAGAAGTCACACACATAATTATATTCGCAGACAAGACATGAGACAATAGAGGGAACATAATTAAAATATAATTACGATAGACTGTATAAGACATACTTACATCGTTACAATATTAAATATTAAAGGCATTATATTAATGAGGAGGGTAGGCCGGTTTGGTTGGTCACTGATTTCTTGAAAAATATTTTTTAAAAAATCTAAGTTTATTGTTCAATTTCTGATTGAAAAATATTATTTAAAAAATCTAAGTTTATTGTTCAATTTCTGATTGAAAAATATTATTTAAAAAATCTAAGTTTATTGTTCAATTTCTGATTGAAAAATATTATTTAAAAAATCCACGTTTATTGTTTAATTTCTGATTGAAAAATATTATTTAAAAAATCCACGTTTATTGTTCAATTTCTGATTGAAAACTATTATTTAAAAAATCCACGTTTATTGTTCAATTTCTGATTGAAAAATATTATTTAAAAAATCCACGTTTATTGTTCAATTTATGATTGAAAAATATTATTTAAAAAATCCACGTTTATTGTTGAATTTATGATTGAAAAATATTATTCAAAAAATCCACGTTTATTGTTCAATTTATGATTGAAAAATATTATTTAAAAAATCCATGTTTTTGTTCAATTTATGATTGAAAAATATTATTTAAAAAATCCACGTTCATTGTTCAATTTATGATTGAAAAATATTACTTAAAAAATCCACGTTTATTGTTCAATTTATGATTGAAAAATATTATTTAAAAAATCCACGTTCATTGTTCAATTTATGATTGAAAAATATTATTTAAAAAATCCACGTTTATTGTTCAATTTATGATTGAAAAATATTATTTAAAAATCCACGTTTATTGTTCAATTTATGATTGAAAAATATTATTTAAAAAAATCCACGTTTATTGTTCAATTTATGATTGAAAAATGTTATTTAAAAAATCCACGTTTATTGTTCAATTTATGATTGAAAAATATTATTTAAAAAAATCCACGTTTATTGTTCAATTTATGATTGAAAAATGTTATTTAAAAAATCCACGTTTATTGTTCAATTTATGATTGAAAAATATTATTTAAAAAATCCACGTTTATTGTTCAATTTATGATTGAAAAATATTATTTAAAAAATCCACGTTTATTGTTCAATTTCTGATTGAAAAATATTATTTAAAAAATCCACGTTTATTGTTCAATTTATGATTGAAAAATATTATTTAAAAAATCCACGTTTATTGTTCAATTTCTGATTGAAAAATATTATTTAAAAAATCCACGTTTATTGTTCAATTTCTGATTGAAAAATATTATTTAAAAAATCCACGTTTATTGTTCAATTTCTGATTGAAAAATATTATTTAAAAAATCCACGTTTATTGTTCAATTTCTGATTGAAAAATATTATTTAAAAAATCCACGGTTATTGTTCAATTTATGATTGAAAAATATTATTTAAAAAATCCACGTTTATTGTTTAATTTATGATTAAAAAATATTATTTAAAAATGCCACGTTTATTGTTCAATTTATGATTGAAAAATTTTATTTAAAAATTCAACGTTTATTGTTCAATTTATGATTGAAAAATATTATTTAAAAAATCCATGTTTTTGTCCAACTTATAACTGAAAAATACTATTTAAAAAATCCACGATTATTGTTCAATTTATGATTGAAAAATATTATTTAAAAAATCCACGTTTATTGTTCAATTTCTGATTGAAAAATATTATTTAAAAAATCCACGTTTATTGTTCAATTTATGATTGAAAAATATTATTTAAAAAATCCACGTTTATTGTTCACATTATGATTGAAAAATATTATTTAAAAATCCACGTGTATTGTTCAATTTATGATTGAAAAATATTATTTAAAAAATTCACGTTTATTGTTCAATTTATGATTGAAAAATATAATTTAAAAAATCCACGTTTATTGTTCAATTTATGATTGAAAAATATTATTTAAAAAATCCACGTTTATTGTTCAATTTATGATTGAAAAATATTATTTAAAAAATCCAAGTTTATTGTTCAATTTATGATTGAAAAATATTATTTAAAAAATCCACGTTATTGTTCAATATATGAATGAAAAATATTATTTTATAAATCCACGTTTATTGTTCAATTTATGATCGAAAAATTTTATTTAAAAAATCCACGTTTATTGTTTAATTTATGATTGAAAAATATTATTTAAAAAATCAATCAAATCAAATGTTCAATTTATGACTGAAAAATATTATTTAAAAAATCCACGTTTATTGTTCAATTTATGATTGAAAAATATTATTTAAAAAATCCACGTTTATTGTTCAATTTATGATTGAAAAATATTATTTAAAAAATCCACGTTTATTGTTCAATTTATGATTGAAAAATATTATTTAAAAAATCCACGTTTATTGTTCAATTTATGATTGAAAAATATTATTTAAAAAATCCACGTTTATTGTTCAATTTATGATTGAAAAATATTATTTAAAAAATCCACGTTTATTGTTCAATTTATGATTGAAAAATATTATTTAAAAAATCCACGTTTATTGTTCAATTTATGATTGAAAAATATTATTTGAAAAATCCACCTTTATTGTTCAATTTATGATTGAAAAATATTATTTAAAAAATCCACGTTTATTGTTCAATTTATGATTGAAAAATGTTATTTAAAAATCCACGTTTATTGTTCAATTTATGATTGAAAAATATTATTTAAAAAATCCACGTTTATTGTTCAATTTGTGATTGAAAAATATTATTTAAAAAATCCACGTTTATTGTTCAATTTATGATTGAAAAAAATTATTTATGATTAAAAAATATTATTTAACAAATCCGCGCTAATTTTTCAATTATTGCATGAAAAATGTTTTTTAAAAAATCCACGGTTATTGTTGAATTGTATCTTGAAAAATATCAATTCCAAAAAAAAAAAAATTAAAAAAATATAAAAGTTCTTATTTTTCGCATATATTGTATCCTCCCTCATATTTCTGACATCGCTGTATTGTAATTCTGCATAAAGAATATGGCACATCTTCTATACCACTCTGTCCGCCAAGTGTCGCGTTAATGTTGTTGCCTCCGTTACTTGCACCATAAACAATGACATATTAAAGGAGTTGCATATTTTCCATATTTCACAAAGAACTCGAGAAAAGAAAACCCTACAGCTGTTGTTGCTGCATCTGCCATGTCCACAATAAAGTATATAGAAAAAATTCTTCCATATTTACATACATTTTTATATTGCTTTGTCACCAGATGCTCACGCGCTGGCTGTCTGAAGGAAAAAATTTATAAACACAGATGTAAACAGCGATGTATGTATGAATGTAGCCAGCAGGAGGTAGTTCGGTTGGAATGAATGCATATTCCTGTTTTGCAGCTTTAGCTAGAAGCATATAAAAGTTTTAAGTTATATTGGGGTCAAATGTAGACCAACTTAATACACAATGTATTCATACCTTAAATTAATAAAAACACATGCATCTAATTTGTATTGTATGGGACTCAGAGGATATCAGAAAATATACTCAGCTTTCTTACAAAGTTTAAATTGCATCAGAGACTGATAAGAATTATATTCGTCGTTTTCCTGTTAGTAGCTGCCTATTTAGGCAATAGTTTGTTTTAAACTGCGTTTAGAAGCCCTGCCGCTTGGACTTACCCCTTAAGTTTTGTCCATCATCATTCCCCTCACCATAATAACAAGCAATCACCACACATAATTGTGGGTGTTTCAACTGCTGATGCTGCAACTGCATGTGGCTTAACTGTGAAATATTCAAAACTCTTACACATACTCCCAAAGTTCATAAATAGTGCAAAGACTTTGATAATTTCTTTTCACAATTCTCTCTTCCCACATACGCTCAGTGTAAAGTGAAAATTATCACAAGTAACTTTGCTATTTGTTGTCATGGTGGCCTGGGTGGTTTCACCGTCTGGTCTGTAGCTGCTGTAAGCAGACTCGAAAAACAACTCCTGCATGCAGTTCCTATGTACATACATATGTGTGTAGAAAACAAGCAGAACTTATACAAGAAATTTACATAAAAAATTAATGAAAGTTTTGAGACAAAAGTTTTTCTTCTTATGATTTTCCTGCTAACGTGGAATAAATGACACCCAATGTAAACACACGCAGCTACATTCAGCTATATTTTTACTTATGCTCCCAAACAAATATCTACATAGCATAAATATGAAAAATGTTTGCTCCTTACCAAACAATAAATTAATTTTAAAAGAGAGTTAAAGAAACAATTTTCTTGTTCTTATTATTTTCTTTGAAAAACTTTGGTGTTAAGAATGCTCAGTTTTTGTTTCATTTGATCAATTTTTTGTTCTGCATAAGTTCGTTATACCCTTTAAGTGAATAATTTTTCCCGTAAATTGTGGAATAAACTTCTTAAAGCAACTAAGCCATATTGAAGCACTTTTGTGGCTTTAAGAGAATGACTGTATCTGGTTTTCAGGTACTACATTTTAGTGATACTACATTACGTTTAATAATTTTTTAATTTATTGAACCGAAATTTTTTAAGTACATGAGTTTTATGAACACCCAAGGAGTATGTATACCCTACACCACTATGTGGAAAGGGTATTATAAGTTTGTTTTTGTAAAAATTCATGTAACACCGCGAAATATTCGTCGGCCAGATAAAGCGATTTTGAGATGTTTGTCCGTCCGTCTGTCCATTATAAATTGTAATCAAACTCCAGGCAGCAATTATGGACCGATCGTCACAAAATTTAGTATGGAGGTCGGTTACACATCAGAATAGATCGCTATTTTAATTGGTGATGATCGTGAAATATTAAGCGAGTGAAATGGACCTAAAACATAATTATTATCCCATTTTGTAGCTGCTCTGTAGGTCGCAATAATAGTCCGATCGCATCGAAATTTTAAATAAGGTAAGAGTATATGACAAAGAAGAAGCTTGCAATTTGAGATGGGGATCAAATAATATTCAGAGGGTTAAATGGACCACAACTTTTGTGTGAAAATTGTGAAAAATTTAAATATACTACTTATATCTTTTTTCCTGGAAGAGGCATTCCGGGCAAGTAAGCTATACTTGGAAGAGGAACGCTTGACTTTTCTATTGATTTCAATTGTGTTGGTGTACATGATAAGATAACAGAGTTACAACCTAATATACCCAGATATTTCTTTGTAGTGTTATCATAAACACGCTAGAGTTCGCAATTATAGCTCAATAATCACGAAACTTTGCACGAGTTAAAAGTTTAGGTAGGAGAAGATGCTTACAATTTTGGATGATGATCTGATATTATTTAGCGGGTGAAATGGACCATTTTTTTGTATGAAAACAAGTAAGAAAGTATCAGTCAGCTGAGCCGACAGAGATATACCCTCAGCCACGTACCCGAAGAAAAAAAGTTAACACAATACTTCTGTAGGTTTTTTAGCTGTTGGGAAAATTTTCCAGGATGGAAGGGGCCGCAAAAAACTACATGTTGCAACAAAATTCAGAATGATCCAAGACGAGTGCATTTTTTCCAAACTTTGGGTAGGGTGTACCCATAGGAGTGATCCGATGTAGAACATATTCGAACCTAATACAAATCTGTAGGAAATATTTTTTTTCTTTATTAGTCTATGGATATTTTCCTTACAGACTATATACTTAAATATGTTGTACTTAATTTTCTGAATTTAAATATGGGCCATTATTTCAGGAAGTATGGACTTCCCCACGAAAAAAAATTACAACGTCGTAACAGGTGCCGCAAGTGCAACCTGCTGCGTCACAAATTAATAAGATCAGAGAGAAGTTGTTAAACTATACTTTTTCCAAATTTTGTGTGGGAGGTACTCAAATGAGTGGACCGATATAGTCCATATTAGAACTCGATCTATGCCTGAAAGTAATATTACCAATAGCAAAGTTTGGCTCAATTCGGTTATTCCCTCCTAGAGTTATCATGACCACAATCTTGGCGAAAAATTTTGAACCTTTGTGGGGGAGGTACCGGAAGGAGTGGACCGATATGGTCTATCTTCGAATTTAAACTAAGTTTGGACAAAATATTGAAAGACCTAAAATTTTAACCAAATATGTTGATCCGTTCGAGAGTTATCGTGCACTCCAACTACGACACATGGTATTATATGGGTTGTTTGCAGTTTTTGTGCTGATTTCTGAGGATATATGGACTTGCTCCTGGAAAAAATTATATCGTCGTAATGGGGGTAGTGAATACAAGTGGCTGCAACAAAAATCAAAGCGATTCGAGAGCAGGCCTTAAACTGCACTTAAGCAAAATTTTGTGTGGGAGGTACCCGAAAGAGCGAACCAATAGTGTCCATATTGGAACCTCATCTATGTCTGGTAGAAATGTCACGATGTGCAAAGTATGGACTAATTCGGTTACTCCCTTCAAGAGTTATCGTGCGGACAATTTTTCCGAACATTTTTGAACTTTTGTGGGGGAGGTACCTGAAGGAGTGGACCGATATGGCCCATCTTCGAACTTAAATCAAATCTGGACAAAATATTTCGATACCCAAAATTTGAACCGAATCGATTGATCCGTTCGAGAGTTATCGTGCGCACCAGCCAGGCAGACGGACAGACAGACGGACGGACATTGCTAGATCGACTCAAAATTGTCTGAAACGGATATCGTACAAACATACTTGGGGTCTAAAACCATTATTTCGATGAGGCACATTTTTGGCGGTATCAAAGTGTAAATACCCTCTTTAGCCTAAAGGCTGAGGGTATAAATACAGCAAAAAAAATATTTTTGGTCTATATTTTATTTCCTGGAGGCAAAGTAAACTACATATGGAAATAGAACTACTGATCTTCCCCCTGATACAAATTGCAATCACGTGTCTGCTAGATAACGGGCCTACTGCTTAATATATAATGTGTTTTGTGTAGAGAACACATTTTCCTATTCCCAGTTTTTGTATTATTGCAAATCACATGGTACCCTAACGTTTTGATTGTCCAATTGGATTTTTATACATACATTGCAACCAGGCAAAATCAAATTTTCAACGGTGGCAAAATAACCTTCAGTAAGGTTTGCGACATTTTCTGAGTATTTCAGGCATATAAAACTTCTCTACAAGTGGTGTCTTAGGGCATGCCGTTTGGACACAGAGATAAGCTGTGGGTCCCATATCATTGAGCGAATATGAATCGGGGTACACTCACTCACTGATAAGAGAGAAAAGTCTCCCTTGTCCCTTCTGAGATGTTTGTGAAACCAATATTATATTATTATTTAAGCTTGGTGTGATACGGTACCAGAATCCACAAAGTTATTTCTTACAATAAGTTTATTTGTTCCATAAAGAAATTTTGATTTGTGAAAAACTACTTCCCAGTGGTAAAGGTATGGTCGGCCCGTCCGACTATAGCCTTGGCTTACTTGTTTTTTATTTTGATTGTTTTTAAGTCTGGAGTATTACACAGGTGACGTAGGGGATGAAAGATACCATGGAACGGTCCTGACCGGCTTTAGCATGGCAAAGTCCAGGATTTATCTTGGTGCCTCTTTCATCTCAAGTGGACACTGACCTTCCCGTGGTGTCACCTGGGGTAGCTGCCTTTAACACCCGTTAAAGGAAGTGAACTAAAATGTGCCGCGCGTTCATCCATAAGAACGTTAAAAGCTTGGGTTTGGGCGCAGGGTTAGTAACCCTGCCCTAGAAACAACAGCCTACTATGAAAAAACTAAAGAAAAGAAAAACAACCCCCTCTAAAGTTGAGGAACACCGCAAAAGTTTTAAGGACCATGATCTACGAATCTGCACCTGGAATGTTCGCACTCTTTATAGAGAAGGTGCAGTTTACGCATTGGCAGATGTACTTGAAAAGTACAAGGCCGACATTACTGCCATACAGGAAATACGATTGAACGGGAAAGGCATCACAACAACACCTAAAGGTGACGCACTGTATTATAGCTGCAATGACACAAAGCATGAGTTTGGTTGCGGATATGTAGTTGGTCGGAGGTTAAAACATCTGGTCTCCAGCTTCACCCAAGTGAATGAAAGACTCGCTACAATTCGATTAAAAGCAAAATTCGTCAACATCAGCTTTATTTGCGCTCATGCTCCCACTGAAGACAAGGACGAGCAGACCAAAGACATATTTTACGAGCGCTTAGAAGAAACTTTTGCCCGTTGCCCTACCCATGACATTAAAATTATACTAGGTGATTTTAATGCCAAAATTGGAAAGGAGAATATCTTTGGCCCAGCAGTCAGATCAATAGACATGATCAAATAACATGAAATCAAATTGATCACGTTGTGATAGATGAAAGACATGCATCAAGCGTGTTGGATGTACGATTGTTCCGAGGTGCAAACAAAGACTCGGACTACTACCTGGTTGCAGCAAAGATACGTACCAGATTAAACGTAGCAAACAAAGTGCGAACAGACACAACACGGAAGTTGGACATCGGTAAGATGCAATCACAACAGAGAGCCACAGCATATTCCACTCAACTGGCCCAATTGCTTAATTAAAGCACTCCTCATCCCGATAACATATCAGCGCAATGGCAAAGTATTGCCCACTCCATGCAAACAGCCGCAAAATCCATACTTCGATACCAGAGACCTCCACCAAGGAATCCATGGTATGATCAGGAGTGTCGTGCTGCTACCGGCATATAGGGCTACTTTACAATCCGTAGCAACGCGTAGCGCACGAGAGCGATATCGGGAGAAAAGGAGAGAGGAGAAACGTCTTTTCCGCAGGAAAAAGAGGGAGATGGAAAAGCGGGAGTGTGAAAAATCGAGATGTACAGGAACCAGAATGAAGTCCGAAAATTCTACCAAAGAGTCAAGTATCAAACTGATGGCTTTGGTACAGGCACATCCTCCTGTAGAGACCAGCAAGGTAATGTGGTTACTGATGCAGATAGTGTACTCAGGATATGGAAAGAAATTTTTTCAATACTGTTGGTATCCAATAGCAGCGAAGACGACGAAAATACCACAGACCCAATCCCAGAAGATGGTACTGAATGTATACCGCCCGATGGCTTACCAGCCGAGCTGTTCAAAACCGGAGGCGACACGCGAATAAGGTGTATTCATCAGCTAGTTAGCACCATCTGGCAGGAAGAACGAGTACCCGACGATTGGAACCTGTGTATCCTGTGCCCCGCCCACAAGAAATTATATAAGATTGTATGCTCTAACTATAGGGACATAAGTATACTCCCTATTGCCTACAAGAGCGTGTCAGGGATATTGTGCGAACGACTAAAGCCTATAGTCAACGAGATAGTTGGACCATACCAATGCGGCTTTAGACCTGGCAAATGCATTATTGACCAGATATTTACCCCGCGGCAAATCCTGGAGAAGACCCAAGAGATGCAGATCGACACTTACGACCTTTTTGTTGATTACAAAGCAGTCTTCGACAGCCGCCTACGTTCAAAGGTATTCCAAGCCATGTCTGAATTTGGTGTCCCTGCAAAGCTCATCCGGCTTTGTAGAATGACATTAACTGATACTCGATCGTCAGTTAAAATAGAAAAGAACCTCTCCGAAGAGTTTGGTACCAAAAGAGGTTTCAGACAAGAGGATGGCCTCTCGTGTCATCTTTTCAACATTCTGCTGGAAAAGGTTTTACGAGATGCGAAGGTGAAAAGAAGTGGCACAATATATACAAACAGCCATATGTTACTTGCTTATGCCGATGACATTGATATCATAGGTCGATCGGTAAAGAAAGTATCTGACACCTTTGAAAAAGTCGAAAGGGAATCTGCTAAAGTGGATCTGGCGGTAAACGGCGAGAAGACAAAGTTAATGGTGTCGTCGCGCAATGCGTCCATAGAGATCGGGTCAACTGTTGACGTTGTTTCCTATAATTTTGAGGTAGTAAAGTACTTCGTCTACCTCGACACCGCCGTAAGCACAACCAACAACATCAGTTGTGAAATACGAAGAAGAATAGTGTTGGCCAACAGATGCTACTGCGGGCTGAGTAAACAGTTTAGGAATAAAGCCCCATCTCGTTAAACAAAAGCAACGCTTTACAAAACACTGAAACTACCCGTGATGATGTATGGTTCAGAAGCCTGGGTACTTGCGCAAGCAGACAAGGCAGTCCTTGGTGTGTTTGAGAGAAAAATTCATCGAAAGATATATGGACCAATCTGCGTTGACGGTGAATATCGACGTCGTACAAACCACGAGCTGTATCTGCTATACAACGACACCAGTATAGATAAACGTATCGAGATGCAACGATTGCGTTGGATAGGCCATATCATAAGAATGAGCGATGATATACCCACTAAAAAGGCGTATAAATTCGGGAGCAAACAAGTGATTGAAGAGATGACAAGGCGCGGTATTCCAGAAAGCGAAGCACTAAACAAAGAGAGTTGGAGATCTTTTCTTAGTTCGGCTTATAGAACAAATGTTCTGTAATGGGCCAGCTAAGTAAGTAATTAAGAACATATATTGATCATTTTTTTGTGGAGCTCTTCTATACATTGAAAATCCGAAATGCCAAGTTACAGTCACTACAGAAGACTAATGCTTTAAAAGACTTTACATCTTGCTGTATCGTAGTACCCTCCAATCTGAGAATCTTCCAATCAAACTACCGAAAATCGGTATCGTGCGGGCACATGCCGCATACTGGGCAGATGTCTTGCATGGTGCGATCGATTCCCGCCCAACAGCAATTTACGCAACTGCTATATCCCGAGCGTAATTGAGCCAAAACTACTCTAGCTTGTCGTGACAGCTGGCGTTCTTCAGCTGCAATAGATGGGGATGTACTCCGATGACTGCATTCACACAATAATTGCTTATGGCCTTAGCAACTGCATCCGTGTGAATGCTGTTCAAACCTGCCTGATATGCCTGTTGATCTAGAGGTTCTCTCCTATATTGTTGCACCTCCGTCTTTCGAGCATGAATATCTTGATATGCGTGGGTGTATCTGTGGCCAGGAGATGGTGATTGGGATGGCTCTCACAGTAACATCCGAGCAGGTACTGCAACGATAGCATCTCATTATGTTTTCGTACTGGAAGAATCTTTGCCTCCTCAGATGGTCCACTGTAGTGCGTCGTTTTGACAAATTTGAATCTAATCCCAATGCGTGCCACATAAATTCGGGGACCAAACTGGCGCCACATAGCTTACCACAGACCGACCTATCGCTTTATACGTGGTCAACAACGTTTCTTTATCTGCACACCAAGTGCTGCCGGCTAGGGACTCGAGGACCTTTTTCCTACATTTCAGTTTATCGCAGATAGCTGTGGCATGCGAGGACGACGTGAAAGTGGTGTCGAATGTGACCCCTAGAATTTTGGGGCAGTTTGTGGTTGGAATTCTGCTACCATCGACCCTGATATTCAACTCTCTTCTATACTGCGCCGTCCATGTGGTGAACAGAGTGAATGTCGATTTAGTGACGGATATTTGCATATTCCTCGCGTGGAAAAAGATCTGTAAAATAGGAGTTCAGTCTCTCACAGATGTCATCAGGGTAGGTACCTGACGCCAGGATCGCCCGCATACGTTACGATCTCAATGCCGTATGGAGGGGGCGGAATACAGGAAAGGTAGAGGTTAAACAGTTCCGGAGATATCACCCCTTCTTGGGGAACTCCCAGTTTCACTCTACGGGGCTTGGATTTCTTGTTCCTGAATTCCGCATACGACTGGCGACTAACGTTTCAGACTTGGCCGGAGGGTTGTCTGCTCGATGTCCTCGAACAGCGTGGAGTGCTTGACAGTATCAAAGGTTGAGCTCTAGACAAATAAGTGTGGAGATATTTGCATATTCCTCGCGTGGAAAAAGATCGGTTAAATAGGAGTTGAGTCTCTCACCGATGTCATCAGGGTAGGTACCTGACGCCAGGATCGTCCGCATACGTTACGATCTCAATGCCGTCTGGAGGGGCGGAATACAGGAAAGGTAGAGGTTAAACAGTTCCGGAGATATCACCCCTCCTTGGGGAACTCCCAGTTTCACTCTACGGGGCTTGGATTTCTTGTTCCTGAATTCCAAATACGACTGGCGACCAACGTTTCAGACTTGGCCGTAGGGTTGTCTGTTCGATGTCCTCGAGCAGCGTGGAGTGCTTGACAGTATCAAAGGTTGAGTTCTCGACAAATAAGTGTGGAGATGGCGTGCAGCGCTGTTGTCGTGCTATGCTGCTTACGGAATCCATGCTGATGATCGGTAGCTTGATAGCTATGTTTAATGCTGGGGAGGACTGAGGCTTCAAGGGTCTTCGCTACAGGTGACAAAAGCGAAATCGGCCTGTACGATTCACCTTTGCTGGCATCCTTGCCTGGCTTCAGTAGCGGGACCACCCTGCCCAGTTTCCAGACTTCAGGAACAATAAGGGTGGCTAGCGACAGGTTGAGAACTTTAGTGAGATACTCCACTCCCGGCTCATCCAGTGTAAATGTACCCATTTACGTAGGATAAGGTGGCTGATACCTAGAGGAAAGATTGTAGCCCCAAGGAAGACCAAAAATCAAATTCCTAGGTGAAAGTTTTTTAAGACCCAAGGAAGACTAATTTCTTACTTTTAGTTAGATAACGTCGTTAAAACCTCCAAAATGCTGACAAATTTCTGGGGGAACGTTCTTGTTTGCTCCCAATAAGACGAAATACCAAATGTTAGGCTAATGTAAATGTAAATTAATATAATGTCACTAAATTTTAAAAATTCCGAAAATCGGGAGATTTTATGGGGGCTATATTAACACGAGGACCTATACTGACAAATTTCTGGAGGAAAGTTTTTTGATCCCAAAGGGGACTAAGTAGCAAATGTCAGCCATTTCGGTAAGGAAACCCTTCAAAATACTGAAGATCGGAGGTACCGCTTATAGGGGCTATGTCAAAACGTAGACCTATACAGGCAAATTTCTGGTGCAAAGTTAATTGGTCCCAAAAAGGACTAAATACAAAATTTCAGCCAATTCGGTAAGATAATGTCGCCAGAACCTTCAAAATACCGAAAATCGGGAAATACCGTTCCATGGGGGCTATATCAAAACGTGGACCTATAGTGTGATAACGTTTGTTGATCCCAAAGAAGACTAAATACCAAATTTGAAGCATTTCAGTAAGATGATGTGACTAAAATTTAAACGTGGACCTATACTGACAAATTTTCGGAGGAGAGTCTCTTGATCCCAAAGGGGAGTAAGTAGCAAATTTTAGACATTTCGGTAAGATAATGTCAGTAAAACCTTCAAAATACCAAAAATCTGGAGGTACCTTTCTATGGGTGATATAACAAAACGTTAACCCATACTAAAAAATTTCTAGGGGAAAGTTCTTTGGGCCACAAGAGCACTATGTTCCAGATTTCAAGCATTTCGGTAAGATAATGTCGCCAGAACCTACAAAATACCGAAAATCGGGAAATACCGTTCTATGGGGGATATACCAAAACGTAGACCTATTCAAAAAAATTTCTGGCGGAAAGTTTTTTTGTCCCAAAGAAGACTAATACTAAATTTCAGGCATTTCGGTAAGATAATGTCACTAAAACCTACAAAATACCGAAAATCGGGAGGCACCGCTCTATGGAGGCTGTATCAAAACGTTAACCCATACTGACAAATTTCATCCATTTCGGTAAGATAATGTCAAAAAACCTTAAAAGTACCGAAAATCGGGATGTACCTTTCTAAGGGTGCTTCATCAAATCGTGGACCTATGGAAACACATTTCTGGGGAAAGTTTTTTGGTCCCAAAGAGGACTAAATACTAAATTTCAGGTATTTCGGTAAGATAATGTCACTAAAACCTTTAAAATCCCGAAAATCGGGAGGTTCTATGGGGGCCTTCTCTCTAATCGCTTTGATTTTTGTTGTAACGACTTGCATTCACTGCCCCCCCATTCGACGGTACAAGTTTCAGCAAGGGCAAGTCCATACCTCCTGAGAAAATAGCCTTAAACCCCTATGGCACCATATGTAGTGGCTGGAGAGCACCATAACTCTCAAACTGATCAACCGATTTGGTCCAAAATTTGGCTTTTGGCCTATTTTGTCCAAACTTAGTTTAACTTCGAAGAAGGGCATTATCGGCCCCCAACATCCGATACTTCCACCGAATTTTTAAAAAATGTCACTAAAATGGTCTTGAACGGAACAACCAATAGTCTGCTATAATTTTGTCCAAATTTAGTTTATCTTCTAAAATGGCACATAGCGTTCCTCTCCTTAGGGAACCTCCCCCACAAAAGTTCAAAATTTGTGCCTAAGTGCAGTTTAGGTTCTCTTCGAAGATCCTTTGGGAATGTATACCAATGATGTTCGTTGTGGTCCTGTTTACAGCCATATTATATTTTCCGTGGACAAGTCCATGCTTCCTGGCATACTGGTCCAAAAGTTATATGATGATCCACTGAAATGGCCAGTGGGCGTGTAATCTATCGAAATCAAAGATCCACCTCCACGTCGGTCCATTCCTTTAAGTACCTCCTCCGCAACAATGTTGAAATTTGATCCTAATTCACGTTATTGCCGGCAAATTCAAAAGTCCAAAAGGGGCCACACAATTCTGAAAAGAACATAAAGACCATGCATTCGATCTGTCCGTAGATGAAAGTTTCAATTCATATAGGCTGAGGGTATATCTCTGTCGGCAAAGCCGACTGATACCTTTTTACGTTTTTACATGTTTATTTTGCTATTATATTTAATTATTATTTTTATCATTTTTCATTAGGACTTGTGCTGTTCAGTTTTTAATCATTTTCCGCTTTGCGGCTATTACCAAGCCTGCTTTTGTAAAATTATATTATCTCCCACTCTCTCGCTCTTTCTCTGTGTCTGCTAAGGCGAAACAATTGTTGTCGCCATGTTTTTATGTTTCTTTGGTTTTCCTTTGTTGTTGTATTCTTTTTTTCTACTTTCATTTGCAAAACACTTCAAAGTATTTGCATTTCCTTAAAGGAAAGAAAGCATCCCAGCTTATGGCCAGATCAAAGTGGGATTTCGTAGCCAGGACATTAAAAAGGAAGAAGCAGCAACGACAACAGCATAACAACAAAGAGACATTGTAGTTGCTTGTATTAAAATAGAAAAGGGATTCCCTGTAGGCTGTTGATGGCATGATTTAGCCGCTAACAGGATGTAAGTAGATACCTAGTAGTTTTGCTGTTACTGCTACATCGAGGGTGTCCATAGTGGGCGAAGAAGTTGTGGTTTGTTGTTTTGATTTGTATTTAATTCTTCTTTTTCCGTTCCATTTAATTTTGCACGATTATGGTCAAAGTTTCCATGGTGAAATTGTGGGCTGTATGCCGCTTTTGTCCCTTCACCCACTCAAGCAGCTATTATGGGCATGCTAGCCTGTGTCTAGTATCATTGTATTTAAATTTAAGCAAGTTAGTGTTGAGAATAATGGATATTATCCACAAGAAATTAATAGTCTAGTCTATCATACAAATAATAAACCTCCACAACTGTTTAATTACGAGGCATTATTTATCCAGGTGCTTATGAATTTAACTTTCAGGCCAACCAATAAGACTCGGTTACAATTTACCGTCGTACCGATCCCTCTAAAAACTCAATTTTGTTTGTATGTAATTTTCCTTCTATTACACTATGCAACACTGAAAATGCAAACAACTTCTAGTACGCATTTTTTGAAAGTACATATCTAGACTACAAAAAACCTAGTAGGATTTTGTCCTGTCAGATCCAGTTCGGATTTTATGGCCTCATCTAAACCGGGCTAAATCTACACTTTTTTGCATTTATCAGGCCTTTATCTCAGAAACGAATTGGAATTTGGCTATGCTGTCTTTAGCAATATTGTAGCCCTAAACTAGTTGAACTTATCTTTAGAAAAAACCACATAAGAAAAACTCCATCTACGGCATCAAAATCTATAAAATATAGAAAATTTTACATAATTGCTGAAATTCTGGTCAGTATCGGCTAAACTATTGGGAGTTGAACCAAGTAACCTTTTGCAAAAATCTTCCAAATAAAGTCCTCAACAATTCTCTGGAAAATTCTGAAACTCTAAAATGCTTACTTCATGTTGTTTCCGCAGTATTTTGCATCATATCTTTTACAACAGGTATTTCAAACACAGTTCACACCAACAGTTTATTCTCGCATTTCGGATTTCACTACATTATTGAAATTTTTATTAAATCGTCGTTGAAAAATGTACTGAAAACAACAGCATAGAGGCATTCTAGAACAATGACGTGTTCTGAAGAGTTGTGTATTACATTCCAGGGAATATTCAGAAAAAATTAACGGTTTTGGAGATACGGTGCGAAATGTATAAAAATTGTGGAATTTTTGCATATATTTTGAAATTTGAAGCAATAAATGTAATTTTTCGAGTTCACTTTTTCTGCAAATATTTTATTCTTGTCCTTATCTACAAATTTGCTTCAGAGGTCAGCAGAAGATTCGCATTGGTTTCAGAGATATAGCACCGAATTTCTTAAAAAACTCAATATTTAACCATGTATAGATGGGGCCATAAAATCCGAGCTGGATCTGACACAACAAAACCCAACTAGGTTTTCTTGTCGTTTGGGTCTGTACTTTCAAAAAATCCTCAGTTCGAATTGTTTGCACAAGATCACCTTAAAAATGTTGCACAGTGTTATGGACCAATCTTCACGAAAAATTCAGACCCGAATAGACCCCTATAGTTTTTGGCGATTATCGTGAAATACTTAGAGGGTGAAATGGACCAAAAACAAAAATTGTATCCAATTTTGTAGCGGCTCTGTAGGTCGCAATGGTAGTCTGATATGTAAGGTTTGGTATGTAAGGTTTGGGTTTACGACAAAGAAGTAGCTTGCAATTTAGCGTGATGGTTAGATAATATTTAGCGGGTGAAATGCACCGGAAAATTGGTAAAATTTTTAATATATAACAAGTAAGAACGGCGTTAAGTTGGCCGGGTCGCACTTGTTATACCCTCCACCACGAGTTGATATGAATTAAAATTGAGCTAAGAAGACTAAATACCAAATTTCAGCAATTTCGGTAAAACCTTTTGGGAGACACCGTTCCATGGGGACTATATCAAAACGTCGATCTATACCTGCATATTTCTGGCGGAAACTTTTTAGACTAAAATAAGGGTATATGGAGACGAAACGTAGACCTATACCGAAGAATTCCAGTCGGAAAGGTTTTTCTCAAAGGTAGACTAAATAAAAAATATCACCCATTTCGGTGGGTTATTGTGCCCACAACCTTCAAAATACTGAAATTCGGGAGGTACAGTTCTATGGGGGCTATATTAAGGCGTGGACCTAAACCGACAAATTTAGGGGGGAAAGTTGAATACCACAAACGAAGACTAAGTACCAAATTTCAGCCATTTCTGTGGAACATTGTGCCCACAACCTTCAAAATACCGAAAATCGGGGGTACCGTTCTATGGCGGATATATGAATTTGTGCACCTGTACCGACAAATTTCTGGTAGAAAGTTGTATTCCATCAACCAAGACTAAGTATCAAATTTCAGCCATTTCGGTGGGTTATTGTGCCCACAACCTTCAAAATACTGAAATTCGGGAGGTACCGTTCTATGGGCGGTATATTAAGGCATGGGCCTATACCGACAAATTTAAGGGGGAATGCTTTATAACCTCATCGAAGACTAAGTACGAAATTTCTGCCATTTCGGTGGGTTATTGTGCCCACAACCTTCAAAGTACTGAAATCCGGAAGGTACCGTTCTATGGGGGCTAAATTAAGGCTTTGAACTATACCAACAAATTTAGTGGGGAAAGTTGAATACCCCCAACGAAGACTAAGTACCAAATTTCAGCCATTTCGGTGGAACATTGTGCCCACAACCTTCAAAATATCTAAAATGGGGAGGTACCGTTCTATGGGGGCTATATGAAGGTGTGGACCTATACCGACAAATTTAAGGGGGAAAGCTTTATATATAAGTACCAAATTTCAGCCATTTCGGTGGAACATTGAGGCCACAACCTTCAAAATACGAAAAATTGGGAGGTACCGCTCTATGGGTGCTATATGAAGGCGTGGACCTATACCGACAAATTTATCGGGAAAGACTAAGTACTGTAACGACCAAAAGTCGTGATACTCGTTTTTGGTTACATTTTCATAATATTTTTAAATTTTTGATTTAATTGCTAAGTCTGGAGTTTCCCCCATTGGCTTAACTTCATCACTTTCCTCTTTGCAGAGAAAAATGTTTACAAAACGCACTGGGAAAGCCGAAAAGTGAGCATCATTCTCATTAACATGAGAATACTCGATGCTTAAAGAGTTCAGGTTTTCACTAAAAAAATCATCATTTCAAAAACTGAAAAGCCAATTGATAATTCCCTTCGCCGGGATGAAATCATGATATTGGTAGCGATCAGTAAATTTTGCAAGCTGTCAGTGCGTTTTGTAAACATTTTTCTCTGCAAAGAGGAAAGTGATGAAGTTAAGCCAATGGGGGAAACTCCAGACTTAGCAATCATATGATTGAATCTTCAACTAAAACAAAACAAATTTTTGATTTAATTAATTGAAATAAAATAGTTTTAAGTGTTCCTGATATTTTCTGCTTATACTATGGCTTTTATGAAATGAAAAAAAGTCTCAATAAAAATACAATTACAATACAATTAATTTAAATAATACCTATGTCAAATATTAACGTTTGTCCGTTTCCACCTAGTGCACATATTAAACATCAACACATGAATGCAAAACAAGGACGCCTAGCGTATAATAATAGTACTACTGCGACAATTCATAGTACAACTGACAGCGCAATTGGACAGTCGTCTGTTGAGGGCTGTTGAGTTAAGTGTGATTGGGAAGAAAAGGTGCGCAACTTTTGTTAGTCTGAGCCTTAGTAAGCTGAACAATAGGCCTGAACTCGTTGTGGTGACTAGACCGGGCGCAGGGCCAAGTGAGAGTTGTAGCAATACACTCTATTCTTCGGGCTGCGTTGACGCCTACTGATCGCAGGGCCAAGCGAGAGTTGAAGCAAAACACTCTATTCTTCGGGCTGCGTTGACGCCGACTTACCGCAGGGCCAAGTGAGAGCTGCAGCAATACACTCTATTCTTCGGGCTGCGTTGACGCCGACTGACCGCAGAACCAAGTGAGAGCTGCAGCAATACACTCTATTCTTCGGGCTGCGTTGACACCGACTGACCGCACCTTAACCATGTCAGAACAATATCACCACGTTTCAAGCATTAGAGTTGTGTCGTTCATGAACGAATCGGCTCAAATGAACGACTCCGTGAAAAGAACGAACGGATCCGCATCCATCTCATTCGTTTATATCGTTCATTTAGATCACTGATGGCCAAGACATTGACATGCTGGTGCAGAAGACTCAAAACCACCCCATTAGCATTGCACACGAAGAAGCAAGCAACACAAATGCATAAGGTTGCTGAGTGGTGTAGTTCATGAACGATATTTTTCAAAAGAACGAACGGAGCCATATTCAGCACATTAATTTACATCCTTCGTTGAGATTATGTTATTCAGCTCATCTCGTTCAGTTGGCTCCTCTCGTTCTTTTTGTTTCTCACGTTCTTATAGCTCTTGTTTTTCTAGTTTATTAATTTGAACGAGTGTTAACTTTCGCTCAATCTTCCTTTACGATAAAAGCATTTAGTTGTTTCCTTGTAATGAGGTTATTACGCTTTGGCTTTTAAAAAAAAAAAAACAAATATTTGACAAACTAGAATGTAGTGTAAAATAATATTGATTTTATTTTCAAATAAAAATTAGTTATTCTCTATATTGAATGGAAAGAGGATATACGAAATTGTTTTTGATTATTTCTAAGACAGATAAACGACTATTGACTATTTATGCAGATAACGAACGATATTCACAAGAAAACAAGTAAGAAAAGTCTATAGTCGGACGGAGCCGACCTGGACAATCGCTCTCCAAGTAACTTCTTTTCAATGATTGTGAAAATTTATTTGTCAAATATCAGAGATGTAATGTATAATACTTATGACCAAAACCAAAAAGTGATCTAGCATGACAAAGACACTTTTGTAGCAGGAAACGAAAACCCACTTATTTAGTACTATTACTTCCGTTGTTTAACTGCTACGTTATTGAAATTTTTATCAATTTCGCACAAAAGTTTCAGTCTATTTAACCCGCTAAGTATTATCTGATCTTCACGTTGGTTTGTACGCTTCTTGTTCATCATAAACTCAAACTTTGTTTAAAATTTTGCGGGTTATTATTTTGACCTACAGAGCAGCTACAAAATTGTTTAAAATTTTGTTTTTGGTCCATTTCATTCCATCATCAGCAAAAACTAATCATTTCTATTCTGGCCCGAACCCAACCTCCTTAAAAAATTCGTTACGATCGGTCCATAATTGCGGCCTTAAGCTTGTTTACAATTTGTAATGAACGGACGCACATCGCTAAATCGCAACCAAATAAGGGATCTAGGACGAATATTTCGTGGTGTTACATAAACTTTTGGAGAGACAATATGAAGCATGGGATAAAAATGTGGTTCTCTACACAGAACCCATTATATATTAGGCAGTAGGCCCGTTATCTAGCAAACACTTTATTGCAATTTACATCAGAGGAAAGGTCAGTATTTTTTTCCCATATGTAGGCTACTTTGCGAAATACATATGTCCTCAAGGAATTAAAATATCGACCAAAAATAAAATTTTTATATTTTTCATACAAAAGTAATGGTCCATTTCACCCGCTAAAGAATATCAGATCATCATTCAAAATTGTAGGCATCTTTTTCGACCTATAATCTTACCCGGTGCAAAATTTCGTGACTATTGATGTATAATTGCGACTTCTAGCGAGTTTAAAACAAATAACGGAATATATTAGGCTGTAACTCTGTTATCTGACCATGCCAACATAATTGGCATCAATTGAAAGGTCAAGAGTTCCACTTTCAATCTCACTTGTCCGGAATGTCACTTCCAGGAATTAAGATATAAGCTGTATATTAAAAATTTTCACAATTTTCACACAAAAGTTTTGGTCCATTTAACCCTCTAAATATTATCCGATCGCCATCTCAAATTGCAAGCTTCTCCTTTGTGATATACTCTTACCTTATTTAAAATTACGCGTTGATCGGACTATTATTGAGACCTACAGAGCCGCTAGAAAATTGAATAAATATTATGTTTTTGGTCCATTTCACCCGCTAAATATTTTACGATCATCACCAATAAGAATAGGGATCTATTCTGATGTGAACCCGACCTCCATAGAGATCTCGTTGTCATCGCGCCGCTGCTTTGCTGGAGCTGCCACCATCATAACTCGTCGTCATCGGGCTGTGCCGTTTTAAATTGTGATAAGCCCCAAATTCTACGTCATCAACCCGCTGCTGTATTTACATTGTTCCAGCATCATCGACAAACCCTTTTTGTGTTATTATTGCAGTGCAGACTAAGTGTTAAATATAGTGTAGTGATAGTGTTTTAGTAAATAAAGATATTTATAACGTTTTATTAAAGAAAAAATGAACAGTGTGAGTTTCTCTCCCTTACGTCCAATAACCAAATAAATTCTTGCGACGACCCTGGCCCCCGCTGAACCTACCCCAGCTTCAAAGTGAGAAAACACGTCGTCACAGTACCAAATTTCGGTGTGATAATGAGGCTAAACCTGTAAAAAAATCGGGTGGTACCGTTGCAGTACCAAACATCCTAGGCGTAATAAGAACTTCTATACCAAATTACAACGCTCTGTCTTAAAAATTGCGAGCTGTATATTGATTTCAACAGACGGATCGACGGACATTGTTATATCGACTTAGAATTTTACCCTGATCAAGAATATACAGTTGAGCCTCGATTATCCGTGAATCGATTATCCGGGAACCTCCATTATCCGTGATAGAAAATAAATGTTGGAATTTGTTCCATTTCCTCTATTTTTCGTTATAACTTCATTACTCGGCATTAAAAGAACACTTTTCAATTAATTTGGTTAAGCAAACAAAAGGTAAACGAACAAAAACTGGAAATTCTCACAAAAACCATGGGACAAAGTCAATTCAGATGAATCTGATGATGATATTAAGTATCTTTTAAAATTTTGGTGGATTGCCGTAACAAACTTAAAAAAATTGCAGATTTTCATATTATTGTACGACACTATGCCATTTTTACTTCAAAATATGTTCACAAACTGCATAAAAGCATTGCCTCCATTATCCGGAAAATCGATTGTCCGTAATGCCGACCATCACGGATAATTGAGGTCCGACTGTATATACCTTATAGAGTCTTCGATATGTTACAAACGGAGTGACAGATTTAATTATACACTCCATGTATAATTATACCTTTAACCCTGGAAGACATATTTCGCCCACATGAGTTATGTTTGGAAGAAGATGTCTTGACCTTTCCATCGATGTCAATTATGTTGATATACGCGGTGAGATAACAGAGCTATAGTCTAGTATATACAGGGACTCCACAATTTTAATTGTGTGTAGTGTAACCATAATCACGCTAGAGGTCGCAGCTTTACTTTAATGCCGACAACAGTTTGCACGAGGAAAGAGGTTTGGTCAAGGAAAATGCCATTAACTTTGGATAACGATCGGATAGTATTTAGTGAGTGAAATTTTTTGTCGGAAAAATATCTAATTATAATTTTGATGCATATTTTAAATTTTGTGGGACATATGCCGCAAAATCAAAATTGATGAAAATTATATCAATATATCGTTTTGGTTTGTGTGTAAAGCACTTTTCATTTAAAGCTAGTTCAGGGGTTAAAATCAGCGAAAGCAAGGTATAATGCCTTTGGTAATTTTTTATTTTCCTAATACAAATTTTAATTTTTTGAAGAAAAGTCCGCGTGTCCATTATAAAAAAAGAAAATAACACATTGCGTGTCGCAATCACATCAAACATATTTCATGAAAAATAGTGCCCAGAGGAAGTGGTGTAGGGTATAACATGGTTGGCTCCGTACAACTATAGCCTTCTCTTACTTGTTTTACAATAATTATACTTTCTTTTTTATCCTCACCACATAGGTTTATGTTTCCCATGATGGCGGTATAATAACGTCCCATCAAAGACGTATCTAACATAAAATATGTCCGTCCATTATAAAATAACGAAAGTAACATGGAAAAATACTGCCCAGAGGAAGTGGTGTAGGGCATTACAAGGTCGGCTCCGTACGACTATAGCCTTCTCTTACTTATTTTTACAATAATTATATTTTCTTTCTTGTCCTCAAAACATACACCTATATGTTTCGCATGACGGCGGTGTAATAACTTCCCATCAAAAACGTATCTAACATAAAATATGAAGCTTTCCATTAGCTGAAAAAAACATATTATTAATATATCGCCCCTAAAAACACCTATACCTTTTAATCAGCAAAATACCTTAAGTCACTCCTTTTTGGTGTAATCTGCCCTTAAAAGATTATTATTTACTTTCTCTTTTTGTTTTGTTTCTTCCTATGCCACTTTTTCCATTTTACATCACCATTGCCACCATAGCAATTTACGCGGATTTTCACCAGGATTTCGAAAAAAGCCAATTACACTGCAGATACAATTTTTCATTCATTAGAAAGCTTTAATAATCTCAACACACCAAAGCAGCGAGAGTATCCATCGTTTCCTTTATCGCAACGCTGTTACTTTTTAGCAATTCCGTGTTACTATCTTTCGGCTGTGCTGTAACTAATTACCAAGAAACACGTTAAACCTTGACTTGAATTGTGCCGACCGTTACAGAAATGCCTTCGGCCAAATTTTTGCAACAAGAAGCAAAGCAACAACAGGAACATGCAGCAAAATCAGCATCACCATCGACATGCTTGTTAAAAAAGCAGCAACAACAACGGAAATGCCTTTGGTCAAAATAAATTGGCGTGTAGTCCCAGTAAAAAAAAAACAACAACAACAAATTAAGACCCCGTTAAGTAATGTAATCAAACCATGAAAGAAGGATTCATGATTTTTCCTTTTCACTTCTTTTTTGGCGGATTTTTCTATGGTGTCCTGATATACTACTCGCCCAGGCCGTAAGGATGGGTTATTGCTACAGGCGAATTAGCAAAAAAATATTTACAAGAAGCCAAACCATTGCAATTTGAACTATGTTCAGGAGTTTTTTCATGTATTTGTGTTAGAAAATTTAAGCGCTACATGACTGCTGAGGAAATGGTAGGCCATTGAGCCCATGTATCGAACGAGAGATGGCCATTAAGCCCATCAATATAGAACGATAGATGGCCATTGAGCCCATCTATATCGAACGATAGATGGCCATTTAGCCCATCTATATCGAACGATAGATGGCCATTGAGCCCATCTATATCGAACGATAGATGGCCATTGAGCCCATCTATATCGAACGATAGATTGCCATTGAGCCCATGTATATCGAACGATAGATGGCCATTGAGCCCATGTATATCGAACGATAGATGGCCATTGAGCCCATGTATATCGAAGGATAGAAGCCCATCTATCGAACGATAGATGGCCATTGAGCCCATCTATCGAACGATAGACGGCCATTGAGCCCATCTATCGAACGATAGATGGCCATTGAGCCCATCTATCGAACGATAGATGGCCATTGAGCCCATCAATCGAACGATAGATGGCCATTGAGCCCATCTATCGAACGATAGATGGCCATTGAGCCCATCTATCGAACGATAGATGGCCATTGAGCCCATCTATCGAACGATAGATGGCCATTGAGCCCATCTATCGAACGATAGATGGCCATTGAGCCCATCTATCGAACGATAGGTGGCCATTGAGCCCATCTATCGAACGATAGATGGCCATTGAGCCCATCTATCGAACGATAGATGGCCATTAAGCCCATCTATCGAACGATAAGATGGCCATTGAGCGCATCTATCGAACGATAGATGGCCACTGAGCCCATCTATCGAACGATAAGATGGCCATTGAGCCCATCTATATCGAACGATAGATGGCCATTGAGCCCATCTATATCGAACGATAGATGGCCATTGAGCCCATGTATATCGAACGATAGATGGCCATTGAGCCCATGTATATCGAAGGATAGATGGCCATTGAGCCCATGTATATCGAACGATAGATGGCCATTGAGCCCATGTATATCGAAGGATAGAAGCCCATCTATCGAACGATAGATGGCCATTGAGCCCATCTATCGAACGATAGATGGCCATTGAGCCCATCTATCGAACGATAGATGGCCATTGAGCCCATCTATCGAACGATAGATGGCCATTGAGCCCATCTATCGAACGATAGATGGCCATTGAGCCCATCTATCGAACGATAGATGGCCATTGAGCCCATCTATCGAACGATAGATGGCCATTGAGCGCATCTATCGAACGATAGATGGCCATTGAGCGCATCTATCGAACGATAGATGGCCATTGAGCCCATCTATCGAACGATAGATGGCCATTGAGCCCATCTATCGAACGATAGATGGCCATTGAGCCCATCTATCGAACGATAGATGGCCATTGAGCCCATCTATCGAACGATAAGATGGCCATTGAGCGCATCTATCGAACGATAGATGGCCACTGAGCCCATCTATCGAACGATAAGATGGCCATTGAGCCCATCTATCGAACGATAAGATGGCCATTGAGCCCATCTATCGAACGATAGACGGCCATTGAGCCCATCTATCGAACGATAGACGGCCATTGAGCCCATCTATCGAACGATAGATGGCCATTGAGCCCATCTATCGAACGATAGATGGCCATTGAGCCCATCTATCGAACGATAGACGGCCATTGAGCCCATCTATCGAACGATAGATGGCCATTGAGCCCATCTATCGAACGATAGATGGCCATTGAGCCCATCTATCGAACGATAGATGGCCATTGAGCCCATCTATCGAACGATAGACGGCCATTGAACCCATCTATCGAACGATAGATGGCCATTGAGCCCATCTATCGAACGATAGACGGCCATTGAGCCCATCTATCGAACGATAGATGGCCATTGAGCCCATCTATCGAACGATAGATGGCCATTGAGCCCATCTATCGAACGATAGATGGCCATTGAGCCCATCTATCGAACGATAGATGGCCATTGAGCCCATCTATCGAACGATAGATGGCCATTGAGCCCATCTATCGAACGATAGATGGCCATTGAGCCCATCTATCGAACGATAGATGGCCATTGAGCCCATCTATCGAACGATAGATGGCCATTGAGCCCATCTATCGAACGATAGATGGCCATTGAGCCCATCTATCGAACGATAGATGGCCATTGAGCCCATCTATCGAACGATAGATGGCCATTGAGCCCATCTATCGAACGATAGATGGCCATTGAGCCCATCTATCGAACGATAGATGGCCATTGAGCCCATCTATCGAACGATAGATGGCCATTGAGCCCATCTATCGAACGATAGATGGCCATTGAGCCCATCTATCGAACGATAGATGGCCATTGAGCCCATCTATCGAACGATAGATGGCCATTGAGCCCATCTATCGAACGATAGATGGCCATTGAGCCCATCTATCGAACGATAGATGGCCATTGAGCCCATCTATCGAACGATAGATGGCCATTGAGCCCATCTATCGAACGATAGATGGCCATTGAGCCCATCTATCGAACGATAGATGGCCATTGAGCCCATCTATCGAACGATAGATGGCCATTGAGCCCATCTATCGAACGATAGATGGCCATTGAGCCCATCTATCGAACGATAGATGGCCATTGAGCCCATCTATCGAACGATAGATGGCCATTGAGCCCATCTATCGAACGATAGGATGGCCATTGAGCCCATCTATCGAACGATAGATGGCCATTGAGCCCATCTATCGAACGATAGATGGCCATTGAGCCCATCTATCGAACGATAGATGGCCATTGAGCCCATCTATCGAACGATAGATGGCCATTGAGCCCATCTATCGAACGATAGATGGCCATTGAGCCCATCTATCGAACGATAGATGGCCATTGAGCCCATCTATCGAACGATAGATGGCCATTGAGCCCATCTATCGAACGATAGATGGCCATTGAGCCCATCTATCGAACGATAGATGGCCATTGAGCCCATCTATCGAACGATAGATGGCCATTGAGCCCATCTATCGAACGATAGATGGCCATTGAGCCCATCTATCGAACGATAGATGGCCATTGAGCCCATCTATCGAACGATAGATGGCCATTGAGCCCATCTATCGAACGATAGATGGCCATTGAGCCCATCTATCGAACGATAGATGGCCATTGAGCCCATCTATCGAACGATAGATGGCCATTGAGCCCATCTATCGAACGATAGATGGCCATTGAGCCCATCTATCGAACGATAGATGGCCATTGAGCCCATCTATCGAACGATAGATGGCCATTGAGCCCATCTATCGAACGATAGATGGCCATTGAGCCCATCTATCGAACGATAGATGGCCATTGAGCCCATCTATCGAACGATAAGATGGCCATTGAGCGCATCTATCGAACGATAGATGGCCACTGAGCCCATCTATCGAACGATAAGATGGCCATTGAGCCCATCTATCGAACGATAGACGGCCATTGAGCCCATCTATCGAACGATAGATGGCCATTGAGCCCATCTATCGAACGATAGATGGCCATTGAGCCCATCTATCGAACGATAGATGGCCATTGAGCCCATCTATCGAACGATAGATGGCCATTGAGCCCATCTATCGAACGATAGATGGCCATTGAGCCCATCTATCGAACGATAGATGGCCATTGAGCCCATCTATCGAACGATAGATGGCCATTGAGCCCATCTATCGAACGATAGATGGCCATTGAGCCCATCTATCGAACGATAGATGGCCATTGAGCCCATCTATCGAACGATAGATGGCCATTGAGCCCATCTATCGAACGATAGATGGCCATTGAGCCCATCTATCGAACGATAGATGGCCATTGAGCCCATCTATCGAACGATAGATGGCCATTGAGCCCATCTATCGAACGATAGATGGCCATTGAGCCCATCTATCGAACGATAGATGGCCATTGAGCCCATCTATCGAACGATAGATGGCCATTGAGCCCATCTATCGAACGATAGATGGCCATTGAGCCCATCTATCGAACGATAAGATGGCCATTGAGCCCATCTATCGAACGATAGATGGCCATTGAGCCCATCTATCGAACGACAGATGGCCATTGAGCCCATCTATCGAACGATAAGATGGCCATTGAGCCCATCTATCGAACGATAAGATGACCATTGAGCCCATCTATCGAACGATAAGATGACTATTGAGCCCATCTATCGAACGATAATATGGCCATTGAGCCCATCTATCGAACGATAAGATGGCCATTGAGCCCATCTATCGAACGATAAGATGGCCATTGAGCCCATCTATGGAACGACAGATACGCACCAGTTTAGCGAAAGAAGGCTTTTGAAGACATTCCTATATATTCAGCTTACATGACCTTTGGGCCCATCTATCTAACGATAGATGGCGTTTGCATCCATAGACTCCCTTTTGTCGTCTATAAATACTAGCTTCTGGCTAAAAATAGAGACACTTTCAACTTCCTTGTAGAGTATTCCCTATTCCCCTCGACCTATTCTTTTCCCAAACACCATTCAGCCGACTACAACAAAATTTATTGGTGTGTCTAACGTATCTTTTGCTTGTACTTGTACTTGTTTTTGCATTGTTGCAACCGACTACTCTCAATACACAGCCAAGTGTGGAATGCACTGAGGCAGTCTTTCATTACTTGGCATAGTTTATGTGCTTCCGGGCATTTCTTTCTACAGCCGAATGGACTGATTAATTGCCACTTGAGTCGAAAATGCTCAGAAAACGAGACAGTTTAACTAACAGCATACCACGACAGTCCATTCCCTTGTATAATCACCAAACACATCAACGACCACTGCAGCTGGTCAAAAGTGACTTCAAAAAACAGAAACGGAATTGATTTTCCTTTTCTATTTTCGTGCTTCTGACCAATCTCCACCTTTCGGAGGTACCACACACAGTTGTTTGGGGTTATACCAATACGCTTGGTTGCAGTTAATACCGCAGATGTTGCAGTTCGTTCCCTTTGTATCGGTATGTGTGTGTAGTTCTTTGTGAATATGGGTACATAAATGTGATTGATTATAACTGATAAAATTCTGGTAATATTTTAGATTCTTCTTTATTTACTATTCGCATTAAATTCATTGAAAAAAATCGAGGTTTTTGCAAAAATAAGGATTGGATAGTTATTGTGCTGAATGGGTGGTTGGAAAGGGGTATTACGTTATATTAGAGAAGTTATAACGAGTGGTTTAATCTAAGTCTGAGGTTAGCTCAGTCGTCTCCAGGGTCAACTCATGGACCCACAAACCTTAATTGATAGCACGAGTTTTATACGTTCGATTCTTTATTTAACTACCGAGCAGTAAGCTGCTTACGAGCGAGTAGCTGGATAAGAGCAGTAGACTGGCTAAGAGCGTTGAGCGTTCCTGAGCAATGATCTGGATGTGGTCAGATGGCTACGAGCGAGTAGCTGGCTACGAACGTTGAGCGTTGCTGATCAGTGAGCTGGATGCGAGTGGTAAGCTGCTTACGAGCGAGTAACTGGATACAAGCGGTAGGCTGGTTATGAGCGTTAAGCGGAAGGATGGCTGATCGCAAGCGGTGGGGGCAGGCTGGTCTGAAGCGAGTAGCTGGTCGCGGACGAGGCTGGAGCTGGCAACGAACGAGTGAACTGGGGGTAGCAGACTATGGTTAAGTAGCTGGCTACGAATATGATTTAAGTTAAGCAATTTCGGCTGGTTTTAATGGGAATGTTTAAAAAAGAACAGGTGTAGATTGGTAGATTATAGGTAACGGTCATTTTCTCTTCTGAGATGTTCGCGGGGAGTAGTCCTTCTCTTTTAGTGTCTTCAAATTATTCCAAACAAAACCTTCGTATCAAATGTTAATCCCTGACCTCCATAATTATTCACATAAAATTTCCCTCACAAATTAAACAACAAGACACCAAAGTCATTAACACTAATACAGTCTTAGCTAACAACTCACAATGACGACAACAATAAAACTAAGCGTTACGAGCGAAAAAAAACTTCGAAGTTTTCCTATTCATGGATTATGTGACTTAAACATTGTTTTGACCGTCATTTATTTTGATATTTCTTTTACATTTTCTTCTTAGTGGCTATGTTTCTTGTTTTAATGTGCTTGCAGTGATTTTCCTTGGGTCTTAAGCACATATTCTAATTGTATCATCATCATCATGGTCGTCATCGTCATATTCATAATTATAATAAAACAATTAAAGACAGTGCAGCCTACAATGACAAGACAGCCGTAAAATTTGCAAGGCAGAGAGATTTGGGGAAAATATGTTGCAATAAATTAAAAAAAAAATCACAATCTCCGATGAACGTGATGTCTGTAAATGTCATCATCATCGTCGACTTCTTCATTATAGGGAAAACAATGTTTTCACTGTTATCGCAGCCAGAACATGTTTGAAGTCCATATTTTATGCATTCATCGGTCTATGTGGCAGGAAGAGGCGTTTGGGTCACTTCAACGAAGAACAACAACGACAGACACGACCAAGTGTCATGCAACCATAAAATAACTTGAGAAGGGTCATACTGGTCACGTAGTGCTACTCGAAATTTGCAAAGTTTTGCTTAAAATATACACACAACAAAAGAGAGGCGACAAATTTAAATTTTATATTTTGTGTCGCTTGCTTTGTATTGGTTCCTTTAGTTAAAACGAAAGCGAAAAAAGGAAACATAAAATTTTTATTCTTAAATATTTTTAAGATGGAATGAAAATGAACACAGCGAAAAATTCAATGATCTTAAAGCCTGCAATTCGAAGGATTAAACATTCGTTATTATGCCGAAATTTATTTTTTTAAAATCTTCACGTGAATTGTGGATTTTTTTTTAATCTCCACGTTTTGTGAAAAACTATTTTTTAAAAACTCCACATTTGCGTAAAATTATTTTTTAAAATCTTCACGTCTTGTGGGAAATTATTTTTTAAAAACTCTTTATGTTTTGTGCGAAATTATTTTTTAAAAACTCCACGTTTTGTGGGAAATTATTTTTAAAAACTCCATATTTGTGTAAAATTATTTTTAAAAAACTCCACGTTTTGTGGGACATTCTTTTTTAAAAACTCCACGTTTTGTGGGAAATTATTTTTTTAAAAATGATTTTTATAGAAAATGATTTTTTTTAAAAACTCCACATTTTCTGGAAAATTATTTTTTTAAAAACTCCACATTTTCTGGAAAATTATTTTTTAAAAACTCCACGTTTTGTGGAAAATTATTTTTTAAAAACTCCACGTTTTGTGGGAAATTATTTTTTTAAAAATGATTTTTATAGAAAATGATTTTTTTAAAACTCCACATTTTCTGGAAAATTATTTTTTAAAAACTCCACGTTTTGTGGAAAATTATTTTTTAAAAACTCCACGTTTTGTGGAAAATTATTTTTTAAAAACTCCACGTTTTGTGGAAAATTATTTTTTAAAAACTCCACGTTTTGTGGAAAATTATTTTTTAAAAACTCCACGTTTTGTGGAAAATTATTTTTTAAAACTCCACGTTTTGTGGAAAATTATTTTTTAAAAACTCCACGTTTTGTGGAAAATTATTTTTTAAAAACTCCACGTTTTGTCGAAAATTATTTTTTAAAAACTCCACGTTTTGTGGAAAATTATTTTTTAAAAACTCCACGTTTTGTGGAAAATTATTTTTTAAAAACTCCACATTTTGTGGAAAATTATTTTTTAAAACTACACATGTTGTGGAAAATTATTTTCTAAAAACTCCAAGTTTTGTGACAAATTATTTTTAAACAAGTTTTGTGGAAAATAATTTTTTTTAAAAACTCCATGTTTTGTGGAAAACTATTTTTTAAAAACTTCACGTTTTGTGGGAAATTATTTTTTAAAAACTCCACGTTTTGTGGATTTTTTTTTTAAACTCCACGTTTTGTTGAAAATTATTTTTTAAAAACTCCACGTTTTGTGGAAAATTATTTTTTAAAAACTCCACGTTTTGTGGAAAATTATTTTTTAAAAACTCCACGTTTTGTGGAAAATTATTTTTTAAAACTCCACGTTTTGTGGAAAATTATTTTTTAAAAACTCCACGTTTTGTGGAAAATTATTTTTTAAAAACTCCACGTTTTGTGGAAAATTATTTTTTAAAAACTCCACGTTTTGTGGAAAATTATTTTTTAAAAACTCACGTTTTGTGGAAAATTATTTTTTAAAAACTCCACGTTTTGTGGAAAATTATTTTTAAAAACTCCACGTTTTGTGGAAAAATTATTTTTTAAAAACTCCACATTTTGTGGAAAATTATTTTTTAAAACTACACATGTTGTGGAAAATTATTTTCTAAAAACTCCAAGTTTTGTGACAAATTATTTTAAACAAGTTTTGTGGAAAATAATTTTTTTTTAAAACTCCATGTTTTGTGGAAAACTATTTTTTAAAAACTCCACGTTTTGTGGGAAATTATTTTTTAAAAACTCCACGTTTTGTGGATTTTTTTTTTAAACTCCACGTTTTGTTGAAAATTATTTTTTAAAAACTCCACGTTTTGTGGAAAATTATTTTTTAAAAACTCCACGTTTTGTGGAAAATTATTTTTTAAAACTCCAAGTTTTGTGGAAAATTATTTTTTAAAACTCCACGTTTTGTGGAAAATTATTTTTTAAAACTCCACGTTTTGTGGATTATTATTTTTAAAACACTCCACGTTTTGTGGAAAATTATTTTTTAAAAACTCCACGTTTTGTGGGATTATTATTTTTAAAACACTCCACGTTTTGTGGAAAATTATTTTTTAAAAACTCCACGTTTTGTGGAAAATTATTTTTTAAAAAATCCACGTTTTGTTAAAAATTATTTTTTAAAAAATACACGTTTTGCTGAAAATTATTTTTTAAAAACTCCACGTTTTGTTGAAAATTATTTTATAAAAAATCCACGTTTTTTTGAAAATTATTTTTTTAAAAACTCCACGTTTTGTGGAAAATTATTTTTTAAAAACTCCACGTTTTGTGGAAAATTATTTTTTAAAAACTCTACGTTTTGTGGAAAATTATTTTTTAAAAACTCCACGTTTTGTGGAAAATTATTTTTTAAAAACTCCACGTTTTGTGGAAAATTATTTTTAAAAACTCCACGTTTTGTGGAAAATTATTTTTAAAAACTCCACGTTTTGTGGAAAATTGTTTTTTAAAAAACTCCACGTTTTGTGGAAAATTATTTTTTAAAAACTCCACGTTTTGTGGAAAATTATTTTTTAAAAACTCCACGTTTTGTGGAAAATAATTTTTTAAAAACTCCACGTTTTGTGGAAAATAATTTTTTAAAAACTCCACGTTTTGTGGAAAATAATTTTTTAAAAACTCCACGTTTTGTGGAAAATAATTTTTTAAAAACTCCACGTTTTGTGGAAAATAATTTTTTAAAAACTCCACGTTTTGTGGAAAATAATTTTTTAAAAACTCCACGTTTAGTGGAAAATAATTTTTAAAAACTCCACGTTTTGTGGAAAATTATTTTTTAAAAACTCCACGTTTTGTGGAAAATTATTTTTAAAAACTCAACGTTTTGTGGAAAATTATTTTTTAAAAACTCCACGTTTTGTGGAAAATTATATTTTAAAAACTCCACGTTTTGTGGAAAATTATTTTTTAAAAACTCCACGTTTTGTGGAAAATTATTTTTTAAAAACTCCACGTTTTGTGGAAAATTATTTTTTAAAAAGTCCACGTTTTGTGGAAAATTATTTTTTAAAAACTCCACGTTTTGTGTAAAATTATTTTTTAAAAAGTCCACGTTTTGTGGAAAATTATTTTTTAAAAAGTCCACTTTTTGTGGAAAATTATTTTTTAAAAACTCCACGTTTTGTGGAAAATTATTTTTTAAAAACTCCACGTTTTGTGGAAAATTATTTTTTAAAAAACTCCACGTTTTGTGGAAAATTATTTTTTCAAAACTCCACGTTTTGTGGAGAATTATTTTTTAAAAACTCCACGTTTTGTGGAAAATTATTTTTAAAAACTCCAGGTTTTGTGGAAAATTATTTTTTAAAAATTCCACGTTTTGTGGAAAATTATTTTTTAAAAACTCCACGTTTTGTGGAAAATTATTTTTTAAAAACTCCACGTTTTGTGGAAAATTATTTTTTAAAAACTCCACGTTTTGTGGACAATTATTTTTTAAAAACTCCACGTTTTGTGGAAAATTATTTTTTAAAAACTCCACGTTTTGTGGAAAATTATTTTTTAAAAACTCCACGTTTTGTGGAAAATTATTTTTAAAAACTCCACGTTTTGTGGAAAATTATTTTTTAAAAACTCCACGTTTTGTGGAAAATTATTTTTTAAAACTCCACGTTTTGTGGAGAATTATTTTTTAAAAACTCCACGTTTTGTGGAAAATTATTTTTTAAAAACTTCACGTTCTGTGGAGAATTATTTTTTAAAAACTCCACGTTTTGTGGATAATTAGTTTTTTAAAACTCCACGTTTTGTGGAAAATTATTTTTTAAAACTCCACGTTTTGTGGAAAATTATTTTTTAAAAACTCCACGTTCTGTGGAGAATTATTTTTTAAAAACTCCACGTTTTTGTGGATAATAAGTTTTTTAAAACTCCACGTTTTTGTGGAAAATTATTTTTTAAAAACTCCACTTTTTGTGGAAAATTATTTTTTAAAAACTCCACGTTTTGTGTAAAATTATTTTTTAAAAACTCCACGTTTTGTATAAAATTATTTTTAAAAACTTCACGTTTTGTGTAAAATAATTTTTTAAAAACTCCACGTTTTGTGTAAAATTATTTTTTAAAAACTCCACGTTTTGTGGAAAATTATTTTTTAAAACCTCCACGTTTGTGGGAAATTACTTTTTAAAAACTCCAAGTTTTGTGGAAAATATTTTTTTTTAACTCCATGTTTTGTGGAAAATTATTTTTTAAAAACTCCACGTTTTGTGGAAAATTATTTTTTAAAAACTCCACGTTTTGTGGAAAATTATTTTTTAAAAAATCCACGTTTTATGGTAAACTTATATTTAAAAATCCGCGTTTGTTAGAAAAAGAATTTTAAAAATCCACTACTAACGAACATCTATTTTTTTTTTTAAATAATATTTTCAATGCTACAATTGCAGTGTATATGATTCAAATAATCAAACAAAAAAAATCCTGCAGACTTGTGGGAGGACATGAATGAAAGTGTAGACATAATAAATAAGTAACCAAACAGCAGCAAAGAAACTCCAACAATGGACCTTTTGCATCCAACAACTGTTTGCAGATGTTATTACAACAATTTTCCATAACAATTAAATTGAAAATTAACTTTCAAAGAGAGAGAATGAAAACCAAACACTTGTTAACTAAGGAGGAAAAAAGGAAATATCGTAGCGTAAAATGAAATGAAAGTAGGAAGGAATGGAATATTACAATGAAGTAAAGACATTAAACCACAAAATAATTTTTTCATTCTGTGAAATTAATTTTTGTCTGATGCGTTCTGATGTTGCCCTTTTTTTCTGTTCTTGTCGCCCTTGTGGACCTTATAGTAGTGTTATTTCTTCATCTCCTTTTCTGTCATTTTCTTTTGTTGATTTTTGCTTTTGTTGACACAAATCGCCGAAACAAAAAAAGGGAAATAATTCCATTTTATTCTCAGCATAAATTTCACAGATTTAAACGAAAACACAACACAAAATCCGAGACGAATGAAATAAAACGGCAAGAACAACAGCAGAGACAGAAAAAAATAAACTTGTGAAGCACTCATCAGAAGATTTTAAAGAGATAGACAACAGAAACTAGAACGAATGAACAAATGACCAAATAGTAAATATGACTTGTTTGGTTGGACAAAAAAGCTGGCGGTGATATGCAACGACTTTTATTAACCCTTTTTCTAGGAGAATGGGTCAATTGTCTGATTGACTGGCAGATAGCCGAAACACAAATAAGAGTAACTGGAATCACACATTCTTCATCAAAAACTAGGAAAACATTTCTGCGCATTTCTTGTCCAGCATTTTTGATGGACATATAAAGTAGTGTTGGGTGTTGCGAGTCATATTTGTGCAGTATTTCATGACTTTAAGTAAACTCTTTTTCCGTGTTTTAAGTCCCACACTAATGGTGGCATTGGATCCCAACCCCTGATTTTGAAAAGTTTTTTGTACAAAATTTTATTGCTTCACTTTTACCTTAATGCTACTCCTGTGCCCAATACTTAGACAAGATTAAAGTATCGGCTATAGTTCTCCTCTTAACTATGAAATTGTCATAGTTGATGAAAAAAGAGTAATTTACGAAACCAACACAAAGAAAATCCATAAGCCAAAGTCCTTTGTAAGCTGTTCCTTTTTTTCTGGTGCTTTGCTTAGAATGTTTGTTGACACTTTTTGTTTCTGTTGTTGCTGTCGAAATTGTGGTTAGTGGAAAATGCAACAATTGCCAACAAAATGAAATTTCCAAAAAAATCTTCAAACGATGAAGACAAATGAATTGCATGCAAAAAAAGAGGAAATTCAAATGGTTATAAAAAAGATATCGGGTGACGTAGGGGATGGAAGATACCAAGGAACGGTCCTGACCGGTTTTAACATGGCAAAGCCCAGGATTTATCTTGGTCCCTCTTTCATCCCAAGTGGACACTGACCTCCCCGTGGTGTCACCTGGGGAACTGCCTTTAACACCCGTTAAAGGTAGTGAGCTAACATGTGCCGCGCGTTCACCCATAAGAACGTTAAAAACTTGGGTTTGGGCGTCGGGTTAGTAACCCTCCCCTAGAAAAAACAGCCTACTATGAAAAAACGAAAGAAAAGAAAAACAAACCCCTCTAAAGTTGACGAACCCCGCAAACGTTTTAAGGACCATGATCTGCGAATCTGCACCTGGAATGTTCGCACTCTTTATAGAGAAGGTGCAGTCTTCGCATTGGCAGACGTACTTGAAAAGTACAAGACCGATATTACTGCCATACAGGAAATACGATGGATTGGGAAAGGCGTCACAACAACACCTAAAGGTGACGCACTGTATTATAGCTGCCATGACGTAAAGCATGAGTTTGGTTGTGGATTCGTAGTTAGTCGGAGACTAAAACATCTTGTATCCAGCTTCACTCCAGTGAATGAAAGACTTGCTGCAATTCGAATAAAAGCTAAATTCTTCAACATCAGCTTTATTTGCGCTCATGCTCCCACTGAAGAAAAGGACGAACAGACCAAAGATATATTTTACGAGTGCTTAGAAGAAACATATGACCGTTGCCCTGCCCATGACATTAAAATCATTCTAGGCGATTTTAATGCCAAAATTGGAAAGGAGAATATCTTTGGCCCAACAGTCGGGAAATTCAGTCTCCACAGTGAAACATCTGACAATGGTATGAGACTGATAGACTTTGCAGCTGCAAAAAACATGGTAGTTAGCAGTACCAGATTTAATCATCTCGATATTCATAAGGGCACCTGGCTGTCTCCAGATCAGAAAACAAGAAACCAAATTGATCATGTTGTGATAGATGGAAGACATTCATCGAGCGTGTTGGATGTACGATCGTTCCGAGGCGCAAACATTGATTCGGACCACTACCTTGTTGCAGCAAAGGTACGCACCCGCTTAAACGTAGCAAACAAAGTACGAGCAGACACAACACGAAAGTTAGACATCGGTAAGCTGCAATCACAACAGATAGCCACAGCATATTCCACTCAACTAGCCCAATTGCTTAATCAAAGCCCTCCTCATCCCGATAACATATCAGCGCAATGGCAAAGCATTGCCCACTCCATGCAAACAGCCGCAAAATCCATACTTGGATACCAGAGACCTCCACCAAGGAATCCATGGTATGATGAGGAGTGTCGTGCTGCCACCGAAGAGAAAAATGCGGCATATAAGGCTACTTTACAATCCGTAGCAACGCGTAGCGCACGAGAGAGATACAGGGAGAAAAGGAGAGAGGAGAAACGTCTTTTCCGCAGGAAAAAGAGAGAGATGGAAAAGCGGGAGTGTGAAAAAATCGAGATGTACAGGAGCCAGAATGAAGTCCGAAAATTCTACCAAAGAGTCAAGCATCAAACTGATGGCTTTGGTACAGGCACATCCTCCTGTAGAGACCAGCAAGGTAATTTGGTAACTGATACAGATAGTATACTCAGGATATGGAAAGAACATTTTTCAAATCTGTTGGTATCCAATAGCAGCGAAGAAGACGAAGATACCACAGTCCCAATCCCAGAAGATGGTATTGAATGTATACTGCCCAGCCAAGATGAGGTAAAGACAGCAATAAATCGGCTGAAGAATAATAAGGCAGCAGGGGCCGATGGCTTACCAGCCGAGCTGTTCAAAACCGGAGGCGACACGCTGATAAGGTGTATTCATCAGCTAGTTAGCACCATCTGGCAGGAAGAACGAGTACCCGACGATTGGAACCTGAGTATCCTGTGCCCCGTCCACAAGAAGGGAGATAAGACTGTATGCTCTAACTATAGGGGCATAAGTCTACTCCCTATTGCCTACAAGATCGTGTCAGGGATATTGTGCGAACGACTAAAGCCAATGGTCAACGAGATTATTGGACCATACCAATGCGGCTTTAGACCTGGCAAGTCCACCATTGACCAGATATTTACCCTGCGGCAAATCCTGGAGAAGACCCAAGAGATGCAGATCGACACCTACCACCTTTTTGTCGATTATAAAGCAGCCTTCGACAGTCCGCTGCGCTCAAAGGTATTCCAAGCCATGTCTGAATTTGGTATTCCCGCAAAGCTCATCCGGCTTTGTAAAATGACTTTAACTGACACGAGGTCCTCAGTTAAAATAGGAAAGAACCTCTCCGAAGAGTTTGGTACCAAAAGAGGTTTCAGACAAGGAGACAGCCTTTCGTGTGACCTCTTCAACATCCTGCTAGAAAAGGTTTACGAGAGGCAAACGTCAAAAGAAGTGGCACAATCTACACCAATAGTCACATGTTACTTGCTTATGCTGATGATATAGACATCATGGGTCGATCAGTAAAAGAAGTAACTGATACCTTTATAAAGGTCGAAGGAGAATCTGCTAAAGTGGGTCTGGCGGTAAACGGTGAGAAGACCAAGTTGATGGTGTCGACGCGCAATGCGTCCATTGAGCTCGGACCGACTGTGGAAGTTGGTTCCTATAATATTGAGGTAGTAAAAGACTTCGTCTACCTCGGCACCTCCGTCAACACAACAAACGACATCAGTTGTGAAATAAAAAGAAGAATTGTATTGGCCAACAGATGCTACTTTGGATTAAGTAAGCAGTTTAAAAACAAAGCCACATCTCGTCAAACAAAAATAACGCTCTACAAAACACTGATACTACCCGTGCTGATGTATGGCTCCGAAGCCTGGGTACTTGCGCAAGCAGACATGGCAGTGCTTGGTGTGTTTGAGAGAAAAATTCTTCGAAAGATCTACGGACCAATCTGCGTTGACGGTGAATATCGACGTCGCATGAACCACGAGCTGTATCTGCTATACAACGACATGAATATTGTTAAACGTATCGAGATGCAGCGATTGCGTTGGCTAGGCCATATCATAAGAATGAGCGATGATGAACCCGCTAAAAGGCGTATGAATACATGCCACATGGCGGTGCACGCAGAATTGGCAGGCCAAGGAATAGATGGCGCAAACAAGTGGATGTTGAGATGAAAAGGCGCGGTATTCCAGAGAGCAAAGCAACAAATAGAGAGGAATGGAGATCTCTTCTTAGTTCGGCCTATAGAACAAATGTTCTGTAATGGGCCAGCTAAGTAAGTAAGTAAGTAAGTTAAAAAAGATATCAAAAAAGTTACTAAGCTGAAGAGAAATGTTTTCCTTGGGTAATAAAATGCCACACACACACTTACATATGTAACGTGAAATAAGAGTCCAATTAATAAAATAACTTTAGTACTCTGTTGTTCCGAAACTGTCAACATATTCCCTTATGACAGAGCGGATGAAGAAGTAGCACAAAAACTATTTTTTTCGGTTTCAATGTGTTAAAGTAATAAATGAAAAACCACTGGAACAACCGCATACAGAATGAAATGACTGTGCAACATGAACCTGAATAATCCGCTTTGAAGTTGAGCTTCAAATTGGATTCAACAAGAAACTAATTAATCTATCATAGAAAGAGGGAGTAGAGAAAATAGTAGAACACTAGAACATGTAAATCAAACAAATTCGTGGATATTCATTGTAACACCCAAAATCCATGGAAGAATGTTCGTTCACCAATAAACGTGTTATATAGAAAAATGTTCACCAATGAACTTTTTCTATAGAAAAATGTTCACCAATGAACTTTTTCTATAGAAAAATGTTCACCAATGAATTTTTCTATAGAAAAATGTTCACCAATGAACTTTTTCTATAGAAAAATGTTCACCAATGAACTTTTCTATAGAAAAATGTTCACCAATGAACTTTTCTATAGAAAAATGTTCAGAAAAATGTTTTCTATAGAAAAATGTTCACCAATGAACTTTTTCTATAGAAAAATGTTCACCAATGAACTTTGTCTATAGGAAAATGTTCACCAATGAAATTTTTCTATAGAAAAATGTTCACCAATGAACTTTTTCTATAGAAAAATGTTCACCAATGAACTTTTTCTATAGAAAAATGTTCACCAATGAACTTTTTCTATAGAAAAATGTTCACCAATGAACTTTTTCTATAGAAAAATGTTCACCAATGAACTTTTTCTATAAAAAATTTTAACCAATGAACTTTTTCTATAGAAAAATGTTAACCAATGAACTTTTTCTATAGAAAAATGTTCACCAATGAACTTTTTCTATAGAAAAATGTTCACCAATGAACTTTTTCTATAGAAAAATGTTCACCAATGAACTTTTTCTATAGAAAAATGTTCACCAATGAACTTTTTCTATAGACAAATGTTCACCAATGAACTTTTTCTATAGACAAATGTTCACCAATGAACTTTTTCTATAGAAAAATGTTCACCAATGAACTTTTTCTATAGAAAAATGTGCACCAATAAACTTTTTCTATGGAAAAATGTTCACCAATGAACTTTTCTATGGAAAAATGTTCACCAAATGAACTTTTTCTATAGAAAAATGTTCACCAATGAACTTTTTCTATAGAAAAATGTTCACCAATGAACTTTTTCTATAGAAGAATGTTCACCAATGAACTTTTTCTATAGAAAAATGTTCACCAATGAACTTTTTCTATAGAAAAATGTTCACCAATGAACTTTTTCTATAGAAAAATGTTCACCAATGAACTTTTTCTATAGAAAAATGTTCACCAATGAACTTTTTCTATAGAAAAATGTTCACCAATGAACTTTTTCTACAGAAAAATGTCCACCAACGAACTTTTCTACAGAAAAATGTTCACCAATGAACTTTTTCTACAGAAAAATGTTCACCAATGAATTTTTCTATAGAAAAATGTTCACCAATGAACTTTTTCTATAGAAAAATGTGCACCAATGAACTTTTTCTATGGAAAAATGTTCACCAATGAACTTTTTCTATGGAAAAAATTGGTTAAAATGTTTCTATAGAAAACGTTCACTTTCTATAGAAAAATGTTCACCAATGAACTTTTTCTATAGAAAAATGTTCACCAATGAACTTTTTCTATAGAAAAATGTTCACCAATGAACTTTTTCTATAGAAAAATGTTCACCAATGAACTTTTTCTATAGAAAAATGTTTACCAATGAACTTTTTCTATAGAAAATTGTTCACCAATGAACTTTTTGTATAGCAAAATGTTTACCAATGAAGTTTTCTATAGAAAAATATTGACCAATAAATTTTTTCTATAGAAAAATGTTCACCAATGAAGTTTTTCTATAGAAAAATGTTCACCAATGAAGTTTTTCTATAGAAAAATGTTCACCAATGAACTTTTTCTATAGAAAAATGTTCACCAATGAACGTTTTCTATAGAAAAATGTTCACCAATGAACTTTTTTATGGAAAAATGTTCACCAATGGACTTTTTCTATGGAAAAATGTTCACCAATGAACTTTTTCTATAGAAGAATGTCACCAATGAAGTTTTTCTATAGAAAAATGTTCACAGATAAACTTTTTCTATAGAAAAATGTTCACAAATTAACTTTTTTTATAAAAAAAATTTCGCCAATGAATTTTTCTATAGAAAAATGTTCACCAATGAGCATTTTCTATAGAAAAATGTTCGCCAATGAATTTTCTACAGAAAACTGATAACGAATGAAATTTTTCTTTAGAAAAATGTTCACCAGTGAACTTTTTCTATAGAAAAATTTTCACCAATGAACTTTTTCTATAGAAATATGTTCACTAATGAACTTTCTCTATAGGAAAATGTTTCCCAATGAACTTTTGCAATAGCAAAATTTTCACCAGTGAACTTTTTCTATACAAAAATGTTCATCAATGAACATGTTTTATAGAAACAACACATTTTTCTATAGAAAAATGTTCACCATGTGAATTTTTCTATAGAAATTTTTCACCTATGAACTGTTTCTATACAAAAAAGTTCACCAATGAACGTTTTCTATAGAAACATTTTTACCAATGAACTTTTTCTATTGAAAAATGTTCACCAATGAACTTTTTCTATAGAAAAATGTTCACCAATGAACTTTTTCTATAGAAAAATGTTCACCAATGAACTTTTTCTATAGAAAAATGTTCACCAATGAACTTTTTCTATAGAAAAATGTTCACCAATGAACTTTTTCTATGGAAAAATGTTCACCAATGAACTTTTTCTATAGAAAAATGTTCACCAATGAACTTTTTATATAGAAAAATGTTCACCAATGAACTTTTTATATAGAAAAATGTTCACCAATGAACTTTTTCTATAGAAAAATGTGCACCAATGAACTTTTTTTATGGAAAAATGTTCACCAATGAACTTTTTCTATGGAAAAATGTTCACCAATGAACTTTTTCTATAGAAAGATGTTCACCAATGAACTTTTCTATGAAAAATTTAACCAATGAACTTTTTCTATGGAAAAATGTTCACCAATGAACTTTTTCTATGGAAAAATGTTCACCAATGACCTTTTTCTATAGAAAGATGTTCACCAATGAATTTTTTCTATGGAAAAATGTTAACCAATGAACTTTTTCTATGGAAAAATGTTCACCAATGAACTTTTTCTATGGAAAAATGTTCACCAATGAACTTTTTCTATAGAAAAATGTTCACCAATGAACTTTTCTATAGAAAAAGCAAAATTTTCACCAGTGAACTTTTTCTATACAAAAATGTTCATCAATGAACATGTTTTATAGAAACAACACATTTTTCTATAGAAAAATGTTCACCAGTGAATTTTCTATAGAAATTTTTCACCTATGAACTGTTTCTATACAAAAAAGTTCACCAATGAACGTTTTCTATAGAAAAATTTTTACCAATGAACTTTTTCTATTGAAAAATGTTCACCAATGAACTTTTTCTACAGAAAAATGTACACCAATGAACTTTTTCTACAGAAAAATGTACACCAATGAACTTTTTCTATAGAAAAATGTTCACCTATGAACTGTTTCTATACAAAAAAGTTCACCAATGAACGTTTTCTATAGAAAAATTTTTACCAATGAACTTTTTCTATTGAAAAATGTTCACCAATGAACTTTTTCTACAGAAAAATGTACACCAATGAACTTTTTCTACAGAAAAATGTACACCAATGAACTTTTTCTACAGAAAAATGTACACCAATGAACTTTTTCTATAGAAAAATGTTCACCAATGAACTTTTTCTATAGAAAAATGTTCACCAATGAACTTTTTCTATAGAAAAATGTTCACCAATGAACTTTTTCTATAGAAAAATGTTCACCAATGAACTTTTTCTATAGAAAAATGTTCACCAATGAACTTTTTCTATAGAAAAATGTTCACCAATGAACTTTTTCTATAGAAAAATGTTCACCAATGAACTTTTTCTATAGAAAAATGTTCACCAATGAACTTTTTCTATAGAAAAATGTTCACCAATGAACTTTTTCTATAGAAAAATGTTCACCAATGAATTTTTCTATAGAAAAATGTTCACCAATGAACTTTGTCTATGGAAAAATGTTCACCAATGAACTTTTTCTATAGAAAAATGTTCACCAATGAACTTTTTCTATAGAAAAATGTTCACCAATGAACTTTTTCTATAGAAAAATGTTCACCAATGAACTTTTTCTATAGAAAAATGTTCACCAATGAACTTTTTCTACAGAAAAATGTCCACCAATGAACTTTTTCTACAGAAAAATGTTCACCAATGAATTTTTCTATAGAAAAATGTTCACCAATGAACTTTTTCTATGGAAAAATGTTCACCAATGAACTTTTTCTATGGAAAAATTGGTTAAAATGTTTCTATAGAAAACGTTCACTTTCTATAGAAAAATGTTCACCAATGAACTTTTTCTATAGAAAAATGTTCACCAATGAACTTTTTCTATAGAAAAATGTTTACCAATGAACTTTTTCTATAGAAAATTTTTCACCAATGAACTTTTTGTATAGCAAAATGTTTACCAATGAAGTTTTTCTATAGAAAAATATTGACCAATAAATTTTTTCTATAGAAAAATGTTCACCAATGAAGTTTTTCTATAGAAAAATGTTCACCAATGAAGTTTTTCTATAGAAAAATGTTCACCAATGAACTTTTTTATGGAAAAATGTTCACCAATGGACTTTTTCTATGGAAAAATGTTCACCAATGAACTTTTTCTATAGAAAAATGTTCACCAATGAAGTTTTTCTATAGAAAAATGTTCACAGATAAACTTTTTCTATAGAAAAATGTTCACAAATTAACTTTTTTTATAAAAAAAATTTTCGCCAATGAATTTTTCTATAGAAAAATGTTCACCAATGAGCATTTTCTATAGAAAAATGTTCGCCAATGAATTTTTCTACAGAAAACTGATAACGAATGAAATTTTTCTTTAGAAAAATGTTCACCAGTGAACTTTTTCTATAGAAAATTTTTCACCAATGAACTTTTTCTATAGAAATATGTTCACTAATGAACTTTCTCTATAGGAAAATGTTTCCCAATGAACTTTTTCAATAGCAAAATTTTCACCAGTGAACTTTTTCTATACAAAAATGTTCATCAATGAACATGTTTTATAGAAACAACACATTTTTCTATAGAAAAATGTTCACCAGTGAATTTTTCTATAGAAATTTTTCACCTATGAACTGTTTCTATACAAAAAAGTTCACCAATGAACGTTTTCTATAGAAAAATTTTTACCAATGAACTTTTTCTATTGAAAAATGTTCACCAATGTACTTTTTCTATAGAAAAATGTTCACCAATGAACTTTTTCTATAGAAAAATGTTCACCAATGAACTTTTTCTATGGAAAAATGTTCACCAATGAACTTTTTCTATAGAAAAATGTTCACCAATGAACTTTTTATATAGAAAAATGTTCACCAATGAATTTTTCTATAGAAAAATGTTCACCAATGAACTTTTTCTATAGAAAAATGTGCACCAATGAACTTTTTTTATGGAAAAATGTTCACCAATGAACTTTTTCTATGGAAAAATGTTCACCAATGACCTTTTTCTATAGAAAGATGTTCACCAATGAATTTTTTCTATGGAAAAATGTTAACCAATGAACTTTTTCTATGGAAAAATGTTCACCAATGAACTTTTTCTATAGAAAAATGTTCACACATGAACTTTTTCTATGGAAAAAATGTTCACACATGAACTTTTTCTATGGAAAAAATGTTCACCGATGAACTTTTTCTATAGAAATATGCTCACCAATGAACCTTTTCTATAGACAAATGTTCACCAGTGAACGTTTTCTATAGAAAAATGTTCACCAGTGAACGTTTTCTATAGAAAAATGTTCACCAGTGAACGTTTTCTATAGAAAAATGTTCACCAGTGAACGTTTTCTATAGAAAAATGTTCACCAATGAACTTTTTCTATAGCAAAATGTTTAACAATGAACTTTTTCTATAGAAAATTGTTCACCAATGAACTTTTTCTATAGAAAAATGTTCACCAATGAACTTTTTCTATAGAAAAATGTTCACCAATGAACTTTTTCTATAGAAAAATGTTCACCAATGAACGTTTTCTATAGAAAAATGTTCACCAATGAAATTTTTTTTATGGAAAAATGTTCACCAATGAACTTTTTCTATGGAAAAATGTTCACCAATGGACTTTTTCTATGGGAAAATGTTCACCAATGAACTTTTTCTACAGAAAAGTGTTCACCAATGAAATTTTTCTATAGAAAAATGTTCACACATAAACTTTTTCTATAGAAAAATGTTCACCAATTAACTTTTTTTATAAAAAAATTTCGCCAATGAATTTTTCTATAGAAAAATGTTCACCAATGAGCATTTTCTATAGAAAAGTGTTCGCCAATGAATTTTTCTACAGAAAACTGATAACGAATGAAATTTTTCTTTAGAAAAATGTTCACCAGTGAAATTTTTCTATAGAAAATTTTTCACCAATGAACTTTTTCTATAAAAATATGTTCACTAATGAACTTTCTCTATAGGAAGATGTTTCCCAATGAACTTTTTCTATAGCAAAATTTTCACCAGTGAACTTTTTTTATGGAAAAATGTTCACCAATGAACTTTTTCTATGGAAAAATGTTCACCAATGGACTTTTTCTATGGAAAAATGTTCACCAATGACCTTTTTCTATAGAAAGATGTTCACCAATGAATTTTTTCTATGGAAAAATGTTAACCAATGAACTTTTTCTATGGAAAAATGTTCACCAATGAACTTTTTCTATAGAAAAATGTTCACCAATGAACTTTTTCTATAGAAAAATGTTCACACATGAACTTTTTCTATGGAAAAAATGTTCACACATGAACTTTTTCTATGGAAAAAATGTTCACCGATGAACTTTTTCTATAGAAATATGCTCACCAATGAACTTTTTCTATAGACAAATGTTCACCAGTGAACGTTTTCTATAGAAAAATGTTCACCAGTGAACGTTTTCTATAGAAAAATGTTCACCAGTGAACGTTTTCTATAGAAAAATGTTCACCAGTGAACGTTTTCTATAGAAAAATGTTTAACAATGAACTTTTTCTATAGAAAATTGTTCACCAATGAACTTTGTGTATAGCAAAATGTTTACCAATGAAGTTTTTCTATAGAAAAATATTGACCAATGAATTTTTTCTATAGAAAAATGTTCACAAATGGAGTTTTTCTATAAAAAAATGTTCACCAATGAACTTTTTCTATAGAAAAATGGTCACCAATGAACGTTTTCTATAGAAAAATGTTCACCAATGAACTTTTTTTATGGAAAAATGTTCACCAATGAACTTTTTCTATGGAAAAATGTTCACCAATGGACTTTTTCTATGGGAAAATGTTCACCAATGAACTTTTTCTATAGAAAAATGTTCACCAATGAAATTTTTCTATAGAAAAATGTTCACACATAAACTTTTTCTATAGAAAAATGTTCACCAATTAACTTTTTTTATAAAAAAATTTCGCCAATGAATTTTTCTATAGAAAAATGTTCACCAATGAGCATTTTCTATAGAAAAATGTTCGCCAATGAATTTTTCTACAGAAAACTGATAACGAATGAAATTTTTCTTTAGAAAAATGTTCACCAGTGAACTTTTTCTATAGAAAATTTTTCACCAATGAACTTTTTCTATAGAAATATGTTCACTAATGAACTTTCTCTATAGGAAAATGTTTCCCAATGAACTTTTTCAATAGCAAAATTTTCACCAGTGAACTTTTTCTATACAAAAATGTTCATCAATGAACATGTTTTATAGAAACAACACATTTTTCTATAGAAAAATGTTCACCAGTGAATTTTTCTATAGAAATTTTTCACCTATGAACTGTTTCTATACAAAAAAGTTCACCAATGAACGTTTTCTATAGAAAAATTTTTACCAATGAACTTTTTCTATTGAAAAATGTTCACCAATGTACTTTTTCTATAGAAAAATGTTCACCAATGAACTTTTTCTATAGAAAAATGTTCACCAATGAACTTTTTCTATGGAAAAATGTTCACCAATGAATTTTTCTATAGAAAAATGTTCACCAATGAACTTTTTCTATAGAAAAATGTGCACCAATGAACTTTTTTTATGGAAAAATGTTCACCAATGAACTTTTTTATGGAAAAATGTTCACCAATGACTTTTTCTATAGAAAGATGTTCACCAATGAATTTTTTCTATGGAAAAATGTTAACCAATGAACTTTTTCTATGGAAAAATGTTCACCAATGAACTTTTTCTATAGAAAAATGTTCACACATGAACTTTTTCTATGGAAAAAATGTTCACACATGAACTTTTTCTATGGAAAAAATGTTCACCGATGAACTTTTTCTATAGAAATATGCTCACCAATGAACTTTTTCTATAGACAAATGTTCACCAGTGAACGTTTTCTATAGAAAAATGTTCACCAGTGAACGTTTTCTATAGAAAAATGTTCACCAGTGAACGTTTTCTATAGAAAAATGTTCACCAGTGAACGTTTTCTATAGAAAAATGTTCACCAGTGAACGTTTTCTATAGAAAAATGTTCACCAATGAACTTTTTCTATAGCAAAATGTTTAACAATGAACTTTTTCTATAGAAAATTGTTCACCAATGAACTTTTTCTATAGAAAAATGTTCACCAATGAACTTTTTCTATAGAAAAATGTTCACCAATGAACTTTTTCTATAGAAAAATGTTCACCAATGAACTTTTTCTATAGAAAAATGTTCACCAATGAACGTTTTCTATAGAAAAATGTTCACCAATGAAATTTTTTTTATGGAAAAATGTTCACCAATGAACTTTTTCTATGGAAAAATGTTCACCAATGGACTTTTTCTATGGGAAAATGTTCACGAATGAACTTTTTCTACAGAAAAGTGTTCACCAATGAAATTTTTCTATAGAAAAATGTTCACACATAAACTTTTTCTATAGAAAAATGTTCACCAATTAACTTTTTTTATAAAAAAATTTCGCCAATGAATTTTTCTATAGAAAAATGTTCACCAATGAGCATTTTCTATAGAAAAGTGTTCGCCAATGAATTTTTCTACAGAAAACTGATAACGAATGAAATTTTTCTTTAGAAAACTGTTCACCAGTGAAATTTTTCTATAGAAAATTTTTCACCAATGAACTTTTTCTATAGAAATATGTTCATTAATGAACTTTCTCTATAGGAAGATGTTTCCCAATGAACTTTTTCTATAGCAAAATTTTCACCAGTGAACTTTTTTTATGGAAAAATGTTCACCAATGAACTTTTTCTATGGAAAAATGTTCACCAATGGACTTTTTCTATGGAAAAATGTTCACCAATGACCTTTTTCTATAGAAAGATGTTCACCAATGAATTTTTTCTATGGAAAAATGTTAACCAATGAACTTTTTCTATGGAAAAATGTTCACCAATGAACTTTTTCTATAGAAAAATGTTCACCAATGAACTTTTTCTATAGAAAAATGTTCACACATGAACTTTTTCTATGGAAAAAATGTTCACACATGAACTTTTTCTATGGAAAAAATGTTCACCGATGAACTTTTTCTATAGAAATATGCTCACCAATGAACTTTTTCTATAGACAAATGTTCACCAGTGAACGTTTTCTATAGAAAAATGTTCACCAGTGAACGTTTTCTATAGAAAAATGTTCACCAGTGAACGTTTTCTATAGAAAAATGTTCACCAGTGAACGTTTTCTATAGAAAAATGTTTAACAATGAACTTTTTCTATAGAAATTTGTTCACCAATGAACTTTGTGTATAGCAAAATGTTTACCAATGAAGTTTTTCTATAGAAAAATATTGACCAATGAATTTTTTCTATAGAAAAATGTTCACCAATGGAGTTTTTCTATAAAAAAATGTTCACCAATGAACTTTTTCTATAGAAAAATGGTCACCAATGAACGTTTTCTATAGAAAAATGTTCACCAATGAACTTTTTTTATGGAAAAATGTTCACCAATGAACTTTTTCTATGGAAAAATGTTCACCAATGGACTTTTTCTATGGGAAAATGTTCACCAATGAACTTTTTCTATAGAAAAATGTTCACCAATGAAATTTTTCTATAGAAAAATGTTCACACATAAACTTTTTCTATAGAAAAATGTTCACCAATTAACTTTTTTTATAAAAAAATTTCGCCAATGAATTTTTCTATAGAAAAATGTTCACCAATGAGCATTTTCTATAGAAAAATGTTCGCCAATGAATTTTTCTACAGAAAACTGATAACGAATGAAATTTTTCTTTAGAAAAATGTTCACCAGTGAACTTTTTCTATAGAAAATTTTTCACCAATGAACTTTTTCTATAGAAATATGTTCACTAATGAACTTTCTCTATAGGAAAATGTTTCCCAATGAACTTTTTCTATAGCAAAATTTTCACCAGTGAACTTTTTCTATACAAAAATGTTCACCAATGAACTTTTTCTATAGAAAAATGTTCACCAGTGAATTTTTCTATAGAAAATTTTTCACTAATGAACTTTTTCTATACAAAAATGTTCACCAATGAACGTTTTCTATAGAAAAATGTTCACCAGTGAACTTTTTCTATACAAAAATGTTCACCAATGAACTTTTTCTATAGCAAAATGTTTATCAATGAACTTTTTCTATAGCAAAATGTTTACCAATGAACTTTTTCTATAGAAAAATGTTCACCAATGAAATTTTTCTATAGAAAAATGTTCACCAATGAACTTTTTTTATAGAAAAATGTTCACCAATGAACTTTTTCTATAGAAAATTGTTCACCAATGAACTTTTTGTATAGCAGAATGTTTACCAATGAACTTTTTGTATAGCAAAATGTTTACCAATGAACTTTTTCTATAGAAAAATGTTCACCAATGAACTTTTTCTATAGAAAAATGTTCACCAATGAACTTTTTCTATAGACAAATGTTCACCAATGAACTTTTTCTATAGAAAAATGTTCACCAATGAAATTTTTCTATAGAAAAATGTTCACCAATGAACTTTTTCTATAGAAAAATGTTCACCAATGAACTTTTTCTATAGAAAAATGTTCACCAATTAACTTTTTCTATAGAAAAATGTTCACCAATGAACTTTTTCTATAGAAAAATGTTCACCAATGAACTTTTGCTATAGAAAAATATTCACCAATGAACTTTTTCTATAGAAAAATGTTCACCAATGAAGTTTTTCTATAGAAAAATGTTCACCAATGAAGTTTTTCTATAGAAAAATGTTCACCAATGAACTTTTCTATAGAAAAATGTTCACCAATGAAGTTTTTCTTTAGAAAAATGTTCACCAATGAACTTTTTCTATAGAAAAATGTTCACTAATGAACTTTTTCTATAGAAAAATGTTCACCAATGAAGTTTTTCTTTAGAAAAATTGTCCCCAAAGAACTTTTTCTATAGAAAAATGTTCACCAATGAACTTTATGTGTAGCAAAATGTTCACCAATGAACTATTTCCATAGAAAATTGTTCACCAATGAACTTTTTGTATAGCAAAATGTTTACCAATGAACTTTTTCTATAGAAAAATATTGACCAATGAAATTTTTCTATAGAAAAATGTTCACCAATGAACTATTTCTATAGAAACTTGTTCACCGATGAACTTTTTGTATAGCAAAATGTTGAGCAATGAACTTTTTCTATAGAAAAATATTGAGCAATGAACTTTTTCTATAGAAAAATGTTGACCAATGAACTTTTTCTATAGAAAAATGTTGACCAATGAACTTTTTGTGTGGAAAAATTTTCACCAATGAGCTATTTCTATAGAAAATTGTCCACCAATGAACTTTTTGTATAGAAAAATTTTCACCAATGAAATGATGACCAGTAATTTTTTTATGGAAAGGTATTCAGCAATGAATTTTTTCTATAGAAAAGTATTCTCCAATGATTTTTTCTATAGACTAATATTCCCTAATGATTTCTATTAAAAATATTCACCAATGATTGTTTTCTGTTAAAAAATATTCACCAATGAGTTTTTACAGAATAATATTCGCCAATGATTGACCTACCCTCTTTACTAAGGTGATTGCGTTATAGGTAACGATTATTTTCGGATTAACGTAGTAAGGGGTTGAAGTCATACCATCGACTTCAATCTTCCTGACTCTCTATGTCAGTGAGGTTTTTGAGGTTCATTCTTTCCTTTTAAAAAGACTAAATGTATAGTGGCCGATCCTCCCACTGAAGTTTGTGTTAAAGTTCCCAAAGAAAAGCCTCATAATAATCCTCTTCCATTTAACAATGATCAAGGAAGGAGGAAATCGAAGAAATAAAGGATATTTCAAATTTCATCTACGAAAGACGAGAAGCTGTATGCGCTTTAAACAAAATGCTTCTGATAAACAATAAGGCATGTCCATTATCTACGTAAGAAGTTTAAAATCTACATATCGTCACCATAAATGCCCGAAGACGTAACCCACAAAACCAAAACTTTACAAGAGAAGCAAAAAACGTTATAAAATTAAAAACTGCTTAACGGAATATTAATCTTATGAAGACGAGTATATGGGATATTATCGATCATATACGAAGGGGAATAAGTAGCGAAATATGTTCACCAATGAACTTTCTCTATAGGAAAATGTTTACCAATGAAGTTTTCTATAGCAAAATGTTCACCAGTGAACTTTTTCTATACAAAAATGTTCACACATTAACTTTTTCTATAGAAAAATGTTCACCAATGAACTTTTTCTATGGAAAAATGTTCACCAATGAACTTTTTCTATGGAAAAATGTTCACCAATTAACTTTTTCTATAGAAAAATGATCACTAATGAACTTTTTCTATGGAAAAATGTTCACCAATGAACTTTTTCTATGGAAAAATGTTCACCAATGGACTTTTTTCTATGGAAAAATGTTCACCAATGAACTTTTGCTATAGAAAAATGTTCACACATAAACTTTTTCTATAGAAAAATGTTCACCAATGAACTTTTTTTATAAAAAAATTTCGCCAATGAATTTTTCTATAGAAAAATGTTCACCAGTGAATTTTTCTATAGAAAATTTTTCACCAATGAACTTTTTCTATACAAAAATGTTCACCAATGAATGTTCACCAATGAACTTTCTCTATAGGAAAATGTTTACCAATGAACTTTTTCTATAGCAAAATATTTACCAATGAACTTTTTCTATAGAAAAATGTTCACCAATGAAATTTTTCTATAGAAAATTTTTCACCAATGAAATTTTTCTATAGAAAAATGTTCACCAATGAACTTTCTCTATAGAAAAATGTTCACCAATGAACTTTTTCTATAGAAAAATGTTCACCAATGAAGTTTTTCTATAGAAAAATGTTCACCAATGAACTTTTTCTATAGAAAAATGTTTACCAATGAACTTTTTCTATAGCAAAATGTTCACCAGTGAACTTTTTCTATACAAAAATGTTCACCAATGAACTTTTTCTATAGAAAAATATTGACCATTGATCTTTTTCTATAGAAAAATGTTCACCAATGAACTTTTCCTATAGAAAAATGTTCACCAATGAACTTTTTCTATAGAAAAATGTTCACCAATGAACTTTTTCTATAGAGAAATGTTCACCAATGAACTTTTGCTATAGAAAAATGTTCACCATATAGAAAAAGTTCATTGGTGAACATTTTTCTATAGGAAAAGTTCATTGGTGAACATTTTTCTATAGAAAAAGTTCAATGGTCAATATTTTTCTATAGAAAAAGTTCATTGGTGAACATTTTTGTATAGAAAAAGTTCACTGGTGAACATTTTGCTATAGAGAAAGTTCATTGGTGAACATTCATTGGTGAACATTTTTGTATAGAAAAAGTTCATTGGTGAAAAATTTTGTATAGAAAAATTCACTGGTGAACATTTTTCTATAGAAAAATTCATTGGCGAAATTTTGTTTATAAAAAAAGTTCATTGGTGAACATTTTTCTATAGAAAAAGTTTATGTGTGAACATTTTTCTATAGCAAAAGTTCATTGGTGAACATTTTTCCATAGAAAAAAGTCCATTGGTGAACATTTTTCCATAGAAAAAGTTCATTGGTGAACATTTTTCCATAGAAAAAGTTCATTGGTGAACATTTTTCTATAGAAAAAGTTAATGTGTGAACATTTTTCTATAGAAAAAGTTAATGTGTGAACATTTTTCTATAGCAAAAGTTCATTGGTGAACATTTTTCCATAGAAAAAAGTCCATTGGTGAACATTTTTCCATAGAAAAAGTTCATTGGTAAACATTTTTCCATAGAAAAAGTTCATTGGTGCACATTTTTCTATAGAAAAAATTCATTGGCGAAATTTTTTTTATAAAAAAAGTTCATTGGTGAACATTTTTCTATAGAAAAAGTTTATGTGTGAACATTTTTCTATAGCAAAAGTTCATTGGTGAACATTTTTCCATAGAAAAAGTTCATTAGTGATCATTTTTCTATAGAAAAAGTTAATTGGTGAACATTTTTCCATAGAAAAAGTTCATTGGTGAACATTTTTCCATAGAAAAAGTTCATTGGTGAACATTTTTCTACAGAAAAAGTTAATGTGTGAACATTTTTCTATAGCAAAAGTTCATTGGTGAACATTTTTCCATAGAAAAAAGTCCATTGGTGAACATTTTTCCATAGAAAAAGTTCATTGGTAAACATTTTTCCATAGAAAAAGTTCATTGGTGCACATTTTTCTATAGAAAAAATTCATTGGCGAAATTTTTTTTATAAAAAAAGTTCATTGGTGAACATTTTTCTATAGCAAAAGTTCATGTGTGAACATTTTTCTATAGAAAATGTTCATTGGTGAACATTTTTCTATAGAAAAAGTTCACTGGTGAACATTTTTCTATGGAAAAATGTTCACTAATGAACTTTTTCTATGGAAAAATGTTCACTAATTGGTGAACAATGAACTTCATTGGTGAACATTTTTCTATAGAAAAAGTTCATTGGTGAACATTTTTCCATAGAAAAAGTTCATTGGTGAACATTTTTCCATAGAAAAAGTTCATTAGTGAACATTTTTCTATAGAAAAAGTTCATTGGTGAACATTTTTCTATAGAAAAGGTTCATTGGTGAACTTTTTTCTATAGAAAAAGTTTATTGGTGAACATTTTTTCATAGAAAAAGTTCATTTTTTTATAGAAAAATGTTCACCAATGAACTTTTCCTATAGAAAAATGTTCACCAATGAACTTTTTCTATAGAAAAATGTTCACCAATGAACTTTTTCTATAGAAAAATGTTCACCAATGAACTTTTTCTATAGAGAAATGTTCACCAATGAACTTTTGCTATAGAAAAATGTTCACCAATGAACTTTTTCTATAGAAAAATGTTCACCAATGAACTTTTTCTGTAGAAAATTTTTCACCAAAATGTTCACCAGTGAACTTTTTCTATACAAAAATGTTCACCAATGAACTTTTCCTATAGAAAAATATTGACCATTGAACTTTTTCTATAGAAAAATGTTCACCAATGAACTTTTCCTATAGAAAAATGTTCACCAATGAACTTTTTCTATAGAAAAATGTTCACCAATGAACTTTTTCTATAGAAAAATGTTCACCAATGAACTTTTTCTATAGAAAAATGTTCACCAATGAACTTTTTCTATAGAAAAATGTTCACCAATGAACTTTTTCTATAGAAAAATGTTCACCAATGAACTTTTTCTATAGAAAAATGTTCAACAATATGTTCACCAATGAACTTTTTCTATAGAAAAATGTTCACCAATGAATTTTTCTATAGAAAAATGTGCACCATTGAATTTTTCTATGGAAAAATGTTCACCAATGAACTTTTTCTATGGAAAAATGTTCACCAATGAACTTTTTCTGTAGAAAAAAGTTCACCAATGAACTTTTTCTGTAGAAAAAAGTTCACCAATGAACTTTTTCTGTAGAAAAAAGTTCACCAATGAACTTTTTTTATAGAAAAATGTTCACCAATGAACTTTTTCTATAGAAAAATGTTCACCAATGAACTTTTTCTATGGAAAAATGTTCACCAATGAACTTTTTCTATGGAAAAATGTTCACCAATGAACTTTTTCTATGGAAAAATGTTCACCAATGAATTTTTTTTCTATGGAAAAATGTTCACCAATGAACTTTTTCTATGGAAAAATGTTCACCAATGAACTTTTTCTATAGAAAAATGTTCACCAATGAACTTTTTCTATAGAAAAATGTTCACCAATGAACTTTTTCTATGGAAAAATGTTCACTAATGAACTTTTTCTATGGAAAAATGTTCACTAATGAACTTTTTCTATGGAAAAATGTTCACCAGTGAACTTTTTCTATAGAAAAATGTTCACACATGAACTTTTGCTATAGAAAAATGTTCACACATGAACTTTTGCTATAGAAAAATGTTCACACATGAACTTTTGCTATAGAAAAATGTTCACACATAAACTTTTTCTATAGAAAAATGTTCACCAATGAACTTTTTTTATAAAAAAAATTTCGCCAATGAATTTTTTCTATAGAAAAATGTGCACCAATGAACTTTTTCTATGGAAAAATGTTTACCAATGAACTTTTTCTATGGAAAAATGTTCACCAATGGACTTTTTTCTATGGAAAAATGTTCAGCAATGAACTTTTGCTATAGAAAAATGTTCACACATAAACTTTTTCTATAGAAAAATGTTCACCAATGAACTTTTTCTATAGAAAAATGTTCACCAATGAACTTTTTCTATGGAAAAATGTTCACCAATGAACTTTTTCTATGGAAAAATGTTCACCAATGAACTTTTCCTATGGAAAAATGTTCACCAATTAATTTTTTCTATAGAAAAATGATCACTAATGAACTTTTTCTATGGAAAAATGTTCACTAATGAACGTTTTCAATAGAAATATGTTCACCAATGAACTTTTTCTATGGAAAAATGTTCACCAATGAACTTTTTCTATGGAAAAATTTTCACCAATGGACTTTTTTCTATGGAAAAATGTTCACCAATGAACTTTTGCTATAGAAAAATGTTCACACATAAACTTTCGCCAATGAATTTTTTCTATAGAAAAATGTGCACCAATGAACTTTTTCTATGGAAAAATGTTTACCAATGAACTTTTTCTATGGAAAAATGTTCACCAATGGACTTTTTTCTATGGAAAAATGTTCACCAATGAACTTTTGCTATAGAAAAATGTTCACACATAAACTTTTTCTATAGAAAAATGTTCACACATAAACTTTTTCTATAGAAAAATGTTCACCAATGAACTTTTTCTATAGAAAAATGTTCACCAATGAACTTTTTCTATGGAAAAATGTTCACCAATGAACTTTTTCTATGGAAAAATGTTCACCAATTAACTTTTTCTATAGAAAAATGATCACTAATGAACTTTTTCTATGGAAAAATGTTCACTAATGAACGTTTTCAATAGAAAAATGTTCACCAATGAACTTTTTCTATGGAAAAATGTTCACCAATGAACTTTTTCTATGGAAAAATGTTCACCAATGAACTTTTGCTATAGAAAAATGTTCACACATAAACTTTTTCTATAGAAAAATGTTCACCAATTAACTTTTTTTATAAAAAAAATTTCGCCAATGAATTTTTCTATAGAAAAATGTTTACCAGTGAATTTTTCTATAGAAAATTTTTCACCAATGAACTTTTTCTATACCAAAATGTTCACCAATGAACGTTTTCTATAGAAAAATGTTCACCAATGAACTTTTTCTATAGAAAAATGTTCACCAATGAACTTTCTCTATAGGAAAATGTTTACCAATGAACTTTTTCAATAGCAAAATGTTCACCAGTGAACTTTTTCTATACAAAAATGAACTTTTTCTATAGAAAAATGTTCACCAGTGAACTTTTTGTATAGAAAAATATTCACCAATGAATTTTTCTATAGCAAAATGTTTACCAATGAACTTTTTCTATAGAAAAATGTTCACCAATGAACTTTTTCTATAGAAAAATGTTCACCAATTAATTTTTCTATAGCAAAATGTTTACCGATGAACTTTTTCTATAGAAAAATGTTCACCAATGAACTTTTTCTATAGAAAAATGTTCACCAATGAACTTTTTCTATAGAAAAATGTTCACCAATGAACTTTTTCTATAGAAAAATGTTCACCAATGAACTTTTTCTATAGAAAAATGTTCACCAATGAACTTTTTCTATAGAAAAATGTTCACCAATGAACTTTTTCTATAGAAAAATGTTCACCAATGAACTTTTTCTATAGAAAAATGTTCACCAATGAACTTTTTCTATAGAAAATTGTTCACCAATGAACTTTTTGTATAGCAAAATGTTTACCTATGAAGTTTTTCTATAGAAAAATATTGACCAATGAATTTTTTCTATAGAAAAATGTTGACCAATGAAATTTTTCTATAGAAAAATGTTCACCAATGAACTATTTCTATAGAAAATTGTTCACCAATGAACTTTTTGTATAGCAAAATGTTTACCAATGAACTTTTTCTATAGAAAAATATTGACCCATGATTTTTTTCTATAAAAAAATGTTGATCAATGAACTTTTTCTATAGAAAAATGTTGACCAATGAACTTTTTGTGTAGAAAAATGTTCACCAATGAACTATTTCTATAGAAAATTGTCCACCAATGAACTATTTGTATAGAAAAATTTTCACCAATGAAATGATGACCAGTTATTTTTTATAGAAAAGTATTCAGCAATGAATTTTTTCTATAGAAAAGTATTCTCCAATGATTTTTTCTATAGACTAATATTCCCTAATGATTTCTATTAAAAATATTCACCAATGATTGTTTTCTGTTAAAAATATTCATCAATGATTTTTTACAGAATAATATTCGCCAATGATTGACCGTACCCTCTTTACTAAGGTGATTGCGTGATAGTTAACGATTATTTTCGGATTAACGTAGTAAGGGGTTGTAGTCATACCATCGACTTCAATCTTCCTGACTCTCTATGTCAGTGAGGTTTTTGAGGTTCATTCTTTCCTTTTAAAAAGACTAAATGTATAGTGGCCGATCCTCCCACTGAAGTTTGTGTTAAAGTTCCCAAAGAAAAGCCTCATAATAATCCTCTTCCATTTAACAATGATCAAGGAAGGAGGAAATCGAAGAAATAAAGGATATTTCAAATTTCATCTACGAAAGACGAGAAGCTGTATGCGTTTTAAACAGAATGCTTCTGATAAACAATAAGGCATGCACATTATCTACGTAAGGAGTTTAAAATCTACATATCGTCACCATAAATGCCCAAAGACGTAACCCACAAAACCAAAACTTTACAGGAGAAGCAAAAAACGTTATAAAATTAAAAATTGTTTTACGGAATATGAATCTTATGAAGGCGAGTATATGGGATATTATCGATCATATACGAAGGGGAATAAGTAGCGAAATTAAAACCGCTGATTTGCTTAGTTTTGAGATCCTCCATTACAACAAAATCTGCAATATTATCCCATTTTCCGAAATCCCATTTCTTCTTGTTTTTGAACGTAGAAGCTTTAAATTTTGCCAGAGGATGTAATTTAGCTTTATGTATCAGATTACGTCAAAAAACGAATTTCGATTTTCATGCCGGTTATGTCTTCGGGCATTTATGGTGACGATATATTGTGTTCTTGGTAGTTATATTTTACTTATTTACATTTAACGAGAGTAAAAGACACCTTCACCCCTCAGCTGTGTTTTTAGGAAATGGTTAACCCGAAACAATCAATTCTTTTTCCCTGTCAATAACCTTTAATACCACGCTCTCAAATTTGGTGTTGACAAAATTGTGTTTCATTTTAATATCTCTGATAATGGAACGACAAATTTCTAATTATTAAAACTGCAATCGAATGGCATTCAGTTGTTGTTCGTTGTTCTTTTCACAAATCACATTGGATTCCCTCAGCAAAACTCAAATTGTTTTAAAAGGCCATTGTTTTTGCAAATTCAACCGCGTATTAATGGCAATTTCAGAAAAATACCCATCCGTTTCATTGCAATTGTTGGGAGATTTGATTTAAACGTTTCGTTCTAAAGATGAACATAGCCCACCAGCCAGTCAGCAAGAGAACTTCACTACAAAATCAGACTACAAATAAATTAATTTGCAACAAATTGTAATGCTGATGACGCTAACGACGTTATCTGTGAGAATGAATTGGATCAGGTTACATTGGAATGGAATAGGAGATATTTTTTCAGCCAGCGCAACTTTACTCATTCATGTAGACAAAAAAAGAACCAAAGATTTATTTCACATTCAAATTGTATTGAATGTTCCTCAAATGCTGAATTAGGATTTGTTGTCTGCATTTTGTATTCAAATGAATTTTCGTTTTTCACTTGCCTCACTGAAATCAGTTTTTAATAAACGAATATCGCATTATTGGACAGACACTCTAGTCACTCACACTTGATTTAGATAGTAGGCATAGTGGGTTCTAAAGAATTTCGTTAAAGCCACCAACAATTGTTAATACCACTTTCAAGGGCCAATAAGCGTGTATTTTTTAATAAAAATTTGTTAAGAACCCCTAGACCAATAAGCGTGGATTTTTTAATAAAAATTTGTTAAGAACCCCTAGACCAATAAGCGTGGATTTTTTAATAAAAATTTGTTAAGAACCCCTAGACCAATAAGCGTGGATTTTTTAATAAAAATTTGTTAAGAACCCCTAGACCAATAAGCGTGGATTTTTTAATAAAAATTTGTCAAGAACCCCTAGACCAATAAGCGTGGATTTTTTAATAAAATTTTTTTAAGAACCCCTAGACCAATAAGCGTGGATTTTTTAATAAAAATTTGTTAAGAACCCCTAGACCAATAAGCGTGGATTTTTTAATAAAAATTAGTTAAGAACCCCTAGACCAATAAGCGTGGATTTTTTAATAAAAATTTGTTAAGAACCCCTAGACCAATAAGCGTGGATTTTTTAATAAAAATTTGTTAAGAACCCCTAGACCAATAAGCGTGGATTTTTTAATAAAAATTTGTTAAGAACCCCTAGACCAATAAGCGTGGATTTTTTAATAAAAATTTGTCAAGAACCCCTAGACCAATAAGCGTGGATTTTTTAATAAAATTTTTTTAAGAACCCCTAGACCAATAAGCGTGGATTTTTTAATAAAAATTTGTTAAGAACCCCTAGACCAATAAGCGTGGATTTTTTAATAAAAATTTGTTAAGAACCCCTAGACCAATAAGCGTGGATTTTTTAATAAAAATTTGTTAAGAACCCCTAGACCAATAAGCGTGGATTTTTTAATAAAAATTTGTCAAGAACCCCTAGACCAATAAGCGTGGATTTTTTAATAAAATTTTTTTAAGAACCCCTAGACCAATAAGCGTGGATTTTTTAATAAAAATTTGTTAAGAACCCCTAGACCAATAAGCGTGGATTTTTTAATAAAAATTAGTTAAGAACCCCTAGACCAATAAGCGTGGATTTTTTAATAAAAATTTGTTAAGAACCCCTAGACCAATAAGCGTGGATTTTTTAATAAAAATTTGTTAAGAACCCCTAGACCAATAAGCGTGGATTTTTTAATAAAAATTTGTTAAGAACCCCTAGACCAATAAGCGTGGATTTTTTAATAAAAATTTGTTAAGAACCCCTAGACCAATAAGCGTGGATTTTTTAATAAAAATTTGTTAAGAACCCCTAGACCAATAAGCCTGGATTTTTTAATAAAAATTTGTTAAGAACCCCTAGACCAATAAGCCTGGATTTTTTAAAAAAAAATTGTTAAGAACCCCTAGACCAATAAGCGTGGATTTTTTAATAAAAATTTGTTAAGAACCCCTAGACCAATAAGCGTGGATTTTTTAATAAAAATTTGTTAAGAACCCCTAGACCAATAAGCGTGGATTTTTAATAAAAATTTGTTAAGAACCCCTAGACCAATAAGCGTGGATTTTTTAATAAAAATTTGTTAAGAACCCCTAGACCAATAAGCGTGGATTTTTTAATAAAAATTTGTTAAGAACCCCTAGACCAATAAGCGTGGATTTTTTAATAAAAATTTGTTAAGAACCCCTAGACCAATAAGCGTGGATTTTTTAATAAAAAATTTGTTAAGAACCCCTAGACCAATAAGCGTGGATTTTTTAATAAAAATTTGTTAAGAACCCCTAGACTAATAAGCGTGGATTTTTTAATAAAAATTTGTTAAGAACCCCTAGACCAATAAGCGTGGATTTTTTAATACAAATTTGTTAAGAATCCCTAGACAAATAAGCGTGGATTTTTTAATAAAAATTTGTTAAGAACCCCTAGACCAATAAGCGTGGATTTTTTAATAAAAATTTGTTAAGAACCCATAGACCAATAAGCGTGGATTTTTTAATAAAAATTTGTTAAGAACCCCTAGACCAATAAGCGTGGATTTTTTAATAAAAATTTGTCAAGAACCCCTAGACCAATAAGCGTGGATTTTTTAATAAAATTTTTTTAAGAACCCCTAGACCAATAAGCGTGGATTTTTTAATAAAAAATTGTCAAGAACCCCTAGACCAATAAGCGTGGATTTTTTAATAAAAATTTGTTAAGAACCCCTAGACCAATAAGCGTGGATTTTTTAATAAAAATTAGTTAAGAACCCCTAGACCAATAAGCGTGGATTTTTTAATAAAAATTTGTTAAGAACCCCTAGACCAATAAGCGTGGATTTTTTAATAAAAATTTGTTAAGAACCCCTAGACCAATAAGCGTGGATTTTTTAATAAAAATTTGTTAAGAACCCCTAGACCAATAAGCGTGGATTTTTTAATAAAAATTTGTTAAGAACCCCTAGACCAATAAGCGTGGATTTTTTAATAAAAATTTGTTAAGAACCCCTAGACCAATAAGCGTGGATTTTTTAATAAAAATTTGTTAAGAACCCCTAGACCAATAAGCGTGGATTTTTTAATAAAAATTTGTTAAGAACCCCTAGACCAATAAGCGTGGATTTTTTAATAAAAATTTGTTAAGAACCCCTAGACCAATAAGCGTGGATTTTTTAATAAAAATTTGTTAAGAACCCCTAGACCAATAAGCGTGGATTTTTTAATAAAAATTTGTTAAGAACCCCTAGACCAATAAGCGTGGATTTTTAATAAAAATTTGTTAAGAACCCCTAGACCAATAAGCGTGGATTTTTTAATAAAAATTTGTTAAGAACCCCTAGACCAATAAGCGTGGATTTTTTAATAAAAATTTGTTAAGAACCCCTAGACCAATAAGCGTGGATTTTTTAATAAAAATTTGTTAAGAACCCCTAGACCAATAAGCGTGGATTTTTTAATAAAAATTTGTATTATTTTTTAAGGCCAAGTTTTTTAAACAATTTATTAAGGACAAAGACTTACAGATATGGACGATATTATTACATGCACTGTTCTGTCCTATTTTCCATAGCATTAAGCTCAACTATTTAAAACGCGAAAAGTATCCGCAACCGTTGACTGCAGTGAAAATTATGCCCCACCAACATGGACGCCCTGAAACATTGATCTTCCGCACACACACACCCATGTATACATATGTGGGAACCGCACACATATTGGATAAAGCATATCATAAAAGCAAACTGTTGCAATGAAATTGTCCATGATGGAGAATTGAGTTGAGTGATGAGCGGGATACAGGCCAAAAAGGCTGTCCCTATTAGGAAACCTCATACATACATATGGGGGATTTGTTTTTGTTTTAATTTCCATTTGTAGCATTGGCAACCGGTACTTATGAATACAAAAGTACTATCCCAAACACACGTATATCTATACTTATAAAAGAGTTCAGTAATGATGACAGACTGACTCACTGACTGCCTGATAATCAACGCCCTGGATAAACGGCTAAAGCTAGAATCTTGAAATTTTGGGTGAGGGCCACTCTTGGTCCAAAGGGGTTAGATAAGGCTGGATTTTGGAAATTCGAACTAGAACTGTACGAAAAGTACTAAAAGGTACTAAATATGGTACAATTTGTATTTGGCGAACCGGTAGAGCTAGAATTCTGAAATTTGGAATGAGCGTCACTGATAGAATGAAGGATAGATGTACCAAACGGTTTTTAGAAACTCAAACTATAAGTGTACCAAAAGTATTCAAATGTACTAAATTTAGTACCATTTGGTATTATGTGAACGGATAGAGCTAATAGCTTGAAATTTGGAATGAAAATCAAGGTTTAGAAGTAGGGTTGATATAAGGACGTGGTTTTGAAAATGTATACTCATGTGTACAAAAAGTACTAAATGGTACTAAATTTGGTACAGTTGGGATTTGGTTGAATAGATAAAGGTGGCAAGCTGACATTTGGAATTAGGGTTACTGTTGAAGTGTAGGATTGAGATATGGGAATGGTTTTGAAAATTCGTACTTATGTGTACGAAAAGTACTAAATGGTACTAAATTTGTTACAGTTGGAAGTTAGGTGATTAAATAAACTGGAAACCTGAAATTTGGAATTAGGGTTACTGTTGGTGTGTAGGATTGAGGAAGTTTTGAAAATTCCTACTTAAGGGTACGAAAGTGCGGACGAATAGAGCTGAAATCCTGAAATTTGGAATTAAGATTATTTTTGGAGTGTAGGATTGAGGTAGTTTTGGAAATTCGTGCTTATTGGTACGAAAAGTATTAAATGGTACTAAATTTGGTACATTTTGGATTTGGGTGAACGAGTAGAGCTAGAATCCTAAAATTTGGAATTAAGATTACTGTTGAAGTGTAGGATTGAGGTAGTGTTGCAAATTCGTACCTATGGGTACGGAAAGTGCTAAATGTTACTAAATTGGGAACAATTTCGATTTGGGTGATCGGATAGAGCTGGAATCCTGAAATGTGGGATAAGGGTTACTGTTGAAGTGTAGGATTGATAAATGGAGGTGGGTTTGGAAATTCGTACTTATGTTTACGAAAAGTACTAAATGGTACTAAATTTGGTATAGTTGGGATAGAGCTGGAAACCTGAAATTCGGAATTAGGGTTACTGTTGGAATGTAGGATTGTGGAAGTTTTGAAAATTCGTACTTAAGGGTACGAAAGTGCTAAATGGTACTAAATTTTGTACAATTTGGATTTGGGAGAACGAATAGAACTGGAATCCCGAAATTTGGAATTAAAATTACTATTGGAGTGTAGGATTGAGTTAGTTTTGGAAATTCGTTCTGATGGGTACGGAAAGCACAAAATGGTACTAAATTTGGTACATTTTGGATTTGGATGAACGAGTAGATCTGGAATCCTGAAATTTGGAATTAAAATTATTTTGGAGTGTAGGATTGAGGTAGTTTTGGAAATTCGTACTTATGGGTACGGAAAGTGGTACTAAATTTGGTACAGTTTGGATTTGGGAATAGAGCTGGAATCTTGAAATTTGGAATTAATATTATTGTCGAAGTCTATGATTCAGGCAGTTTTGGAAAATCACACTTACCGGTACGAAAAGTACTAAATGGTACTAAGTTTGGTATAATTTGGATTTGGGAGAACGGATAGCGCTGGTATCCTGAAATTCGGAGTTAAGATTACAGTAGGAGTGTAGGATTGAGGAAATTTTGAAAGTTAGTACTTATGGGTACGAAAAGTACTAAATGGTACCAAATTTAGTACAATTTGGAACGTGATTACTGTTGACATGTAGGATTGAAGTAGTTTTGAAAGTTCGTATTTATGGGTACGAAAAGTACTAAATGGTACTAAATTTGGTACAATTTGAATTTGATTGAACGGATAGAGCTGCAATCCTGAAATTTGGAATTAAAATTATTTTGGAGTGTAGGATTGAGGTAGCTTTGGAAATTCGTTCTTATGGGTACGGAAAGCACAAAATGGTACTAAATTTGGTACAGTTTGGATTTGGGTGAACGAATAGAGCTGGAATCTTGAAATTTGGAATTGATATTTTTGTCGAAGTCTATGATTCAGGCAGTTTTGGAAAATCGCACTTACGGGTACGAAAAGTACTAAATGGTACTAAGTTTGGTACAATTTGGATTTGGGTGAAGGGATAGCGCTCGAATACTCAAATTCGGAATTAATATTACAATTAAAGTGTAGTGTTGAGGAAATTTTGGAAGTTAGTACTTATGGGTACGAAAAGTACTATATGGTACCAAATTTAGTACAATTTGGAATGTGATTACTGTTGACCTGCAGGATTGAGGAAGTTTTGAAAGTTCGTACTTATGTGTACGAAAAGTACTAAATGGTACTAAATTTGGTACAATTTGAATTTGGTTGCACGGATAGAGCTGGAATCCTGAAATTTGGAGTTAGGATTATCGATTATTGGTGTGTAACGTTTGTACATGGACGTGTTTTAAGAATACGTACCATAAATTCACTCAAAGTACTAAAGCGGTGCAAATGTTGTATCGGATGAAGGAGCAGAGCTGTAATTATGAAATTTGCTTTTATAGTCGCTGTTGGTATGTGGGTTTATGATATGGAGATGGCTTTGAAAATGCATACAGTACGAAATGGTGTAATTTTAGGAGGAGGTTTCGGAAATTCGTATGAGGGTATGGTATTGGAAATACCTACCATAAAGCTACACCTACTAAATGGTACTAAAATTGGTCTTGGGGTTATTTTTTACAAGAATGTTTTCTGAGGCCAGTAAGCTCTTAATTAAAAAGTCGTGTGATACGGCTGTTTCTTGAAAATCGCACTAATGTGGTACGAACATAACTTAAAGAAAAATTAATGTTCATTAAAATTGCCATTAGTTCAACAAAATTTTCAGATTAAATATTGTTGATTTGTTTTTTATATCTATTCCGCATACGAAGTAGCGGGCACATTGCTAGTACATTCATAAATGGTTATACATTACATAAGTTCATATTGGTAAAAATATATATACGCACATTTACACATTCGTTCGTCGCTCATTGATGGTAGTTTGTATGGTTGCCAATGGGATTGTGATTTGTACACATATGTTTAGTGGGAGGAGAGTCGAGTGTCGTAAGGCACAAAGCCTTGGGAGTACCTTTTTATATCAACTCCAGCATTTGCTTGGATTCTTTTGTTCACCATAATTTTGTTTGAGGCCACGGCAACGGCAGCAGCAGCATTATGTATGCATGGGACCCATCCATGGAGTTTAATTTCAGTCACATTAGATAGACACGTTTCATGTGTTTCATTTTTTTTGGGTTACTGTGGTTGGTGGGATTGTTGGGATTGTTGGTTGCTGGCCTGTGTCGGCTTGCGCTGATTTTTTTTTGCCGTTTGCAAAACTCCCAAATCGGCATATGTGAAAGGGCACTGGATATATTTTTGTCGGCAAATATAAATGAATGAATATGCAGGAGAGTGAACACAAGAGGACAATGTCCATAAAAAGGATTTTAGTTTCATAATAGTAGTACCCATAAAGTAATCGCAGAAAGAGGAAATTTGAATTTTGTCTGTAATTATATATTCATGTTTATTATGATTAGGCTGTAGCTTTGCCCATTGTGAAATCTGTTAAAAACGTACATCAAATTCACAAAAGTTAGAAATAGTTGATAAATTGCAGTTTGGAGTTTCTTCGAGGACTGTTTGCAAATTTTTGCCGAAAATAATCCTTGTGGTCCTGTTTACAGCGTTATCATATTTTTCATGGGCAAGTCCCTGCTTCCTGAAATAATGGTCCCAAAGCTCTAGAAAATCCCACAATGACCATATTGAATGTGTGATGAGCACGATAACTATCTAAAGGAGGGACATAAATAGGATCATTTTAATTTTTTACAGCAGGTAGTCCTCGCGCCTCTTATTAAGACTGTATTCTTTTTTTATACCCTCCACCATAGTATGGAGGGTATATTAAGTTTGTTTTTACGTTTGTAACGCATTGAAATACTCATTTGCGACCCTATAAAGTATATATATTCTTGATCAGGGTAAAATTCTAAGTCGATCTGAGCACGTCCGTCCGTCTGTGGTAATCACTCTAGCATCCACAAAAATAGAGATAGGACGCTGAAATTTTGGGAAAATGCGTCTTTTGTTTGCAGGCAGGTCAAGTTCGATGATGGGCTATATCGGTCCACGTTTTGGTATAGCCCCCATATAACGGTACCCCCCGATTTGCGGTATTTTGACGTTTTTAGCTACATTTTTAGACCGATTTAGCTATAATTTGAAATTTAGGGTTCTTAAGTATCAATAAACTTATATAACAAAAGTTGTGGACATAGGTCCACGTTTTGGTATAGCCCCCATATAACGGTACCCCCCGATATACGGTATTTTGACGTTTTTAGCTACATTATCAGACCGATGTAGCTATAATTTGACATTTAGGGTTCTTAAGTGTTAATAAACTTATAAATTAGAAGTTGTGGACATAGGTCCACGTTTTGGTATAGCCCCCATATAACGGTACCCCCCGATTTGCGGTATTTTGACGTTTTTAGCTACTTTTTCAGACCGATGTAGCTATAATTTGACATTTGGGGTTCTTAAAAGTCAATAAACTTATATAACAAAAGTTGTGGACATAGGTCCACGTATTGGTATAGCCCCCATATAACGGTACCCCCCGATTTACGGTATTTTGACGTTTTTATCTACATTTTCATACCGATATAGCTATAATTTGACATTTAGGGTTCTTAAGTGTAACTAAACTTACATAACAGAAGTTGTGGACCTAGGTCCAAGTTTTGGTATAGCCCCCATATAACGGTACCCCCGATTTACGGCATTTTGACGTTTTTATCTACATTTTCAGACCGATTTAGCTATCAATTGACATTTAGGGTTCTTAAATGTCAATAAACTTATATAACTAGTGGACATAGGTCCATGTTTTGGAATAGCCCCCATATAACGTTACCGCCCGATTTCAGGTATTTTGAGAATTTTACCAACAAGTTTTAACCGAATTATCTGTAATTTGAACATTTGACATTTGAAATTCTTAGTGGTCACCACACCTCTCCACCAAAAATTGTCAAGAAAGCCCCCATATAACGGTACCTCTCGATTTTCAGTAATTTGATGATTTTAGCTACAATATTAAACCGAACAAGCAGTAATTTGACATTTGAAGTTCTTAGTGGTCACAACACCTCTCCATAAAAAATTGTCAACATAGGTCCATGTTCGGATATAGCTCCCATGTAACGGTACCTCCCAATTTTCAGTAATTTGGCAATTTAAGCTACAATTTTTAACGGAACTAAATGTAATTTGACATTTGACGGTTGTAGTGGTCACCACACATCTGCATCAACAATTTTCAACATAGCCCCAATATAACGATACTTCTTTATTTTCGGTACTTTGGGGATTTTACTTAAAATGTTTAACCTACGTTCATGTTTTTGTATAGCCCCAAAACAAACCTCCCGATTTACCGTACCTTAGCTTTATTTTTTGGACGAACTTTCTGTAATTTGAAATTTAAAAGTCAACAAAAATTCTACAACAAAAATTGTTCATTTAAGTTCATATTTTCGTATAGCCCAGATACCTCCGAACTAGCTGTTAATGACATTTGAAGTTCCCACGTTATGTACCGATTTTCGATATTTTGAGGATTCTAGCTAAATTTTTTAACCAAATTAGGAGTTATTTGACATTAAAGGCTCCCATCAAAAACTGTCAACATAGGCCCATGTTTTATTATAACCCCTATATAACAGTACCTCCCAATTTGTAGCCCACCAAAAATTGTCAACAGTTAGATATAGGCACCATAAAAAAGGGCCTCCCGAATGAAGCATTTTATGTACATTATCTGACATTTTAACGTACTCACTTCAAGTTGGGGACAGGAATGAATATTTTATGGTGGAGGGTATGAAAAGTTCGGCCCGGCCGAACTTAATGCTTTTTTACTTGTTTTGGTTTAAATCCATATTCCCTGAGTAAAAACGCTACGGCCAGCAAATATTATGGATCTTAAAGGGATTTATCCTCGTCAGGCCCAATTTTTGTTCTTCCTAACTCACATTATTCGAAGTTGTGGAAGCTTGATATCCCTCTTAATCGAGACGCTCTCTTTAGCTTTGAGCCTCCATCTCTCTTTCTAGATCATAAAGATCTCTCTGAAGACATGTCTTTGGTTTCAATTGTTTCAAAGTCTTTAATTGGGTCCAATGCTAACATTGCTGTTCTGTGACACGGCCTATTTTGGTTATGACTTGGGCTATTATATGTGGTAATGGTTTAGAGTGCTGTCGTGGTACTTTGCGGCTACCGGCAGACCTCTTGATGAGCACCAACTGGATAACACACTTCGATGCTATGGGAAGTAACACCTCTAGAAACCTTGCTATTGGTGACAAAAGTGAGATCGCCCGATGTCGCTTAATTACTAATAATTACGTCACATTTTTCACAATTTTCACATACAGTGCGTGTTTATTGCATAAAATACATAAAATCGGGCGAAAATATGTATACATGATAACTATATCCAAATCCAAACCGATTTTTGTCAAAATCAGTAAAACTGGACAGGGGCCTATGCCATTTTAAATTTGAAGGCTATTTATCAAAAATGACCGATTTATAGCAAAATCGGTGAAAGATATATATGGTGGCTATATCCAAATCTGAACCGATTTCTGTGAAGGAAATATCAAACATTAAAATCTGAAGGCTTTTCGATTTTAATTGACTGAGTTGAAAAAGTTGAAATTTTTCATTCCTATGCCATCATAAGTACTTGTGCAATTTAGGTCAACTCCTTCTATATTTGACCACTTTGGTATAGAAGCGGCAACACTGTGCGCCGCATGGACTTGGCGATAAACAGTAAGTAGTTTGCATATAATTGAGCTAATATGAATCGGGGTGATATGAGAGAATTCCCCCATGTCCCTTCTGGGATGTTTGTGGAACAATTATTATTAAATTAGCGCAGACGAATCCGGAACAGGCACACGGGGACATACCGTTACCATACATATTGAGGCCGCAACCTTCAAACTATCGAAAATCGGGAGGTACCGCTCTATGGGGGCTATATGAAGACGTTGACCTATACCGACAAATTTAAGTGGGGAAGTCTTATATACCCAACGAAGACTAAATACCAAATTTCAGCGGTATATTGAAGTCACAATCACCAAAATACAGAAATTTGGGAGGTAACTTCTTATGGCGCTATATGAAAATGTGGACCTATACAATGAAATTTCAGATGGAAAGCTTCATACACGCAACGAAGACTAAATACGAATCTTCAGCCATTTCGGAGCGATATTGGGGGCTATACGAAGACGTTGTCCTATATCGACAAATTTCAGATTGAAAGTTTTGTACCCCCAAGAAAGACTTGATAGCAAATTTCAGCTATTTCGGTGGGATAATGAGGCTAAAACCTTACAAACACCAAAAGTACCGTTCTGTGGGGTCTATATCAAAACGTGGACCGTTATTGCATATTTTCAATACCAAACATTCTAAGATTTATAGAAACTTCTATACCAAATTATAAAACTCTATTTTAAAAATTGCTAGCTTTATCTTGATTTCAACAGACGGACCGATGGGCATGGCTATTTCGACTTTGAATATTATGCTAATGTAGAATATATGTATATACTTTATAGGGTCTCCAACGAATATTTTATGTGTTACATAAATTGGTACAATTTTGATATTGTGTGAACGGTAATATAAGGAGTTTTTTTAATGCTTACAAATTCAGAAATTTGGTATGCGGGTCGCTACTAATGGCTGAAATTAAATTGGAAATACCTACTTTTAGGCTACCAAAAATTACTAATTGTTTCTAAAATTGGTATTGTTTTTATTTGTTTACAGGCATGTTTTACCTTCTGTTGATAGAAAGCCCCTAAGTAATATACCTCAAAAAATTTGGCTCGCTGTTGATATGTAAGAGTGAGATACGGCAGATTTTTTTGTAAATCTAACTAAAATAGTACGAAAGGTACTTAAATAAAATTTAATATTGATTAAAATTGGTATTAGTGCAACACAATTTTCAGTGTTCGCCATTTCCATATTAAATATTGTTTATTTTGGTCTTTATATTCTTTCCGCATACGAAGTAGCGGGCACTTTGCTAGTATTTTATAATTAATAGTTTTTATTATACCCTACACCACTATGTAGAAAGGGTATTATAAGTTTGTTTTGGTAAAAATTCATGTTACACCACGAAATATTCGTCGGAGACCCCCAATATCTCGACGGGATAAAGCGATTTTGAGATGTCCATTATAAATTGTAATCAAACTCCAGGCAGCAATTATGGACCGATCGTCACGAAGTTTTTCATGGAGGTCGGGTGAGAGGTGAGATGTGTGTCCGTCCGTCCGTTCGTCTGTCCATTATAAATTGTAATCAAACTCCAGGCAGCAATTATGGACCGATCGTCACGAAGTTTTTCATGGAGGTCGGGTTCAGACCAGAATAGATCACTATTTTTGTTGGAGATGATCGTGAAATATTTAGCGGCTGAAATGGACCAAAACCGTAATTATTATCCAATTTTGTAGCGGCTCTGTGGGTCGAAGTAATAGTCCGATCAACGCGAAATTTTAAATATGGTAAGAGTATATGACAAAGAAGTAGCTTGCAATTTTAAATGCAGATCAGATAATATTTAGAGGGTTAAATGGACCAGAACTTTTGTGTGAAAATATTGAAACATTTTAATATACAGCTTATATCTTTGTTCCTGAAAGACACATTCTTCCCTCGTGAGTTTTATTTGGAAGACGATCTCTTGACCTTTGCACTGATGTCGATTACGTTGATGTACATGATCAGATAACAGTGCTACAGCCTAATATATCCAGTTTTTTGTTTGTAGTGTAGCAATTAACACTCTAGAGGTCGCAATTATAGCTCAATAGTCACGAAATTTTGCACGAGGTAAGAGTTTAGGTAGAAGAAAATACCTATAATTTTGCATGATGATCTGATATTATTTAGCGGGTGACATAGATTATTACTTTTGTATGAAAAATATACAAATTTTATTTTTGGTCCATATTTTAATTCCTGGAGGGCATATACCGGCAAAGTAGCCTACATATGGAATAATAACTACTGACGTTTCCCCTGATGCAAATTGCAATAATGTGTCTGCTAGATAACTGGCCTACTGCCTAATATATGTATAATGGGTTTTGTGTAGAGAACCACAATTTCCTCCCATGCTACAAATTGTCTTTATCATAACAGAGAAATTTTCAGTTCAGTTGTCAAATTGGAGTTTTATACAAATATTGCAACATGGGGTCGCCTCGCCACCTATTTTAAACCTCAGGATTAAAGGTAAAGGTGATACAAACAAAATACGACAAAAGATGTGTCTCATCGAAATATTGGTTTTAGACCCCAAGTATGTTTGGACAAAATTCGTTTCAGACAATTTGGAGTCTATTTAGCCCTGTCCGTTCATCTGTCTCTCTTAATGTCTAGCTGGCTGGTGCGCACGATAACTCTCGAACGGATCTACCGATTAGAACCAAATTTTATACATCGTAATATTTTGCCCAAATTTTGTTTAAGTTGGAATGTAGGCAAAAAGTTCAAAATTGTTTTCGAAAAATTGTGTGAACGATAACTGGCGAAGTGAGTAATCGATTTGCTCCAAACTTTCCATATATTCCTTCCAGATATAGATCGGATAAGACTATATCGGTCCACACTTTAGGGTACCTCACACACAAAATTCGGAAAAGGAAAAATTTAACAGTCCTCTCGAATCGTTTTGAATTTTTTTCAGCATATTGTACTTGCGCCGCAAATCCGCAAGATAGCTCCCAAGGAAATTTTCTGATTGGTCGAAACTTTACACATCGTATTATTTCATCCAGCTATGTGTCAGGTTGGAATATGGACTATATCCTTCGAGTACCTCCTACACATAATTTTGGGAAAAGTGCAGTTTGAGGACCCGTATCGGACCTATTTGATTATGTTTTTTTTTTTTTTTGAAGAAGGTTGTTTCACGGTCCCTATTCTGGTACCCTTACAGGGGTAAATCATACTTCCTGAGATAATAGTCCAGAAGTTCCAAAAATCCCTGCCGGCTTCAACTAAAATTACAAATCTGAAAAAGTAATTATCAAATTTTTCCAAAACTCAGAAGTTAGCTTACTAAAATTGATTTGGTATACCCCCATATTACGTTACCTACAGTTTCCACGTATTTTGAAGCAAACTCGTGCTACCGTTAGCGCAGCTGACTTATGCTGTGTAATTGAATATGAATAATTTTGGGATTTTACATCTTTGTGTTTATTTCAGCTTGAGTCCATATTTTGTTGTAATTCAATTGTTTGAATAACAACAAAATATTTTAAAGTGGATATGAAATTGATTAGTTGCGGGTGAAGGCTAGGGAATACTATAGTTTCAGTTGTCACCAAACAACTTCATCAGTTCCCTTTTTCGCCGACTCTGTATCGATAAACAGGTCAATAAAGCCATCTAGCAAATTAAATAAAATGAGAAATTTGCTGTATGGCCCTAAAGCTGTTTACCCTACAATTTGAGTCGAACTAAAGAATTTCATATCCACCACTATTTTTATGTCGTCTTTGCTTCGCAAAGAATACGAACATAGGAATGTTGCTTCAATAAGCGGGGGTAAAAACAACAAGAAAGTTGTCAATTTCATATCCACTTTAAAATATTTTGTTGTTATTCAAACAATTGAATTACAACAAAATATGGGACTCAAGCTGAAATAAACACAAAGATGTAAAATTCTGCAGTCCAACAATAAATAAAAAATAATTTAAAAAAATTAAGTTTCAGTGTTTTATTTAGAAATGCACTTAAAACTAAAAAATAATTTGTCGCTTAGCCTCAATATATATATTCTTTCTCATGATAGAATCTCTCAAATAAAACGCTTGCATTTAAATTATGAATGGTGGCAAAATTAAACGGCAAGCGTTTTATTTGAGAGATTCTATCATGAGAAAGAATATATATATTGAGGCTAAGCGACAAATTTTTTTTAGTTTTAAGTGCATTTCTAAATAAAACACTGAAACTTAAATTTTTTAAATTATTTTTTATTTTAAACTTTTTAGTAAATAAATTTTTTGACCACTGAGATCCCCAACTGCCGAATTACAGTCCATTTGAGCAGAAAATGTAGATTAAAATGCTTGGGTGGTACAGTTATATGGATGCTATATTAAACCTTGACCTACGTCCATAATTTGTAGTGGGGAAGTTCCTGGACTATTGAGAACTCCAAATGCCAAGTTACAGCAAATTCGGGCTAAAAATGAAGGACAAATTCCTAAAAATACCAGAAGTCGGGTGGTACCGTTATATGGAGGAAAAAATGGACCCATATAGGTTTTGGTTTCATATTCATGTATTGTCATCTAAATCTGAAAAATGTGCAAAGTGTTAGTTCGATTGGTCAACTGCACCGTGCTAAGAATCAGTTACCAGATTTTAAAAGGGGTCAAGTTAGACACCGTAAACACACTGTAAGAATGGACCAATATTAGTTTTGATTTCATATTCATGTATTGTCTGAAAAGTGTGCAAAGTTTAAGTACGATTGGTCACCTGCAACTGCATGAAAAACGAGTTACCAGATTTGAAAAGCAAAATACCGGAAATCGTGTGGTACCGTTATATGGGGGCTATAGGAACCAATGGACCCATATTTGTTTTGGTTTCATATTCATGTATTGTCATCTAAATCTGAAAAGTTTGCAAAGTTTTAGTTCGATTTGTCAACTGCAACCGTGTTAAAAATCAGTTACCAAATTTGACACCGTAAAAACACTGTAAGAATGGACCAATAATGATTTTGATTTCATATTCATGTAT
>NW_027411977.1:206680689-206845689 GCF_047663935.1 Musca autumnalis | reverse complement strand
ACTGCAACCCATGTGCTGCCGGTTAGTGACTTAAGTACATCATTTCTTCATCTAAGCTTGTCACAGATAGCTGGGGCATATGTGGACGACATGAAAATGCTATAAATAACAAGTAAAAAGTCGTTAAGTTCGGCCGGGCCGAACTTTTTATACCCTCCACCATAAAATAGTCTTAATTAAAATGGAATAAGTTTTTGCCAGAGACCCAGTAAGTCATCATGAATTAGCATTATATCTTTGTTTGTTGTTTTTGTAGAGCATTTAAGCAACAGTGAACAAAGATATAATGCTAATTCCTGATGGCCCACAGGGTCTCTAACAAAAATTTCATCACGCCATAACGCGGAAGTTCAACTCACGGCGGATCTGTCCTTCGGGGTTCATAATATACTCAGCAAGGCCTTTCTTCCCCAAGAGAAATTTTCCGTGCCCCAGACCTTGACCTCCATTTGGTGGCACAGTGTTATCTAATCTAATCTAAAAAAAAAAATGTGTTCAGCTAGGTGAAAGGTACCACCTACGAGGCTATATCAAAGTGTCAACCTATCTTTAAATATTTTGGCGGAAAAGTTGTATAGCTGCAGGGAACTTCAAGAGTCAATAGTTTCATCAAAACAATGTAGACCTTTAAAAATGGACGCATGTTGACGAATTTTAGTGAAGAAATTTCGTGACCACTAAAAATTCCCGAAAATCGGGAGGTACCGTTATATGGGGGCTATACCAAAACATGGACCTATGTTGACGCTGTTTGGTGGAGATGTTTCATGACCACTGAGAACCTCAAATGGCAAATTACAGCTAGTTCGGTTAAAAATTGCAGCTAAAGTTCTCAAAATACAGAATATCGGGAGATACCGTTATATGGGGGCTATACCAAAACATGGGTCTATGTTGACGATGTTCCATTGGAGATGTTTCACGACCACTGAGAACCTCAAATGTCAAATTACAGCTAGTTCGGTTAAAAATTGTAACTAAAAGTCTCAAAATACCGAAAATCGGGAGGTACCGTTATATGGGGGCTATACCAAAACATGGACCTAAGTTGACGATGTTTGGTGGAGATGTTTCATGACCACTGAGAACCTCAAATTGAAATTTACAGCTAGTTCGGTTAAAAATTGTAGCTAAAATTCTCAAAATACCGAAAATCGGGAGGTACCGATATATGGGGGCTATACCAAAACATGGACCTATGTTGACGATGTTTCGTGGAGATGTTTCATGACCACTGAGAACCTAAAATGTCAAAATACAGCTAGTTCGGTTAAAAATTTTAACTAAAATGCTCAAAATACCGAAAATCGGGAGGTACGGTTATAAGGGGCCACACCAAAACATGGACCTATGTTGGCGATGTTCCGTGGAGATGTTTCATGACCACTGAAAACCTCAAATGTCAAATTGCAGATAGTTCGGTTACAAATTGTGGCTATAATTCTCAAAATACCGAAAATCAGGAGGTACCGTTATATGGGGGCTATACCAAAACATGGACCTATGTTGACGATGTTTGGTGGAGATATTTCATGATAACTGAGAACCTCAAATGGCAAGGTACATCTAGTTCGATTAAAAATTGTAGCTAAAATTCTCAAAATACCGAAAATCGGGAGGTACCGATATATGGGGGCTATACCAAAACATGGACCTATGTTGGCGATGTTTCGTGGAGATATTTCATGACCACTGAGAACCTCAAATGTCAAATTGCAGATAGTTCGGTGGAGGGTATAAAAATAAATGTGGCCACTAGAAGCTTGGGATAGTTTGTGGTCAGAATTCTACTACTGTTTTTTCTCACCTCTACCGTCGATGTGATGAACAGAGTGGTTTATTTAGTGGCGGGTATTTGCATATAACTCGCTTGGAAAAAGGTGGTAAGATCAATCAAATATGAGATCGAACAATCATCCGCATATCTTACGATCTCAATGTCTTCTGGAGGGGACGGAATATGGGATAGGTAGAGGTTAAACAGTTCCGGAGATATCACTCAGCCTTGGGGAACTCCCTGTTTCACTCCACGGGGCTTGAACCTCTTGTTACTGAATTTAACGTACAACTGGCGACCACACATACAATTGTTTATCCAACGTTTAAAACTTGGCCGGAGGACCGTCTCTTCGATGTCTTCAGACAGCGTGGAATGCTTAACAATATTAAAGGCTTTTGATAAGTCAAGCGCAACCATCACTGTTATATCACACGGCTTGCTCTGGCTGAGTTCTCGACTAATATATGTGAAGTTGGCGTGCAGCGCTGTTGTCATGCTGTGCAGCTTACGCAACCCATGTTGATGATCGGCAAGTGGATAGCTTTTTCTGACGCTGGGGAGGATTAACTACTCAAGGGTGTTTGTTACGGGCGACAAATACGAATTCGGTTTGTACGATTCACCTTTGCTGGCTTCAGTAGACGGACCCTGAACATTTTCAAGACTTCGGGAACGTCGTCGTCATCGGATTATGAAACTTCCCCGCAATCTCCCCAACAGCAGTACCAGCCGCAGTCTTAAACAACTTATTGCTGTTTCAGTTCAGGACAATGTGACATTCCCACAGTTTAAGTACGATTGTCTTCGTTTCAAGGTCAACACCCGCGATCTTCTTGTGAGTGATACAGCGTTTCTAGGAGATTTCAACGCGCGTCATGAGTTATGGCAATCAACCCTAGGGAATGGTAGAGTGGCAAAGAGCTGCCTGAGCAACTACATGGCGCTACATTTTGAACTGGGAACGAGCACTCACTCACCGGGATTAGAGGAGACTGCCATAGTTCGCCTGTCATATCCATGGTGTCACCTGGTCTGACGAATGACGTGATTTGGCAAACCGTTTTATCCCTTGGGTCAGGCCATATTCCTATCATCAGTACCATTTATAGACCACCCGACTTCATAACCTCTGGACGCCGTACTTTCATTAACCATGGGAAAACCAATTTGCAAGAATTCAGAGAATTCACCAACGCTGCCCAATTTCACTGATGTTTGTCATCACTGTTGCAGCCGCTCGCCATATTCATACTGGTCGAATGTATGAAGCAAGACCTAATTTCCCAGCAGAGGCGAAGGGATTACCGACTTAGCGTGATGGGCTCCCTGTACGAATCCTAGCGACCAAAGAGTCAGGAAATTGACAATTGGGGTCAATCGGTTAGTTGGTGAACAAAAGCGGAAAAAGTGGCAAGAGCATCTGAAGTGCTGCAATATTGGAGCCAGTAGTAGTAAAGGGTGCCACCTTGGTGCAATGGTATGCACACCCGCCTTGCACACTAAAGGTCGTGGGTTCGATTCCCAGACCAGGCAACATCAAACAATTTTCAACGGTGGCAAAATACCCTTCAGTGATTTTCGCGACATTTCCTTAATATTTCAGCCATGTAAAACTTTTCTACATGTGGTGTCTTAGAACACGCCGTTCGGACTCGGCAATAAACAGAAGGTACCATATCATGAGCTAATACTCGTATGAATCGGGGTGCACTCGTTGATATGAGAGAAGTCTCCCTTGTCCCATCTGGGATGTTTGTGGAACAATTATATATTATAGTAGTAAATCGTGGATAACGGTTAAGGCGTTATGGAACACTGGAAAAAGGATGATCGGACACCTGGCATGTTTAACAGCATGGTTAACATATCCAAAGAGATGCGCGCGATACTTTTGCCGACAATTTATCGAGCACCCTAATAGCGACCGGGCGAAGAGAAGTGACTTACGTCGTATGCGATATCTTCCAGCGGTGGAGGAACCACCACAATTTACGATGGGAGATTTTGCAGATGTCATCCGAAGCTCAAAATCATCCAGATGGCCCAGATGGGAAGTCAATGGTGATGCTAAAAAAGTTGCATGACACAGGAGTCGAGTATTTCAACGGACACTCTGTTGAACACATGGAAGGCAGAGGTGAGAACAGAGTTGAATGTCATGGTCAGTGGTAGCAGAATTCCGACAACAAACAACCCAAAATTCTTGGGGTCACATTCGATATCATGTATAGGTCGTCTGCGCATGCCACAGCTATCTGCGATAAGATGAAAAGCAGGAACAAGGTCTTCAAGTCCCTACCCGGTAGCACTTGAGGTGCAGATAATGAAGCCTTGTTAATCACATACAACGTGATAGATGGGTTTGTGGTAATGATATGCGACGGCAGTGTGGTCTGCCAGCGTAAGTAATACGCAATGAAAACATGTCAACCTACCAGAAAGCAGTCCAGAGAACAACAGGGTATCTCCTGATGTCTTCAGCGGATGATTTGCCTGAGCAGTCTAAGATCTTGTCAGTGCGTCGGCACAACATGATGTTGTCGATGCAATATTTTATTGAAAGCTATAGGCAAAAACCATTTAAATCCCCAACTGATGGGGATTTCTTTCTCGAGATGGAGGTCCAACGACACAAAAGAGAAATTCTAGATCAACAAGTTATTCAGTCGCCTAAGCTATATGAGCCTACCGTATGAATACGGAAGACCAGTTCGCATGATATACTGCAACTTTTCAGCTGTTCAGCTAAACCAACTCACCTACTCCACTTTCACTATGGACCAATCCTATCCATGTGGCGTCCTTTCGGAACATGGAGTTAGAGGCAGAGCAGAAATTTGAAAAAAAAACAAGTAAAAAAGCGTTAAGTTCGGCCGGGCCGAACTTTTCATACCCTCCACCATAAAATATTCTGAACTAAAATGGAATAATTAGTTTTCATTCCTGTCCCCAACTTTTAGTGGGTACGTTAAAATGTCAGATAATGTACATAAAATGCTTCCTTCGTGAGGCCCTTTTTATGGTACCTATATCTAACTATGTATGTTGAAAATTTTTGGTGGGTTAGAAATTGGGAGGTACCGTTATATAGGGGTTATAATAAAACATGGACCTATGTTGACAGTTTTTGATGGGAGCCTTTAATGTCAAATAACTCCTAATTCGGTTAAAAATTATAGCTCGAATCCTCAAAATACCGAAAATCGGTACATAACGTACGAACTTCAAATGTCATTAAGAGCTAGTTCGGAGGTATGTGGGCTATACGAAAATATTAATTTAAATGAACAATTTTTGCTGCAGAATTTTTGTTGGCTTTTAAATTTAAAATTACAGAAAGTTCGTCAAAAAAATAAAGCTAAGGTACGGAAAATAGGGAGGTTTGTTTTGGGGCTATACCAAAACATGGACCTACGTTCGGTTAAACATTTTAAGTAAAATCCGCAAAGTGCCGAAAATCGGGAAGTATCGTTATATTGGGGCTATGTGGAAAATTGTTGATGCAGATGTGTGGTGACCACTACAACCTTCAAATGTCAAATTACAGTTAGTTCGGTTAAAAATTTTAGGTAAAATTGCCAATTACTGAAAATTGGGAGGTACCGTTATATGGGAGCTATATCCGAACATGGACCTATGTTGACAATTTTTGATGGAGAGGTGTTGTGACCACTAAGAACTTCAAATGTCAAATTACTGCTAGTTCGGTTTAATATTCTAGCTAAAATCATCAAATTACTGAAAATCGGAAGGTACTTGTATATGGGGGCTTTATCAATACATCGACCTTTCTTGACAATTTTTGGTTGAGAGATGTGGTGACCACTAAGAATTTCAAATGTCAAATGTTCAAATTACAAATAATTCGGTTAAAACTTGTAGGTTAAATTCTCAAAATACCGAAAATCGGGAGGTACCATTATATGGGGCTATACCAAAACATGGACCTATGTTCATCTTTTTTTCGAATATAAGTTTTTTGGTCACTAAGAATACTAAATATCAAATTATAGGTAATTCGGTCTAGAAATGTGACATAAAACGGTGGTTGCGCATCCCTTAACCTAAATTATCCTAAGGCACCCTTTTCACATAGTGATGTACGGTATAATCGTAAGAAAGTAAATACTTTAACCTTGAACTTTTACCCAAAGGATTAAATATTTAATAGCAATTTTCTTTTAAATTAGATTATGTGCCGATATGTTGTTTGTTTTCATCATCGATTTTTCTTCCAAATACATCCAAGGGATGCTGGTTTGTCCTAGAATTGCTTAAACAACAATATCAAAAAATCCCAACTGATATCAATTCCATTCTTTCATGTTACATGTCTACATATTTTGTTACATGTCAAGAAGTCATCTAAGCTTAAAATTAAGATAATTGCCAAAATGGCCAAAGCCAACAAACATGGCAGAGGAAACAATTCACCAAGGATTCACAGTTAGACAGTAAGTAAACCAACAAATTCATGTGAAGCAGCAGTCCAAACAACGAATGAATGAAACACTAACTGGAACAGCAACAAGAACCAACCAACAAAACCAATAATAACAACACTAACAACCACAATAAATTTACCATTGATGATTACCAATGGCGCTCTGATGATGCCATGCAATGGCGATGAGATTTTCATTTTGGAAATGTAAGTGGAACGAAGAACAACAAAAACTAACAACCAATTCATGAAGCTCTTAAGTCAACAGCATGACAAAGGGGAGTCCAAAGTACACAAAAGGGTATTCTACACTCCTTACCAAGAGTAAATTTCATGGCAACCAACAGCAGCAGTAGGAAAACTATATTCAACCAACAAACCAGAAACCCGTGCACGGCAGCAATCACAATTAGAATGTGATTGATGTAATCGATACGAATGAATTTTTGGTTTTTAGTTTAGCTAGAAATCCTCCAGCTGTAGTAGTAATGCCCAGCATCAATTGCCGTGGTAGTTTTGTTGGGAAATGAGAAAGCAAGCAATATGAATGATTGCAAATTATGTGAAATGTTTGAGGTCACGGACGATTTGTTATCCTTTTCAAATTGCTGCCAAGATCTTATTGCAGCAGTAGAAACAACAACAACTTTCATTTTAAAAATAAAGCTCATGTTTTAGGATTGAAAAGAACTCTTCTGTGCTATGTGCAAAATTTAACTATTATGGAGCCCAAGGACATATATTGGTTCCTCTTTCATCACAAGTGGACACTGACTTCCCCATTTAAGGGGGTACCGTTATATGGGACCTATACAAAAACATAGACTTATGCTGACAGTTTTTCTATGGTGAAGTTTTGTGACCACTGGGAATATTAGGTAAAGAACCTCAAATGTAAAATTACAGCTAGTTCATATAAAAATATAGGAAAAATTCTCAAAATACTGAAAGTCGGGAAGTACCGTTATATAAGGCTATATCAAAACATGGACCTTTGTTGACAAATTACTCAAATAACAAATTACATGTAGTTCGGTCGAAAAATGTAGCTAAAATCCTTAACATGCCAAAAAATCGGATGTACCGTATATGAGGGCTATACCAATTCGTGGACCAATGTGGGCAGTTTTCGATGTAGAGGTTTTCTGACCGCTGGAAACCTCAAATGTCAAACTAAGGGTACTTTAGTCAAAAAATTCTGACAAAAGCCTCAAAAACTAGAAAGCTATCGATAGTCAAACTATTGTTTTGATCACTATCGCAAAGCTATATTTATATCGGAATTCAAACCCGCTTTAGTTCAAATAACTGGTGACACATAACACAAAAAAAAAAAACATGTTTAGGTGGTTGACATAAACATAGCTTTACGACAATAATCAAAGCGATAGTTCGACTATCAATAGTTTGCCAGCTCTACTCAAAATACCGAAAATGAGAAGGTATCGGTATAGGGAGCTATACCTATGTCCAATGTTAGCAATTTTTGGTGCAGAAGTGTCACTAACATTAGAAATCTGAGGTAAAGAACCTAAAACGTCGAAGTGTAGCTATTTCGGTTAAAATGTAAATAAATACTCAAAATACCGAAAGTCGGGAAGTACCATTATATGGGGGCTACATCAAAACATGACCTTATACTGAAATCAAATTATGTGTAGTTTAGTAAAAAATTTAGGAAAAAAACTCAAAATACGAAAATCTGGAGGTACCGGTATATGGGGGCTATACCAATACATGGACCTATGTCGACATATTTTGATGGAGAAGTTTTGTGACCACTGGTAAACTCAAATGTCAAATTACCGATAGTTCGTTTATGGTTGCAATACCCAACCAATGCACAGTGGTCCCACTTCTTTGGAAAAGAGTGCCAAAAAATTGTAATCCCCATATATAAAATTTGCGCCCGATTTTTGGTATTTTGACGAATTTTAAAAATTTCCCGACCGATTTGCTCGTAACTTTGGATTTTGAGTTTGGAGGGAACAAAACACCTCCTTGCAGAAAATGTTCGGTATAGGACTACATTTAGGTATAGCTCCCACATAAACGTACCTCCCGATTTTCGGAATTTTGACGATTTTACATGCTTGTGTAAGAAGGATAGCTTGCCTAGTGGCGGATGGAGGCAGCTGTTATTTTTTCATCGTAAACTAGAGACATTCCCCTGTATTTAAAAAAAATATAGAGACTCACATACGCTGCCAACATTATTAAAACTCAAAAAAAAAAAAAATAGAATGATATTAAAAATGCCATATATTAAAGTCATTTAAAAAGAATTTAGGGAAGTTAGAAACTGAATTATGAATATTTTTTTTTTTCGTAAAAACATTGCCAGTACATTCGACTATTATTTTCATTTTGGAAATTATATATGTATCTCTTCAATTTTTTATAATTTCACTACTAAACTACGAATGCTTTGCGGATGTATTTTATGGGAGCTATACCATAACATGGATATATATTAAACATTTTTTGTGGAGAAGTTTTATGATTGTAGGGAACCGTAAATGGTAAATTAATGGTAGTGCAGTCAAAACATGCAATAAAAACCCTAAAAATACCGATATCGGTAGGTACCGTTATTTGCGGACCTGGCCAAAATTTTGAAAGTTCATGTTAGCGAAATTTTCTTATTTAGCAATGATGTACACTTTATTTTAGACTTATATTACTGATAAAATAATTTTCATTACTATTTTTAATTAAAATGACGTAAGACTTCTTGGCCAATTCCCCTTTTTTCAGAACTTTTTTTGACAATATATCAGAGTTAATATATGTTCAAAACAATGGATATATTAATAATCGCATATATTTTTGGGTGTAGCATTTATCAAATAACTCACAACCACAGTGAATATTATGTAATTCAGTGATATCACTTCGGTAAGACCACAGAAAGAGTGTACAATCGGAAACCCTTAGAAATATCTTAACAAAAAACTCCAGAACACGTGTCTTCTTTTTTTTGGTCTTTTATCACGCTGTGGCGTCAGAATATGGTAAATTTTTCAATTCGGAAATTCAGGTGTCCAATCGTTGTTATTGTCATAAAGAAGCCACTTGTAGTTATTTGCCTAAAGATATTTTGGTGCCCAATCGTAGATCTTATCAGAAAGAATTTCTGAAGGCAAATAGTGGTTTTCTTGATAGAGAACTAATGCTAAGCAATAGTGAATCTATCCATCATGAAATTCCAGCGGGTATATCGAAATAATTATTTTAGGGCCAAAGTGTGTTTCAGAAAACTTGGAGTCGACTTAGCTATGTTCGTCCGTCTGGATGGCTGCCTGGAGAGCACGATAGTTCTCGAACATACCAACCGATTCGGCCCAAAATTTGGCCTTCGTAACATTTTGTACAAATTTAGATCAATTTCGAAGATGGACTATCGATCCACTCTATCGGTAACCTTCCACTGAGTATTTCCAAAATTTTCGGAGAAGTGTAGTTTAAGACCTCTCTGGATAATTAGTAAATATACCTGTATAGGCTTAAGACCTCAGTAGTCATGGATTCACTTCCTTTATTATAATAATTTAGTTAAAAGTAAAAATATGAAATAAATAAATTAATCAGGGTTTAAAATGCTAACGCCATATTAGCAAAAGCACTGAATATTTCCAGCTTTGCCTGCTAAAATATCTTCGAAATATGTTTAGCAACAATGAACAACGGCAACATGTAGAAACAAATTTAACAAAAATATTGCTAGCGATGCTGATGCTATTTGATATCGTCGCTATAATAACCGATACTATGGTCACGCATACTCATATTTTGCAGCACACGTGATCAACACATATCAGAAAAGAGAATAAGGCGGCCATCAGACCATCTGCTTTTTCACGTGTATGTTGTCACTTTGGGTATACTAATATACAGAACAGCTGATGGCATACATGTGAAAAAGCACACACAGAGAAGAGATATTGTTGGAACAATCATATTCTAAGAGCAAAATAGTGTATTTTAAAAATCTGAAAATATATATTGTTGTTTCAACCATATATTTTTTTATTAGGAAACATGATGACACAAAACATATTGTTGCGCCAACAATACATATTTTAAGAATTTTAAAATACACTATTTTACTCTTAGAATATGATTGTTCCAACCATATTTTTTCTCTGCGTGCAGATTGTCTGATGGCGGCCTAAGCAACAAAGTTTCAACGGCTTAGCCAGGTTTTCAGCAAACAATTGTTTTTGAGATTAGGGTTACCAGTGTACTGCATTAAACATCACGATATAATTAATTCCACATTTTCGTTCAAAGGACATGTGAATTTTTGGTGAAGCCGTTCAATATATGTATATATTTTTATTTTTAAACAATAATAACACTGTGCTACAGTGAAAATTTGCAGGGGTTCTAATGCATAAATTCGGTTTTGTGGGAGTCCACAGAAGACGAAAATACCTTTAGTTTCTTTGGGTCACTTCGGTTTTTCATTTTATAACGGTAAATATAGTGAAAAATTGGCTTTCTTGGATTTTCAAATTTAAACAGACATTACTTCTTTTTTCCACAACCGATTTGCACACACTGTTTTTCATTAAAAAGGAGAGAGTAATGCCTTTCGAACAAGCCATAGATATTTAAAATCGGTTAACAAATGGCTAAGTAATAGTGGCTTAAGTGTGACAAAAGCACATTAAAAAACAGTAAAATGTTTTTCCTTGTGCTCTAGGCTGCGTAAACGACACCTAACAGTACAATTATTTACTGTTAGCATGTAGGAAATTTAGTTGACTTTCCAAAATGGGGAAACCCAACAAAATCCGTTGAAAAATGAATGCGTTATGACATTTTTTGTCTTTCAACTTTTTGGTTTTTTTTCATATTTTCCTTTATAAAAGATTGATACCTTGTGCGTAATTGTTAAGCAGGATAATCACAATTAGAATCATACATGCTAAGATACCCATCTTTTATAAAGGAAAATATGAAAAAAACCAAAAAGTTGAAACACAAAAAATTACATAACGCATTCATTTTTCAACCGATTTCGTTGGTTTTTCCCATTTTGGAAAGCCAACTAAATTTCCTACTTGCTAAAAGTAATTAATTGTACTGTAAGGTGTCGTTTACGCAGCCTAGATCACAAGGAAAAACATTTTACTGTTTTTTAATGCGTTTTTGTCACACTTAAACCACTATTACTTAGCCATTTGTTAACCGATTTTAAATATCTATGGCTTGTTCAAAAGGCATTACTCTCCCCTTTATAATGAAAAACAGTGTGTGCAAATCGGTTGTGGAAAAAAGAAGTAATGTCCGTTTAAATTTGAAAATCCAAGAAAGCCCATTTTTCACTACGTTTACCGTTATAAAATCAAAACCCGAAGTCACCCAAAGAAACCAAAGGTATTTTCGTCTTCTATGGACTCCCACAAAACCGAATTTGTGCATCAGAAATCCTGCAAAAAAATTTTGTCCACTTTTGTATCACAGTGTAATTAGTATTCTATAGGTTCTACCATATGATGGAGGCATTTTGACATGAGATGTCATTTATTACTGGGTTGGCAACTCTAATCAAAAAACCACCCTTGGTTGCTAATTCGCAGCGACGAAAGGTCAGCCGACTGCTAAATATGTAGCGTGGTTGTGGATTATGCCTAACGAAAAAAGATTATGCGAAAAAACGAAATAAGCAAAAATGCACAAAATAAAAATGAGTTCGGTGGCTTATTTAGCCGTGTGTGTCAATATTGTCAATATACTGCAAATGTTTTTAGATGCTGGCTTTTAAACCCTGAAATTAATAAATAAAAAGACCTCTCTGGAAACGCTTTGCTTTTTTGCAACAGTACAAGTTTTTTCAGGGGCAAGTCCATAGTTCCAGAGAAAATGGATCGAAACCTGTAAAGAACACCTACGGCTACCAACTTTCAACTGGATACTGCGTTGGTCCAAACTTTGTTTATCAGAATATTTCTGTTATATTAAGTTCGATGATGGTGATTTTCGGTCTACTCCTTCTGGTATTTTCCCCAAAACTTCAAGAATTTTTTCTAAAGTGGTATGCGCGATTTTTTTGAACGGAGCAACAGATTTGGTCCAATCTTTGGATTTAGTAATATTTTGTCCAAACTTAGCTTTAGCTCAAAAAATGGACCGTACTGGGGTACCTCCCTCACATACCTTCAACATAGTTGTTTAATGCAGTTTAAGGTCTGTTCGATGATCCTTAGATATTTTTACTAAAGGTATTCCTTAAGTTTAGAGCGGTATTATGTTTTTCGTGGGCAAGTCCATATATCTTGAAAAAAGCTGAAAATTATACTGTGACGAACTGAAATGACTGGTGAGCGCAATATCTTTTAAAAGGAATGACTCCCAAAATAAGATCTTCTTCCAAAATGAACTATGTCGGTCGGTAAATTTCTTCAGGTACCTCCTCCGCAACACTTCTGATCAATGATAAAAGCCATATTTTGTATACGTCCGAAAATGGCTACACAATTCTGAAAATCTCCTAATACATAGATTTGGGTATTTTGGTTGTGTAGCCGCTATTCGATCTGTGCATAGATGAAAGTTTCAGTTCCTGTCCGCAGAACCGCCTGATACTTGTTGAGATTTTGACGAAGAAGAATCTGTTTCCGAGCAGTTTTTGTTGATTTCGTTTGTCATCACAAAGTCCTTTGCCGAAGAAAGAAAGATGATCATTTTAGAAATGTGCATCCATTGAAAATACTTCCTAACATAAAATTCAAAGAGTAATCGATAGAAGATGAAATTCAATGTAATTTCGAAGATGAAATTCAATGTAATTTCGAAATATTGGAAATAATACGCAATAAATGAAATATAAACATTGACCTCAATAATCTTGATTTTATTAACATTCGAAAAGGTCGAGCAAAACATAAAAATATGACAGAATTTGTTTTTTGTCCAATAGACATTTACTAATTTTGTAACAAGACATCAGTTTCAAATAACCACAATGACTACACTGCGGTGAAACAGAAATTATATCATAAAAAATGGTTGATATAGTTTTATAAGCAACGATTTTATATTTTATTGTTGAATTGCTCTTATCAAAAACTTTAAAAACAAAAGATCGCAAGAATGTTTTTCTAGATGTTGTTTATGAGCCAAAGTATTGGCCGTGCTACAAACGTTCAATAAATACAAATGAACGTATTGTTCTGAACTCTGTAACACTCACAGTCAGCCTAAAATTACGATTAAACGCTTAAACAACGCCTTGAAACTTAACACACCTATGCAGAAAATTGCTCCAAAAGCCTAACTTTTCATTATTTTTATATTTTCAAATATTTCAAATCTGGGGTGCCTGGCTACGTCGGTGACTAATAATAATATTACTGGACATTGTATATATTAACCTCTCAAACGTCTGTGGCATTTCAATAAAACGGGTAACTATTATTCAATTGTTATTCATAAACAATCGAAATAACAACCAAGCCGAAAGTCAAAATAAGTGCCAGTTATAACATATAATAAGCGCGTGTGCCGAATTATGTCTAGACAAGAAAATTGTTGACAATTCAAGTTACCCACACTAAGTATCATAATAAGCAAATAAATGCCAATGGAAGAAAATAATAGAATATAAAATTATGATAATACTAAATAATTTTGAATTGGTAGAAATTATACAATTCGTAATAATTCGAATGCAAATGGCTGTACTAAAGAATAACAAATATATTTGAGATTCACCAGAATCATATCTTTGTATTGTTAGGCTGTATAAATGTTCCCAGGCATATTATAAGATTTAAAGGTATTTAGTGAAACGGTAATACCAGTATATTAGACCGTATTTATTTAAAAAGCTGGGTAATGAAATGTATTACAAATATTTTTTATTCAATAGTTATTATTTTTAACTTAATCCAATTTATTTTCAAGGGCTTTAAATTTTGTTCTTAATGTAGTATATAATTTAATTTTACTGAAAATATTCACTAATACTTACCATTATCAGAAAATGCTCTTTGCACAATAATTAAAAGAAATATTTTTTGTGTTCTAAATTAAAATATTAAATAAATATCCCCGACTATTGAAAGTCCCAATAAGATTAAAAGTACACAATTAAATCTCAACCAAAAACAATTGAATGTAAATGTGTTTAATTGTCTTTTTTTACACAAATATTTTACTTCTTTAAAAACTTGGTTTTTCTCAAATTACAATGACAATTGTCCAATCTTTTGATCTGTTCATATATGGTTTATTCTATTCTATTCCATTACGTAAAGTTGTCTTTGTTATTGTGTATTTGAAGAAGACTACAATTTATACAAGATAAACAAACAAAATATTTCCCAATAAATTCAATTTACTTTCATCAAATCCAAGACACACACAAAATATTGATTATTTTTGTCTTTGTAGAACAAAAACAATAACAAAAACATAATATTTGTACGAGACTTATGTATGTTTGAATCAAATCAATCAGAACAAATGACAATTGCCATTAAAGTATCGAATTATAGCTGAATACATAACAAAAGATTGATTAGAGAGTTTTAAAAGTAGGGAGGTGAATGGATGTTATATGAAATGCTCACAGTAACACATATATCACGAATATTGTCTAATATTTCATATTCCATTTCAGAAAAAAAAGGATAAATTTTTTTCGCGCTACATCAAAGATTTTTGATATGTAGGTTAAGAAAAAAATTCCCAGTACGAATCTGCTCGCGAGCCAATTTTTGGTTCTTGCGGACAAAAGTTATGGCGCTTTATTTCGCTTTTTAAGAAAGAAAATATTATAAAAACGCTAATTATTTTAATGAGCACAATTTTTACAAAAATGTTCTCTCGAAGTGACTTCAGCGAGTAGATTGCATAATACCTGCAAAATGTTACACAGAATTCGCGGAATGTACATAAAATTGATAAATTATTGAATATAAGTCTACTTTTTTCAAAATTAAGGCCCATTTAGTGGTCATATAATTACATAAAAAATTGTTGTGGATCCAAACTTCACGGCGAATCAAATGAGACTGCAATCATACAGATTGGTGTTATAGTGTGGATGTTACAGCCAAAATAAGCACATATTTCGGTCAAAAAATAATTTTTTGTTTGAAAAAATATTTTTTCACATGCATTATGTAGTAGAAAATATTGTAAAAATTTATAGGAATACTTCGTTCATTTTGCTTAAATCTCCCAACCAAATAGACGGATTTTGCTTTATTGAAATTCATATTAAAGCTTTCCCATTAGGGAAGCTAATTGGGTTGATGAGGATATATGTCAAAGCTTATGAAATGGAAACAGAGGTCAAATAACCCATTTTAATTTATATGCATTTTAAAATACGTGTAAATCGCGTAATTATCAAAATCATTTTGTCCGCATGTGATTTTCATGTACAGCAAGACCATATCTTTTAATTTGTATATATTTTTCGAAATTTAATTTGGACGCTAAGATGTAGCATCGGCTGCATCTTAGCACTAAAAAACCTATGAAATATCGCTAATTTGCGCAAAGTGCATACAATTTTTGTCCGCATCCGATTTCAGTGTCCACCATGAAAATCGACATCGATATATATCTATTTGAAGGCAATCAATCAAGAACCGTGGATGTAGCATCACACACTATTTTTTGGGATAAAATTAATGTAACTCCCTTATCAGTGAAGTTTTCAAATCTCTGTTTCCGCTAAAACGAAAATGCTGTACTAGTTGTTTCATTGCAGTGGAAACGATCCGCAGAAAACGCGATAAAATACGCGATATTTTCAAAAACAAGAAATTCTATTTTGGAATTTCTTGTAACTCGCGTTTTAGTAGATGGATTTTCACGGGGAATGATTTATAGGATCAGGAACGTAAAAAACTAAAATGTGCAATTAAGCGCGAAGAAATCGAATGACAATTGTAAAAATTAGGCCGGAAAAATAGGATTTTTAGAAAAATGTTCGCACAAAATGTCCGCATTTGGACGCAGATTTCTCTGAAGCTGTGCACACTACATTCACAATATTCGTATCAACCAACTCAGAATCGCAAGTACTACAATCCTATATATGGTTTATTGAAAAACCAGTTTGCGGAATGAAATTTAAAGAAAATTTCAAAAAACACTGTAGATCTGGCTTCAAAATGTCAGCATCATTTAATGGTAGAAGCAGTTCAAATTTTGAAAAGTAATACATTAGTGAGATGATCCTTATTTAGATTGCTTCTACTTTTACTTTGACAGAAAAATCGAGAGAAGTGTGGTTTACTCACAAATCGAGAGAAAACAAAAAAAAAAGACATGTTGGCTTCAACTAGTTTTACCCATTTTTTAACGTTAATATAGCCACAGCTTCCACGCAAATTATCTTTAAAGGCCAATATTTTTTGCCACGTCCAAAAACATTTCATTTTATCCAAAAATATTTAATTTGTATAATATACAATCACAAGTCGCGTGTTCAAAAAGGGTAAACCTTGGCTTCAGCTATGTTAAATTTTCAAAAATATTGGTGATATACATGTATATGTATATAGACAGAGATTTAGCAAGTTAATAATTTCATAAATCCAAGCATATACACAGGTTGTAGTAGTGACTTACTTCGGTTGACCGATACAGAACATCTGATTCATAAGCCGAACTATGAAAGATTTCCAGAAATTCTGATCCATAACTTTGTCTTTCTAATTTAGAATATCATACCATTTAATCTGATTGTGATTTGTTTACTCCATTGGAGTCTTGGTCCTCACACGTTGTGTTTTCGTCAAAAGGTTCGTTTTCATATGTATGTCGGTATTGTAAAGTTACAATGTACAGGTAATCGGTTTTGGGTAAATTTGTATATTCCCCTTAATTTATTTTCTAATTTGAATGATGATTGTTGAGCTAAGTATGAAAGAAAAGGTGAGCAGAAAAGGTCGGAGCTTAAGTAACCTAAACAATAAGCTTTAACTCTTTGTGGTGACTTGACCAAACGCAAGCCCAAGTGAGGTTTGTAACAATACTACCTATTCTCAGAGCTTCGCTGTGTCACAGCTGCCACAATCACCATCCGTCATTGTAATTGCCAGGCAGTCGTTGTATTAAAATCGACACCAATATAACTTGACATCATCGAGCTGCTGCTATGTCAATGCTGCCACCATCACAAGTCGTCGTTATACTCATCGGATCGCTGATCTTCCCAAGCCACCGCCATCATAACTCGTCGTTGCAGCGCAGTCCTAGTGTTAAGTGTAGTGCATTGATAGGGTTTAAGTAAATAAAGGTATTCAATATGTTTTATCAAGAAAAAAGCGTTAAGTTCGGCCAGGCCTATCTTTGTATACCCTCACCATGAAATATTCTGAACCAGTGTGGAAAAATTCGCTTTCTTTGTATTACGAAGGCCACAATTTTAGGTGGAAATGTTTTTTGACAACTATAATTTTCCACAAACACCCCAGAAGGGATATGGGAGATTTCTCTCATATCAATGAGCGCGCCCCGCTTCATATTAAGCTCAATGATATGGGACCTACTGTTTATCACCGTGCCCGAACGGCGTATCTTAAAACACCACTTGCAGAGAAGTTTTACATTAAACATTTTTGATGTTGCTTGGCCGGGAAATCGCCCCCCACGAGTGTACGGCCAAGACGGGTGTGCATACCATTGCACCACCGTGGTACAACTGGGAACCTTTTTGACTACTAATAATATTGTTCTAGAAAAATCCCATACGGGACAAGGGAGACTTCTCTTTTCTTTCTCTTTTCTCTCAATTGGGAACCTTAAAATCCTAATTTTTGCTAATTCGGTAAGCTAAAAACTTGAATATAACGGGTGATCCAACTAGAGCTACTTTTTATACCCTACACCACACTGTGGTAAGGGGTATTATGTCTTTGTGCATTTGTATGTAACATACAAAAGGAAACGAAATAGACCCAAAGTTCCTTTTGGGGATATACAGTCAGAGTCAAAAGAAAGTTTACATCTCACAAAAAGTAGCAGGTTTGACATTTTTTCACCAAAAATAGTTTGGGAAAATATATTTTTATATTTTCACAACCATTTTCACATATTTGATCGCAAAATATGCCATAACTGTCGAAAAATGTGAAAGAAGCTTTTAACGGTGAAAAAGTTGTATACAAAATCAAACTTTATGGAGTGTCCTATACATGTTCATCGGGTGCCTGACAGATGCGGGCTTCAAAGAAATAGTTTGTATGGGTTCAAAGATACAAGAACAATATCATATACTCATATTGGCACGAGTTTACAGATCCTAGTAAACTGAAATTGGGCTTATATCAAAGGGGGATCTGACATTTGGGCAGGGATATGAAGGCTTCGCCCATATTTATGGATAACATATTGCTATGTTTTACTCCCATGCATCTAGGATCACTCATTGTAGTCTCTAGACCTCAAATACATTGAGTACTTACCGAAAAAATCCAAAAGAATGTTAAATAAAGCCCCATTTTGTGCCAAAATTGTCCGAAACTGTAATTCGGGACCAATGGGGTATTATCACCGGATTTCACCAAAATACTGGTGGATTTATTATTTAGACACTCGAATAGAATCAAAATAAGCTAAAAAGCCAAAATAGAGGCATGTCAAGCTAAAGAATTAAAAAAATGTCTTACTTTTGGCAAGAGTGTAAAATTTCTTTTGACTCTTAAAATGTTGGGTTATTTTATCAATCTTCATTTATTTCATAATTAAGCTTATACAAGGCTTAATATTTTATAGATTTTAATTCAACACTAAACACCTAAAAAAATTGTATTTGTGTTTTATATTTATTACATCATTATACCTGCGTAATTATGCTATTAACAACTTTTTGTGAGGTGTAAACTTTCTTTTGACTCTGACTGTACATATAATCACTTTCTGAGTCGATTTATGCATGTCCGTCCGTCTGTTCATGTATATACAGGTCGCATTTTTTGTCCGATTCAGCTGAAAATTCGGGAATATAATTTTTTTAGCCATAGGAAGAACGCTATTTATTTTGGTAAAAATCGGTTCAGATTTGGATATAGCTCCCATATATATTTTCGGGCGATTTGACGTATTTGCTGCACCAAACACGCTATATATGTCCGATTTTGATCAAACTTAGAATGTGTGACTGAATTCGGTCTAGAAATAAGTGTGCTAAATTATTTCGAAATCGGTTTAGATTTGGATATAGCTCCCATATATATTTTCGCCCGATTCTACGTATTTGCTGCACCAAACACGCTATATACGTCCGATTTTGATGAAACTTGGAATGTGTGACTGAATTCTGTCTAGAAATAAGTGTGCCAAATTATTTCGAAATCGCTTTAGATTTGGATATAGCTCCCATATATATTTTCGCCTGATTCCACGTATTTGCTGCACCAAACACGCTATATACGTCCGATTTTGATGAAACTTGGAATGTGTGACTGAATTCTGTCTAGAAATAAGTGTGCCAAATTACATCGTAATCGGTTTAGATTTTGATATAGCTCCCATACATATTTTCGCCCGATTTCACGTATATGCTGCACCAAACACCCTATATCTGTTTAATTTTGATGAAATGTGGAAGATGTGACGGAATTTTGCCTAGTGATAAGGGTACCATATTATGTAAAGAAAGACTTTATTTGAGCTTGAGGCCAGAAATTATAGAAATTATATAGAAATCAGTTCAAGTTGATATATATATATCATATATATTACATACTCGCAGTGGTGTAGGGTATCATATAGTCGGCATCGCCCGACTATGATCCTTTCCTTACTGTTTTTTTTTTGTTTAAAAAAGTTGGGAGACTCTAATATAGGAGCTAAGCCACTGTCCACAATACTTTATGGAAAAGTTTTGTGACCGTTGTGAACCTCAAATGTCAAATAACAAATAGTTCGGTCAAAGTAGAGGTAGATTCGTCAAAAAAGTAATAATATTATCAAAATACGTAAAATTGGGAGCTACCGTTATACGGGTGCTATGCCAAAACATGCATCTATGTTAACAATTTTGCTGGGTGACTTTTGTGGTCACAACTACAATCCTCAAAATACCTCAAATCCGGAGGGGGGCTATACCAAAACGTGGACCGATATCGACCATATTCAAACTTGACCTGCCTATGAAAAAATATACTCGGTATTGCGGACGCTAGAATGATTACAACAGAGGACAGACAGTAGGCTCAAATGGCATAAATAGCTGGATAGATTGATTGCACCCACAAATCTGAAGCCAGTTCAATTTTGGCAGGGCTGTTGAAAATGAGCAGTGTGTCGTGTGGGCTTGATCAGATGTTTTGAACGGTGTCACAAATCCTTGTCCTGAAGTGTCTGCCGTAGTTGAGCCAAAAATACTCTAAATTGTCATGACAGCTGACGTTCTTAACCTGCGATAGACGTTCCCAACATGACACGTCATCTGTGACTACATCTGTGTGAATGCTGGTAACTTCGTAAGAAGCAATGTGGACACAACTTAAATCCTCAAAATACCAAAAATCCGGAAGGGGCTATACCAAAACGTGGACCGATATCGACCCTATTCAAACTTGACCTGCCTATGAAAAGTATACTCGGGTGACATTCTAGCTCAAGTATTGCGGACGTTAGAGTGATTACAACAGAGGACAGACGGAAGACTCACAAGGAGATTTCGTCTGGGCCCATTGCGTCGGAGGATATAACGTTTTTAATGGCCTTTGCAATATCATCCGCTGTAAATTGCGGTGATTCCTCTTCGATGAGAAGAGATCTAATTCTTTGCCCTGTAACTCCCGGTGTGCTCAACAAAATGTCGATTAAAGTAACCTCGAACCTGCGAACCTCTTCGGAATAGTCAGGCTAAAGTCTGCAAACGTGACTGAGGTTTACGGAACTCATGCTTATGAGAAGAAACTGCATAATTATCATACTCTAGAGAGGAGTAAAGCTTCAGGAGTCGTTGCTACAGCCTACAAAAGAGAAATCGGTCTGTACGATTCACTTTTACTGGCATGACTTGTTTGGCTCCGGTAGCGGAAATAGGTTGAAAACTTTGGTAAGGGAGCATGAAAAAATCTCGATTCAAATAACTAGCTAGCCTCTTCGGATCAGTAAGTCTAAATTCTACAAATGTGACTGAGGTCGAATTTTCCGTCTTCTCTGGGTTAGATCTTTGCTTAAAACTCGCTTATTTCGGCTTCATTATTGAGACTCTACAGAAGATTTACCCACTTATTCCACTTGTGCGCACCGACCAAATTGTTAACTTCCAGCCTCAGCTCTCTGACTCTGGGGACACAGCAACTATACATAGGCAATTCCACTACTCAATCATATTGAGGAAAATATCCTTCAACCCTCTTCACCTCCAGTCATGATACTGCACCGTAATCCTTTGGAAAGGTCGTAGAACTTGCTTGTTCCCATGGGTCGTACCTTTTAGCGTCGGACAAATCCATCAAACCTTTTCTTCTCAAGCAAAATGCAGTTGATGAGGAAAGTGGTAAAAAAGGTGCGTCCATCAATAAGGCGGATAATTCACTAATGCCGCAGACCTCCAGAAATGCCAAAGCCAAGTAGAGAAGAAGGCATACTGAAAGGCAGCCACATGGTGCAATTGGTATTGCAAATAAAAATCCAAAGACTATCAGCGGAGGACATTTCAGCCTACAAGATGCAACCTCAAATGTGTGAGGAAGTTCGAGAGGAACTATCCTACTATCTACACCAAGAATGTACTTCGAAGATGTCTCTTGGTTCCTGGATGCAAGACATCCAATGCAATCTGGCCTGTGGTCTCTCGTCGTAGAACGTCGATAAGTTAGGGATGAAAATCACTGTGAGATTTTCATTGAGATCTCTAATTTCAAAATGGGTACAATTGACTCCTTCAGGCAGTGTGAATATGCAGAAGAGATAGAGATTGTCGAACATCTACGATGTAAGTGCCCCTTGTTCAAACAATAATACACCGACTACTATGTAGATATGAGATAGATTTTCTAACCTTCCTATTAACATAGATCCCATTACACTGCACATTGGGCCCAATGACAGGTTTTTGAGGCAACAAGTCACTGGAAGCAGCTAGAGCTACCAAATTTCGTTCCAATGTTTTTAATGGGCATAAAAGTACTTCTGCAAAATTTGGTAAGAATCGGTTCAGATATAGATATAGTTTTCATGTATATGTTTCATCCGATTTAATCCGATTTTATATTTAAGCCCCACAAAGGTCACAATTTGCATCCGATCGCCTTAAAATTTGATATGGTAAATCCTGTTCAGGTTAGAATCAGGTCCTGAAAATTTGGCTCTGATCGGTTCAGATATATATCTACATATATATAGAAACCTTTTCAGGTATACAATGATGTTCGAAATATAAATCTTCTGAAATGGCTGGACCGAATTTGATAAAATTTTGTTTGTAGATTCATAAGGTCTGAGAATAGATCGTAAGGTACTTTTTATACCGAAAAATGGAGGGGGTAGGGGGACCTCCCCCACAACAAGTTTTAGCCAAACGCGAAATCTCAGAGATTACTAGACGCATTGGTATACAAAACAATAGTAATTGTGACCTCTATCATTAATTTATGTTTTGGAAGTAGAAAACCGCGATCGCGTCCGTTATTTGAAAACTTTATAATTACAGGTTAAGATCTTGAAATTTAGTAGGTGTTTGTAGTACCAGTTATTAAATTTAAAGATCTAGAATATTGAAGATTTCAATGCTTGGTGTAACTCGGATAAGATTACTATAAAATTTGGCGACTTGTGTCATATTGAGCATCGTCCAGTCCCAACCCAATCTAATAAATTAAAATATCCACATTTTTAAGTGTCACGCTATCTGTAAGTAATTTTCTATAAGTATTCGGATCCATACGGACATGAAATTTTTTTACACATATAGTACTCACTATTACCTTCTATCAGATATATATAGTTTCGACAATACGTCGCAATACCGCGAGTTTTATTCCAAAAACTATTTAAACTACAATACGAACTACACAAAAAATACACCACAAGTCTACTTCTAATATTCCTTACCAAATCTAACTTCTTTTATTTCTTAATCAGAATATTAATTTATATACCTTTACACGTTTTATCCATTAAAAAAACTGTTTATTAAATCAGCGGTTTTTAATTGCCGAGCGAAACAAATTTGTTCTTCGTTGGATAATTTTTTATAAAATTTTACAAAGTAACATGCAATATCTTTGACAGCTCGGTATGTGACCACGAAGCGTTGCCAGGTTGAAATGATTTTGTTTCTAAGTGGCTCAAAGTGTTAAGAATCTAATCCCGTTACTAATTTATACAAATATATGACTTCAAAACTAGACTTTTTGCCTCAGAAACCTGCCATTGGGCCCAATGTGCACTGTGTGTAATTTTTTGAGTCATGTTTTATTAACCATATTCTGACACCGCAGTGTGATAGAACACCAGAAATGAGAAGACACGTGTCTCGCCGTTTTTCCCTATCTCATCAACTTTCGCGGTTATAGGCCTCCAAAGGTTTGAGGAAAGGTTTAGGAAATTTGAATTTATCTCAGAGGCGAAGTTGTAGCTCTTGTCTTAAAGAACAAAAATTGTGAACACATATAACCCGTCAAGCTTCATCTGCAAGGTCAAATTTCTTTTAAAACTTTTCTCATGTTTTGTTATACAGCTTTCAAACAGATCAAATTTGAAGCAAACAACCAACTACAAAAATGTACCTCAGATCTCAATAAACATCTTTCTAGAATATACGAATTCTTAATGGTCAAAATAGCAAAACAATTGGGAGTTTTATCCTCTTTTCTAGGATTCTGCTCCATAGATATTAAACCGTTCAAAATTCAAGAAAACAATCAACCACAATAGTATAGCAAAGGCTTCAATAAACAACTTTCTGGAATATGCGAAATGTCTATGAACGGTTCTTAACGGCATAAATAGCAAAAATCTTTTGAAAATATCAAATGTTTATACTTTTTTCTCAGACTCTGGTCCAAAGATACGCAACCGCCCAAAAATTAAGGATACCGTCAACCACAAAAATTTACCTAAGATTTCAATAAACAACTTTTTATTACATATGAAGATTCGCGTTTCTGATTCCACTAGAGCTTAGGTCTACGGTGAAACTCGAGCCTCTCGATTTTGACTTTAAGTTTTTTAACCACGTTTTTTGGATAGTTTGGCATATAACAGCCAAACCATTGAGATTTGCGATCCTGCACAAAGCCCCCACAAAAAAACTATTAATGAATTTCTTACAATTTTCAAAATAAACATTGAACAAAACAAAAAAACATTATATTTTTGAAAATTATGAGAAGTTCAGTCAAATCAGTTGTTAACCGCTTTAAAAAATAATAACTTGTTCGAAAAATATTATTCACCCCTTTAAAAGGAAGAAGGATCAATAGAAACCCGTTGTGTAAAAGTAAGATTTGTCCGTTTAAATTTGAAAATGTAAGAAACCCAGATTTTCACTACTTTTACCGTTATGAAAAAATAAAACGAAGTGACCCAAACGAACTAAAGCCATTGTCATTGTCCATGAATCCCAACACGATATAATTTTGCATCAGAACGTTTGAATATTTTTGTGGTCAACTTTTGTAGCACATTGCTATTTATGCCTGAAGGAGCGTTCCAATGCTTTTGCGATGTGTCAGAGAGTTCTTAATTAGTGTCTTAGCTACAATTTTTGAATTTGTGTTGGATAGAAAATCTCAATGGTTTGGCTGTTATATGCCAAAAATATCTAAAAAACGTGGTGAAAAAAACTTAAAGTCAAAGTCGGGAGGCTTGATTTTCACCGTAAACCTATGCTCCAGCGGACCTTTTTTGCTCAGTTCAATCCAGGAATAAGAAACGCGATGGGCCCATTAAAGTTTTCAAATCACCCCGGCATATTGCACATCCTTAATCCTAACCTAAACTACAATTGTTATTGAGCTCTGTTTCCTGCATCTCCGCGATAATAATATTATTCCGACTCATGATGTCCAATATTCGCTCTATTTGACCGGTGTCAAGTGCTGTGTATGTGGTTTCTCTTGGGGCGACTGGGCGTTGGTCCGTTATTCTGATGCCGACAACCATTCGCTGGAGGGCGTTTTCATGCAACATGCAGACACACAGTCCCTGTTTTAGCCCCTCACATAGCGAAATCAATTCTAAGTGTGGTTGATGAGGAGAATAATTGTGACCAGTGGGAAGCTCAAGTGTTAAATTTCTGAATTCTAAATTTTCAGAACACCTAAAATAGGGAGTTAACGTTATATGCGGGCTATACCAAAATATGGACCTATGCTAACAATTTTGGTGGAGAAGTTTCGTGGCCGCAGAGAATCTAAAGTCTCAAATTAAGGGTAGTTAAGTCAACAACTGTAAGTAATTTCTTCAAAACGCCTAAAATCGGGTGGTATCGGAGCTATATCAAAACATGGATCTATGGAGAAGTTTCGTGACCGCAGAGAACCTAAAATCTCAAATTAAGGGTAGTTCTGCCAACAAATATAACTAAATTCTTCAAAACGCCTAAAATCGGGTGGTATCGGAGCTATACCAAAACATGGACCTATGGAGAAGTTTCGTAACCGCAGAGAACCTAAAATCTCATATTAAGGGTAGTTCAGTCAACAAATGTAACTAAATTCTTCAAAGCGCCTAAAATCGGGTGGTATCGGAGCTATACCAAAACATGGATCTATGCTGATAATTTATCGTGGAGAAGCTTTGTGACCGCAGGGGACCGCTAATCTCAAATGGCGGATAGTTTCGTAAAAAATTTACCTAGAACCCTCAAAATACCGGAAATCGATAGGTAACATTATGTGGCGGCTATACCAAAACATGGACATATGTTAACAATGCTTTATGGAGAAGATTCAAATCTCAAATTAGGGTAGCTTGATAAAAAACCTAAAACCTTCAAAATACCGAAAATCCGGTAGTATTATTAGACGGGGCTGTACCAAAACATGAACCTATTTTGTAAATTAATTAGTGGAGAAGTTTCGTGAACATGTGTGTGAACATCATATCGTTCATTTCCTCAAAGATTGACACATCTCAAAAAATGCATTTTCCAGAAAAATTCGTTTTAAGTTGACGATTGAAATTTGACTTCTTAACTTAAAAAGATTATTACACAAAAAATAAAATAAATACTGGGACAAAGAGATGGCCAGATAACAGTGATACATTTCTGTGCAAGATCGAGCGTGTTCTGAAGTGGGTTAGTGCTTAATAAACTCAAGAAAAAACTGTTTTGTTGATTTTTGTCAACCTCCTAATAAATCAGCTATAACTCGTTGAATTTTAGAGATATCAACATTTTGACACATTTGACATTAGATAAAGTCGTAGAAAGAATAGAATAGATATGCCACTCTTTGAGTAAATGAGCAATATGTCAAATAACGAGTTGTTCTATTTACAAAATGGACCTAAAACCCTCAAAGTACCAAAAATCGAGAAGTACCGTTGTAGGGGCTTCAGCAATATTTGGGCCTATGTTGACAATTTCGGGTGGAGAAGTTTTGTGACCACTGGGAACCACAAATGTCGTATAACGGGTAGTTCAGTCAAGAAATGTAACTTTAAACCTTAAAATTCCGAAAATCCCTATCGGAATTCGGCCAGTATTTAAAACGTTCACCCTTGATCAGATGCTTTATAACCAACTTAAAATTCAAATTTTCGAGATAGACTTAAAGCCAGCAATGCGTTCAAAATTCTTCTTACCATAGCAACGTTTTTCTTAAAAGCGGACTCAAAGCCCATTGAGTTTTGTGACCCACATTGTGACGATCTTAGCTAAAATGATCCCGATGTTCTGTATGTATGAGGTATACAGCGTGGTTTAGTATACTATCCCTTTAAGTTAGGTCCTTCCTCCTTCATCTTTTGCGTATTGTTTGGCAGAAATTTTTATCGAACATTTAATAAAGTCCCATTCCACTCTTAACGCATGCATTAATTTTTTTTAGAAAATTCACAAAGCTTTAATGTCCTTTAGCTACAACACAATATGTTTATGGGTCAAAAGAAGCAAGTCTAATGGAACAAAGAAACAGGTCAGATGTCAATTGATACGTCGGCATGTACAATAAAATAATGTCCTTTTAAATTACTTTTAAAACATTCTACGAATTTTTTTAGAACTTAGTGAAAGCTATCTTCTCTCAGACGAGGAAGGGGAAAAATCAAAAAATAATTTGAAATCGAAATGAAAAAAGGAAAACTAAATGTGTTTTTCCGGCACATAAACACTAGGACACATACACACACAATACCGATCAAACAAATCATGAAAAGAAATTGAAAGTACAATTGGCTTTCAACTTTGATTTCGAGCAGCGTGAAAAAAGAAAACATATTTGAGAATTACAAACAAAACGAACGACAAAGCCAAGGACCAAGTGCCAACAAAGGGCCGTAGAGAAAAAGCACATGAAAAGGAATACAAGTGAATGCTAGATGAAAGGAAAAGGAAGGTCATCCGGCAAAAAAGGGGGCTGGTTTACAAAATGAAGTGTATCGAAGCAAACAAATCTTTCAACAACAATATGATTCCAACATGGAACTGGAACTATTGCCAAAACACTTGGTAACATTTTTCCTTAGTGCAATGAACCGTAAAAAAGCCAGTAATCGAAAAAACAAGACTGATGATGATGTTGGCGCTGGCGTTGAGAACCAGGCCGTGACAACAACAAGAGCAATAACAATAACAGCAATGAGAAAGAAAAATCAATATTTCTTTTTAATATTGGTTTTTTGTTACGTTTTCTCCTCTCCCATCCCCAAAAAATGCGGAGCACTCAAAATTATCCACGTGCCATATTTTTGTAATCTTTTGTATTTCGTCTGGGTTTGATTTTTTTTTTTTGGGCCAACACAAATGTTTTTCGTTGTCAGGCGGCAGTTACTTGTATGAATGGTTTACGGTGTTGAGGTTTTTGTAAACCTCGAAAAAACGAAAGCAGAAAAAATTACAAAAATAGCAACAGAATATTGGTATTACTACCACATACACCCGTCATGTCATACATATATCCGCCGGAAGTATTATGAGTATTAAATGACATTGTGACAATATGTAATCACGTGTTGTTTTATTGTATGTTGTTATTGTTGTTGCTGTCGTTTTTTTGTCTTTATTTGATTTGGTTGTTTGAACGGATTACGGATTTATAAAAGCGTTTCAGAATGTTTTCCCTTCCACAGCTTACACTGCCAATCCCCACTCACATACATAAATATTTTTGTAAATTTTATATGACGTCGACATAGTGACAGCAGTATTAACCCACCTGAGAGCCCATATTGAGAGCTATTGATATATTTGTATTACCGTGAGATTGTGAAAATATTTGCCTTCCGAACGGAAAGTGTGAGATTTATTATTATGATTGAAATTTGATGGAAATGTTAAAATATGCTGAAGATAAATTGGATTATTGTAATGAATGTCTATATTTGGGTGGTGAGTAGAATAAAGGGTTTTTAACCAGAACAGTTTCGAGTTCAGTCTATGCAGTAAAGGACATTTTTTACTGAAAGCTCTGCTTAAAATTTCCCTAAGAAGTCATTATAAATGAAAAGTAAAAAGGGTTAAGTCGGGGAGGTCCGAACTTGATAATAATTAGTTTTCCTTCGAGTCCACAATTTTAGACGGATAATTGACCACGGACACCCCAAGTGCCTAAATTAGCTCAGATAATGTACCAAAAAAATGTCTTTAATCGGGTGACACCTTTATATATATGCCGACATACATACTTTGAACATTTTTGGTGAATAAGGTTTGTGAGCATCTCAACTGTCAAATTAAAGGTACGTATTTCCGTTAAAAATGTAACTAAAATTCTAAAAATACCGAAAGTCGGTAGGTACCGTTATATGGGCGCTTTAAAAACAAATGGACCTATGTTGACAATTTTTGTATGAGAAGTTTCGCGACAAATTGTTGGAGAAGTTTTGTGACCACTGGGAAACACAAATGTCAAATAACAGATAGTTCGCTCAAAAAACGTAGCTTAAATTTTCATTATGTGGGAGCTATACCAAAACATGGACCCAAGTTTTCAATTTTTGGTATAGAAATTTTTCTATCACTGGGAACCTCAAATGTAATATTACGGGTAGTTCAGTCAAAAAATGTAGCTTAAACCCTCAAAATATTGACAATCGGTGGTGCGGTTATATGGGGGCTATACTTAAACATGGGCATGTGTTGAACATTTTTGTTGAAGAAGTTTTGTGACCACTGAAATACTTAAATGTTAAAATACCAGTAGTTTGGTCAACAAAGGTGGCTAAAATTCGCGCTATACTAACACATGAACCTATGCTGAAAATTTTTGGTGGCGAATTTTTGTGACCACGTGGAATCTCAAATATCAAATTACTTTTACTCAACAAATGTAACTAAAATCATCAAAATACCGAAAATCGGGAAGTACCGTTATATGGGTGCTAAACCAAAACATGGACTTTTGTTCACAGTTTTTAGTGTAGAAGTTTTACGATCACTGGGAAACTTAAATGTCACATTACGGCTAGTTCGGGTAAAAATTTTAGCTAAAATCTTCAAAATACTGAAAATCTGGAGGTACCGTTGTATGGGGCCTATACCAAAACGTGGACCACAATATTGGCAAATTTTTGTTAGATAATTTTTGAGACCATAGAGAACCTCATATGTCAAATAACAGATAGTTCGGAGAAAAATGTTGTATAATATTCAAGATTGGAAATAAAGAAAGGAACAGAGAGGAGTGGAAATCTTTTCCTAGTTATGGTTATGTGACACATGTTCAGTTGAGAGCCATTTAAGTATGTACATTGAATTAGTTGACGTTCATTATACCCTCAGAATTATGGATAAAGAGGGTATAACTACTAACTTAACCTAAAACACCTAACCTGTTTCACAAATTTTTGAGTCAATCAAATCATGGCGGCCCTTACGAAGATGGATGATCTTTTTCGGGCCAACCCCTTTTTTCCTAAGATAAATCTGTAAAAAGCATACATCCAATAACTAAAGTGGCTACACCCTCGAAGGGAGTACCCGATTTAATTTAGACTTTCACATCGTAATAATTATTCCAAACATACATCAAGTTCGAAGATGATGTACATATCCCTGAAACACATAATGTTGAAAATTGATGACCGCGGTGTGATTATAATGAGATTATAATGAGATTTAATTTAATTTCATTTTTTTGCAAGTATACACATATAACACCTTGTTCTCACCTTGGGAGCTACCTTTAACTCGCTCTAGAAAAAGTTCAGGTTCCGCGGAGTTAAGAGAGTTTGGCTTGGAACGTAACATTGTTGGTGTCCCGAAGTTAATGTTATAAATATTTCTATAACGTAGAAAAAATTTGCCCGGAGTCGGAGTCGAGTTATTTATTTTGTGACTCAGACTCCGACTCCAGCAAAATTGCTCGACTCCGACTCTGAAATCCTGAATATTCCACGTCGAAAGTTGTGAAAAGTGATCGTTTGAAAATGTTCACAAGTAAATTCCATTTTTTTGACAAAGTGATTTTTTTCCAGTCACTGTAAACAACGCAACACACGGTCGTACGTCAAACCGTTCTGAGTACATTTATCCTAAAAATGTCAAACATTCCAAAGGAATTGGCGGATGGTTTCAGGCAACACGTAGTGTTGCCTTGGTCTGAAATTTATATAATAACGCTCGTTTCAAATGGATAAACTGACATTTACACATCGTAATATTTCTCTCAAACTAAAATGTGCAAATATGATACTCAATTCGTCTTTATGCAATCAACAGTAGGGTTATGACTTTTTTACAACCTCATATCCCTGTATCATATTGGGATGAACGTTTACATAAGATTACGTAAAATCTTAATTTTAACGTGATTGGATAAAAAAATCTCACGCACAAAATCATTTTAAAAATTTTATTTATGCATTTTTTGACATTTTTGGAGTCACTATAAGTAGATATTAAAAAATATATAAATAATAAAGTAAATAATAGCTAAAATAAATATACTAACATAACAAGGATCATAAAACACAAGAAAAGGTTAAATATTCACAATGTCATTGAATCTCAATGGGAGGTTGTCCTTGTTACGGCAGGAGTTGTATAAATCTTGCATATCTTTCATCGCGCGCTCACAACACTGGTTGCTTCGGGCAATGTTGATAGGAGATTCATATTTTTTCCAATGAGTATTCAAGCATTTGAAAACTTTTGGGTAGTCATTTAGAGCTGCAGATAGTTCTTCGAAATCTTCAGAGCGGAACAATTGATTACTGAACCAATGATCAGCCCATGAATAAGAAATTAATAAACAGATTTTACGCAACCTGCTCCGGGTTTCAGGCATCGGTATAAAAGCAAGTAGAGCTAGAATGGCACGAGAGTTCCAGCGTGCACTGCAAATGTTTGGGATCTGCTTAAAATATACACAAGGAATCTCACTCTTCTCAGTGAAAGGTGGATAAGAAACTTCATGTCGTCTCTCCAGCCACTTGTTCCTTAATCAATGTTGTACCATTACTGAAGGCTGTTTTCAATTTAGCATAGTTTTTCATCAAATCCTTCACAAAAAAGTATTCTATGTTTGGTGATGTTGTAGATGCATGAAGTTCATCGTCCATGACAACCCGAAGAACTCGATCCAGCACATGGTGCTGGCAACTGATGAACTTGGGTGCGGTGTAACCTTTCGCTTCAAACATTTGCTGCAGTCGAACTACCACCCCTGTCTTTTTGCCGGTATTCACGCTTGATGTTTCGGCAACAATCATCACAATTGATCCACAGAGGTTGAACTCCTCTAACAAATTCTGGAGACCTTCTGCAATTGTTTTAGCTTTCCCATCTTTCAATTTGAGCGCAGTCAATATAATTTCTTTAAATTTTTCTTGAGGACCACTGCCTAATATTCATAGATCTCAAGGTGTTTGCCGTCAAAATGCATGCTCCACTTCTCCAGATAAAGCGTTTTTACCAAGTGGTTCTTAAACCGAGCAGCTTCCTTGTGATAGCCCTGTAGATTCTTGACTGACATGGGGTTGGGATTTCAATGCCTTAAGCGGAAAGCTGCTGGAACAAGGCGTCTCACAATGCCTGTTTGGTTATGCTTTCTTTTGCTCGTTGATGCTTTATTTTCATCCTCCCAGTGACTATCTGCACTACTGTAATAAAAATCCGAGCCACTTTCTGAACAATCAGGTGTCGCTGAACTGGTAAATGTGGGCGCACTCGCTATTATTGTTTTCTTTTGCTTGGACGGGTGAATGCTCTCAATTTGCAGCTTGTAGAGTTTCTCTTCTTTGCACATCCACTCGCCCTTTACATTAGTGATGTCAAACAGTTCCCACATTGAATCAAAGTTTCGTTTTCTTCTGCAGCGCTCGTAGTCTTTCAAAAGAATTCTTAGTTTTGCCTGAATGGCTTGGTGTGATATATGCGAGAAGTTCAATATTTTACTCCATAGAACCTTAAGCTCTACATCAATTAGAGCAATCCTCTCTGTCCGTCCTTTTTACTGTAGACTGAAGAAATTTGATGCGACCAATCTTCAGTGCTGCTTCCACAATTGGCAATATGCCTCTTCTTAATGGCGCTTGAAACTGGGCTAGGTTCTTTATCCAGGTTTCTTTGTTCTTCCCCGCGTTGAAAGCACTCTTCGTGAATAACATGTTATAATTCACATGTCACTTCACATTCACTATTCACCTTTTATATTTGTTCTTTTCGGGGTTTTCGACACTTGTTGAATGACAAAAAGCGCTCAACGAACACATATTTATACAAGAATTTTTCAATATTTTTCTGACAGGTACTTACAAATAGGCTTATTTATGGTGACATTATACCTGATTCAGCACGTGTGCGTTGTAAAATTTTAAAAAATTTCCAAAAAAAATAAGGCTAATAAATGTGGTTTCTGTAGTCAACGGAAAAACACATAACAATAAAAAATGCAAATCCTTTCCATCATACATTGAATGTAAAGGAGTAACTCCCATAAATGAACCAGTAGAGGAATTAGTCATAAATTTATGAGACTTTATTAGCTCCCTACCGCAATCATAAAAATGAGTTATCCTTTTTTCACTAATTTGCATATTGTGAGAATCATAAAAAATCAAAGCTTTTTCCCGAGAGATATAATCGATTCAACATGTGATAACTTCACTTAATTGTAAATAAAAACGAGTGTTGTTCACCGATTCAATGTCTCAATTTGTTCATAGGTTAGGTGGCTTTTCGTGGGAGTAATAAAAATTTTCCAATTTTTCCGCTTTGGGTTTATAAAACTAACAAAAAAGAAAAAAATTTAAAATTTTTCACAGAAATATAATTTCAAAGTGGTTTGTGCGTGACCTTTTTTATACCCTCCACCATAGTATGGAGGGTATATTAAGTTTGTCATTCTGTTTGTAACACATCGAACTAATCATTTGCGACCCTATAAAGTATATATATTCTTGATCAGGATAAAATTCTAAGACGATCTAGCCATGTCCGTCTGTCCGTCTGTCCGTCTATCCGTCTGTCTGTCCGTCTGTCCGTCTGTTGTAATCACTCTAGCGTCCGCAATAATTGAGATAGAGTGCTGAAATTTTGCACCCGAGGGTCTTTTTTCCATAGGCAGGTCAAGTTCGAAGATGGGCTATATCGGTCCACTTTCTGGTATAGCCCCCATATAACGGTACCTCCGGATTTGAGGTATTTTGACGCTCTTCGCCACATTTACAGACTGAATTAGCTATAATTAGGCACTTAGGGTTCCTAGTGATCAATAAACTTATATCCCAAAGAATATGGGCATAGGTCCATGTTTTGGTATAGTCCCCATATAACGGTACCTCCCGATTTTCGGTATTTTGAGAATTTTAGGCACAATTTTTAACCAAAATAGCTGTAAATTGACATTTAAAGTTCTCAGTGGTCATAAAACATCTCCAATGAAACATGGTCAACATAGGTCCATGTTTTGGTATAGCCCCCATATAACGGTACCTCCCAATTTTCGGTATTTTGAGAATTTTAGCTACAGTTTTTAACCGAACTAGCTGTAATTTGCCATTTGAGGTTCTCAGTGGTCATGAAATATCTCCACCAAGCATCGTCAACATAGGTCCATGTTTTGGTATAGTCCCCATATAACGGTACCTCCCGATTTTCGGTATTTTGAGAATTTTAGCCACAATTTGTAACCGAAATATCTGCAATTTGACATTTGAGGTTCTCAGTGGTCATGAAACATTCCCACCAAACATCGTCAACATAGATCCATGTTTTGGTATAGCCCCCATATAACGGTACCTCCAAATTTTCGGTATTTTGAGAATTTTTGCTACAGTTTTTAACCGAAATAGCTGTAATTTGACATTTGAAGTTCTCAGTAGTCATAAAACATCTCCAACGAAACATTGTCAACATAGATTCATATTTTGGTATAGCCCCCATATAACGGTATCTCCCGATTTTCGGTATTTTGAGAATTTTAGCTGCAATTTTGAACCGAACTAGCTGTAATGATCGGTATTTTGAGAATTTTAGCTACAATTTTGTCTATTCAAAAATAACCGTCAATATAAGTCCATTTTTTGGTATATCCCCCCATATAACTGTACCTCCCGATTTTCGGGAATTTTCAGTGGTCACGAAATTTCCTCACTAAAATTTGTCAACATGGGTCCATTTTTGAGGGTCTACATTGTTTTGATGAAACTACCCTCAATTTCTTCACTAAAATTCGTCAACATGGGTCCATTTTTGAGGGTCTACATTGTTTTGATGAAACTACCCTCAATTTGACTCTTGAACTTCCTTGCAGCTATAAAACTTTTCCGCCAAAAAATTTAAAGATAGGTTGACTCTTTGATATAGCCCCGTGGGTGGTACCTTTCACCTAGCTTAACATATTTTTTTAGATTAGATCAGATAACACAGTGCAACAAAATGGAGGTGAAAGTCTGGGGCACGGAAAATTCCTCTTGGGAAAGAAAGGCCTTGGTGAGTATATTATGAACCTCGAAGGACAGATCCGCCGTGAGTCGAACTTCCGCGTTATGGAATTTTTGTTAGAGACCCTGTGGGCCATCAGGAATTAGCGTTATATCTTTGTTCACTGTTGCTTAAGTGCTCTACAAAAACAACAAACAACGATATAATGCTAATTCATGATGGATTACAGGGTCTCTTGCAAGAACTTCATCACGCCATAACGCGGAAGTTCGACTCACGGCGGATCTGTCCTTCGGGGTTCATAATGTACTCACCAAGGCCTTTCTTCGGGGTTTTTAATATACACACACCAAGTGCTTTCATCTCTAAAAGGAATTATCTCTGCCCCAACATTTGTGTTCACAGTGTAATTTAAGCAATAGTGGGAGGCAGTAGGAGTCTATCCATTGTCGAAAAGTTGTTCCACCTAAAATTGTGAAAGGACCCTAACTATTGCATTTTAATTACGACTATTTTATGGTGGAGGGTATAAAAAGTTCGGCCCGGCCGAACTTAACGACTTTTTACTTGTTAAATATAATCTTCAATTTTTTTTTTTAATTTTTAAACAATTTCACCAACTGAACTCCCACTACGGATAACTGCAATAATCCATTCAACATATCCATCAATAAAAAATGAAACAAAAAATTGTCCATCCACTAAGCTGGTAATATTTATGGTGTGTTGTGTGTTATAGCGATCGCAGATTATTCCATTAATTCATCTAAAAATTGCAAATGGATGAATATTTTTTTTTCATTATTCCCATGGATATTTCAATGGCCATGTGTGGCAAAGTTTTTCGTTTTTCAGTTTTAATTTAATTTGGTTTTATTTCACAACAAATTTATGAAAATATAGTCAAAAATAAAAAAACGCAGATCACAAAATGAAATTCTATTATGAAGTTATACAAATGGGAATTAAAATACAATTTGAAATATTTTTCTATGCAATAAAGTTTATTATTTGGATATATGGATATGTATGTTGGTTGATGTGCTTGGTGTATGTGGCAACAAAATAATTTCAATAACGAACTTACAATAGCTGGTTATTGCTAGCAACAAATGACAAAAACAACAACATTTAATTGACAATTTTCACAGTGTTTTGGATATAATAGATGAGAAACATTTTTCTAAATATTTGAAATAAAAAATTTAGAAATACTGTTTATGGGTGCTTCCGTTCAGCGTAAATGTGTAAAGGGAAGTGAAATGAAATGCTGAAGCGAATGTAATGAGCGATTTAGAAGATAACGAATATTTATTTAGTTTTTTTCGAGACCCGGCAGACGTGTCTTTAAGCCTCCCACAAAATTAATTTTCGTAAATTGTTCAGAACACGTGCAATCCGAGACTAAAACGTTATTGGAAATGGAATGGAAAATTATCAACGGCATCGCGGCATTACAAATCGCAAGAGGAAAAGTCATGAATGGCGGGTTTGGAAATATATTCATAGTTCAGATGAGATGATACATATGTTCTGTTACTTGCCACTTTTATAACTAAATTCGGTCAAGTGATTTTTTTCGAATAAGTATGCGACCACTAAATCTAAAGTTTTAAGATTTTTTTTTTACACTCATAAAGCATCTAAAGATGAAATGTCTACAATGTATAGAAATGATAAACCTACACCACTGAGTATGGAATATACCTGGATATATATGTAGTCAACCATATGATTGCCAATAAAAGTTCATATCTATATCATATCAACTACCAAATCTTTTCTATGAAAATACATATTTCATAATAATTCCAGTCTAATAGGTATATTCAGACCACCTGTAAACAACCTCGTTCTCCATCCATAACACGTTTCACCAAAAGCTTTCGTTTTGTTTTCCGCAGGAAAAAACAGCAACTATAATAAATTTTATGACATTTCAATTGAAATTTATATTCTCAAAGGAATAAATGACCGAACATAACAAACATATGTGCGCACTAAATTTACAACAAAAAAAGCTCACTATGGATGAATAAATATATGTACGAGTATATACGTATATATTGAATTTAGTTATATTTTTCTGTTTTGCTTTTTGTGCCACTAAAACTATAATTCAGCATAAGGTTAAATTTTTAATGAATTTTTCAGTAGAAAAAAAAAACATATTAGTTTTGAATTTTAAATTGGTTAGGACTGCAAAAAATTTAATAACTAAAACTTTTAAATGTTATTAAAAGTGTGATTTTACCTTTTTTTAATTACAAAAAATGTTTGAATCATAAGAAAGGTAATAAAAATCTACTCTAAAAATGCAATTTTGCATGTTTTGCGGATGTATATTTCCCACACCGTTTGATATATTTATATAAGCTAAGTGGATGTTGGTAGGTTGACTTCAGAAGAATAAAACTTGAAGGCATTTTAAAAGAAACAGCTAGATTTGTGAAGTTATGCTCGATGAACTGAAGGTAGTGGAGTAAAAATTTGCACATTAACTAGTTGAATAACTTCAGCCAACGCATTTTGAAAAATCATACTGAGATATTGATGAAATAAAAATAAAAAACAAAACTACAATTTAAATTTCCAATAAGTAGTTAAATTTTTTTAAATTTGAAACTTGTCTGTTGGCAACATTAGGCCATTGAACAGTGGCCAATTTTCAGAAAAACGTGGCCAAAAATCCATGAAATAAATTCATAAATTTACACTTAATAGTGTCAAATATTATTTATAGGATCTGTTGGAGAACAAATCGACATTATTTTCATTTAATTTATTATTTGTTTATTTTCTCACATAAAAATACTTATTTTATAATTTCCCCTCATAAATTGTTATTTTCCCCCATAATCTATGAATTTTGTTACTATCGCCTTAAAAACAATAATTTTGTATTTACATTTCTATAACTGACATCCCTAATTCAATTTCTAGAACCGACATCCCTAATTCCTTGTAATGCCTAATTTTGCCTATTCCCTTTTTAATCATGTCCGTCAATTACAAGGCCATCAATGTACCAACAGTGGTTGGACTTTGATCTGTGTTACTGACTCTGTTGCGTAGTGTTGTTGTTGTTGATGCGCTTTCTAATGCATGTATGTGCATCAACCAACGAATCAGCGATCAGTGATAGCTACGCCAGCAGAGACAGTAAGATAACAATTCTGCATTTACGTATGTACATATGTAAACAAATATGTATGGATATGATGCCGCCAAATAACTTTTTCTTGTTGATCGCTTTTTTTAGTTACGTTGATACTCTCTGCCCTGCTGCAATAATATCGATCGTCAACAAGAAAAAGTTTTTACTGCCGCGCTGCTTAAAACCAACCTAAATCGATTATTGTTAATAATAATAACAAAGCTAAATCGTTTTGATAAAGAACTTAAATAACGAGCTAACTCTTATTTTATTATATTTTAATATTTTAATTAAATTAGAGTTTTATTTATAATATAATTAAGTGCCCAAAGGGAGCAAGTTATTAATAAATTATATTAAATTATAATTTAAACAAATCAATAAAATTGCCCCTAAACTATTGTACATTTTAAGAAAAATTTCTGTGTTTTTATTTGCTAAGGCTCAAACTGCCTATTTCTCCTACAGGATCTCACTGCGTCCAGTTATGAAAAAATATATACGTTTTTATACCCTCAGCATTTATGCTAACGAGGGTATATACACTTTCATACGGGCAAAATGTGCCTCATCGAAATAATGGTTTTAGGCCCAAATTATATTTGGACGAAATCCGTTTCAGACAATTTGGAGTTGATTTAGCCATGTCGGTCCGTCTGTCTCGAACGGATCAACCGATTCGGTCCAAAATTTGGCTTTCGTAATATTTTGACCAAACTTAGTTTAAGTTCGAAGATGGGTTATATTGGTCCGCTCCTTCCAGTACCTCCCCCACAAAAGTTCGAAAATGTTCGGAAAATTTGTGCGCACGATAACTCTTGAAGGGAGTAACCGAATTGGTCCAAAGTTTGCACATCGTGAAATTTCTACCAAACTTAGGTGAAGTTCCAATATGGACTCAATCGGTCCACGCCTTCGGTTACCTCCCACACAAAATTTCGGAATAGTTCAGTTTAGAACCTGCTCTCGAATCGTTTTGATTTTTGTTGTAGCATCTTGTATTCACGGCCCCCCATACGGCGGTACAAGTTTCATCAGTGGAAAAAACCTACTCTCTGAGAAAATAGCCTGAAATGTTTAAAAAAACCCTATGACACCGTGTGTAGTGGTTGGAGCGCAAGATAACTCTCGAACGGACCTGCCGATTCGATCCAAAATTTGGACTTTATAATATTTTGTCCAACTTAGTTTAAGTTCGAAGATAAGCCATATCGGTTCACTCCTTCAGGTGTCACCCCACAGTGTCCGATTTTCCGAAAAACCTGGCCAAAACTCTAAAAATGAATAGATTTTGACCTAACCTTTGGTTCTTATGTTATTCCGGCCGCTGATTACATTTTTGATATTATTTAACCCTCAGGCGGTCATTTAAGGGGTCTTTTTGGTCCCTCCTCCTATAAAATCTGATCTTATCGGATCAAAATATTCTACAAATTTGTTCGCCATCAATTTTTACTATGGGTCCTAGAATACACCAAAACTCTATACCTTACCTAAACTTAAACTCTTACCTAAACTCCAGAAATATGCAAAATTATAAACACATTTTAGGGTTAAGGGCGTACTTCATGTGAGTTTTGGCAAAATTGTCATGCAAAGCATCATTTTAGAAAATGCCGTCAAAGACAAAAATATTCTCTGCTAAATTTCACTATAACTTACCAGAGAAATGAAATCTCTATTTGCATTACATACCAAGAAAATATCAGTACCAATTTTGCCAAAAAACCAAGAAACTAAAATAAGGTTGCAAGCTTCCACCATTTCTACAGTTTTGGAAATATTTGAGTTAAGATCACTTGCATTCCTTGCACTTTAGGTGGATAATGTCTTTGGTAACTATACTGACAAGAATGCGAGGAATATTTATCTTAAAAAAATTAACCCTCGTACTAGTTATAAAAGGGGTCTTTTTGGTCCTCTTTTCCACAAATCTTAAAAATCTCCTAAAAAATATCTCCTAAAAAATGTGATGGATTCAGATCAAAATATTCTAAAAAAATTGTTCGCCATAAAATTTTACTATATGTCTTAGAATATATGAAAACTCTAAATTATACCCAAACGTCAGAGAGTGACCCTATACTATATTCTGACATTCTGGATCAAAGAAAATCTGTACATATCTGCAAGACAAAATATCACATAAAAACGAGAAGTGCAAATATGTGCAGGATGTTTCGATAGAAATTGGTAAAAAAAAACTCTTCCCTTTTTATGAAATAATAAGTTACACAGCTCAACTCGTTCTTACTCACAACTATTTTCATCATTTATTGTGAAAATTAACCCATAAAAAATCAACAAGTACGGACACTAATTATTAAACAACGCACACTATATTGGCGACACTGAACATTTTAAAGTCGTTTCACATACCTTTCTTTACAATTACACCAAAACAATATTTAACAAGTAAAAAAGCGTTAAGTTCGGCCGGGCCGAACTTTTCATATACTGTACTAAAATGAAATAATTACGTGGGTACGTTAAAATGTGAGAAAATGTTCATTAAATGTTTCATTCAGTAGGCCCTTTTTTATGGTGCCTATATCTAACTATGCATGTTGAAAATTTTTGGTGGGCTAGAAATTGGGAGGTATCGTTATATAGGGGTTATAATAAAATATGGACCTATGTTGACAGTTTTTGATGGGAGCCTTTAATGTCAAATAACTCCTAATTCGGTTAAAAATTGTAGCTAGAATCCTCAAAATACCGAAAATCGTTACATAACGTGGGAACTTCAAATGTCATTAACAGCTAGTTCGGAGTTATGTGGGCTATACGAAAATATGAACTTAAATGAACAATTTTTGTTGGCTTTTAAATTTCAAATTGCAGAAAGTTCGTCCAAGAAATAAAGCTAAGGTACGGAAAATCGGGAGTTTTCTTTTGGGGCTATACCAAAACATGGACCTACGTTCGGTTAAACATTTTAAGAAAAATCCTCAAAGTACCGAAAATCGGGAAGTATCGTTATATTGGGGCTATGTTGAAAATTGTTGATGCAGATGTGTGGTGACCACTACAACTTTCAAATGTCAAATTACAGTTAGTTCGGTTAAAAATTTTAGCTAAAATTGCCAAATTACTGAAAATTGGGAGGTACCGTTATATGGGAGCTATATCTGAACATGGAGCTATGTTGACAATTTTTGATGGAGAGGTGTTGTGACCACTAAGAACTTCAAATGTCAAATTACTGGTAGTTCGGTTTAGTATTGTAGCTAAATTCATCAAATTACTGAAAATCGGGAGGTACTTTTATATGGGGGCTTTATCAATACATCGACCTTCTTCGACAATTTTTGGTGGAGAGGTGTGGTGACCACTAAGAATTTCAAATGTCAAATGTTCAAATTACAGATAATTCGGTTAAAACTTGTAGGTAAAATTCTCAAAATACCGAAAATCCGTTATATGGGGATACCGAAATCCGTTATACCGTGGTACCGTTATATGGCGCTATATCAAAACATGGACCTACGTTCATAATTATTTCGAATATAAGTTCTTTGGTCACTAAGAACCCTAAATATCAAATTATAGCTAATTCGGTCTAGAAATGTGAATTTAAACGTCAAAATATCTGAAATCGGGCGGTAACGGTATATGGGGGCTATTCCAAAACATGGACCTATGTCCACTAGTTACATAAGTTTATTGACCTTTAAGAACCCTAAATGTCAAATTATAGCTTAATCGATCTGAAAATGTAGCTAAAAGCGTCAAAATACCGTAAATCGGTGGGCACCGTTATTTGGGGGCTATACCAAAACGTGGACCGATATAGCCCATCATCGAACTTGACCTGCCTGCAAACAAAATACGCATTTTCTCAAAATTCCAGACAATTTTGGTGGAGAGGTGTGGTGACCACTAAGAACTTCAAATGTCAAATGTTCAAATTACAGCTAATTCGGTTAAAACTTATAGGTAAAAATCTCAAAATACCGAAAATCAGGAGGTACCGTTATATGGAGCTATACCAAAACATGCACCTATGTTCATAATTATTTCGAATATAAGTTTTTTGGTCACTAAGAACCCTAAATATCAAATTATAGCTAATTCGGTCTAGAAATGCGACTTAAATCGTCAAAATACCTGAAATCGGGCGGTAACGTTATATAGGGGCTATTCCAAAACATTGATCTATATCCACTAGTTTTGTTATATAAGTTTATTGACACTTAAGAACCCTAAATGTCAATTTAAAGCTAAATCGGTCTGAACACGTAGCTAAAAACGTTAAAATACCGTAAATCGGGGGTACCGTTATATGGGGGCTATACAAAAACGTGGACCTATGTCCACAACTTTTGTTATATAAGTTTATTGACACTTAATAACCCTAAATGTCACATTATAGATAAATCGGTCTGAAAATGTAGCTAAAAACGTCAAAATACTGTAAATCGGGGGGTACCGTTATATGGGGGCTATACCAAAACGTGGACCTATGTCCACAAGTTTCGTTATATAAGTTTAGTGACGCTTAAGAGCCATAAATGTCAAATTAGAGCTAAATCGGTCTGAAAATGTAGCTAAAAACGGCAAAATACCGAAAATCGGGGGGTACCGATATATGGGGGCTATACCAAAACGTGGACCTATGTCCACAACTTTTTTTTATATAAGTTTATTGACACTTAAGAAACCTAAATGTCAAATTATAGCTACATCGGTCTGAAAATGTAGCTAAAAGCGTCAAAATACCGTAAATCGGGGGGTACCGTTATATGGGGGCTATACCAAAACGTGGACCTATGTCCACAACTTTTGTTATATAAGTTTGATGACACTAAAGAACCCTAAATGTCAAATTATAGCAACATCGGTCTAAAAATGTAGCTAAAAACTTCAACATACCGTAAATCGGGGATACCGTTATATGGGAGCTATACCATAACGTGGACTGATATAGCCCATCATCGAACTTGATCTGCCTGCTAACAATTTTTGTGGATGCTAGAGTGATTACCACAGACGGACGGACGGACGGACGGACGGACGGACGGACGGACGTGCACAGATTGACTCAGAATTTTACCCTGATCAAGAATATATATACTTTATAGGGTCGCAAGTGAGTATTTCAATGCGTTACAAACGGAAAAACAAACTTAATATACCCTCCATACTATGGTGGAGGATATAAAAATATGTTCAGCTAAGTGAAAGGAACCACTTACTGGGCTATATCAAAGAGTAAAAATATCTTTAAATTTTTTGGCGGAAAAGTTTTATATCTGCAGGGAACTTCACGAGTCAAATTGAGGGTAGTTTCATCAAAACAATGTAGACCCCCAAAAATTTACCCATGTTGACGAATTTTAGTGAACAAATTTCGTGACCACTGAAAATTCCCGAATATCGGGAGGTACAGTTATATGGGGGGATATACCAAAACATTGACCTACATTAACGATTATTTTTGAATAGACAAAATTGTAGCTAAAGTTCTCAAAATACCGATCATTACAGCTAGTTCGGTTAAAAACTGCAGCTAAAATTCTCAAAGTACCGAAAATCGGAAGATACCGTTATATGGGGGCTATACCAAAACATGGACCTATGTTGACGATGTTTCGTTGGAGATGTTTAATGACCACTGAGAACCTCAAATGTCAAATTGCAGATAGTTCGGTTACAAATTGTTGCTAAAATTCTCAAAATACCGAAAATCGGGAGGTACCGTCATATGGGGGATATACCAAAACAAGGACCTATACCCATATCCTTTGGGATATAAGTTTGTTGAACTAGGAACCCTAAGTGCCAAATTATAGCTACTTCGGTCTGCAAATGTGGCGAAGAACGTCAAAATACCTCAAATCCGGAGGTACCGTTATATGGGGGCTATACCAAAGAGTGGACCGATATAGCCCATCTTCGAACTTGACCTGCCTATGGAAAAAAGACCCTCGGGTGCAAAATTTCAGCACTCTATCTCAATTATTGCGGACTCTTGAGTGATTACAACAGACGGACAGACGGACGCACAGACGGACAGACGGACATGGCTAGATCGTCTTAGAATTTTATCCTGATCAAGAATATATATACTTTATAGGGTCGCAAATGATTAGTTCGATGTGTTACAAACGGAATGACAAACTTAATATACCCTCCATACTATGGTGGAGGGTATAAAAATGTGTTCAGCTAAGTGAAAGGTACCACTTACTGGGCTATATCAAAGAGTCAAACTATCTTCAAATTTTTTGGCGGAAAAGTTTTATAGCTGCAGGGAACTTCAAGAGTCAAATTGAGGGTAGTTTCATCAAAACAATGTAGACCCTTAAAAATGGACCCATGTTGACGAATTTTAGTGAAGACATTTCGTTACCACTGAAATTCCCGAAAATCGGGAGGTACAGTTATATGGGGGGATATACCAAAACATTGACCTACATTAACGATTATTTTTGAATAGACAAAATTGTAGCTAAAATTCTCAAAATACCGATCATTACAGCTAGTTCGGTTAAAAATTGCAGCTAAAATTCTCAAAATACCGAAAATCGGAGATACAGTTATATTGGGGCTATACCAAAACATGGACCTTTGTTGACGATGTTTCGTTGGAGATGTTTTATGACCACTGAGAACTTCAAATGTCAAATTACAGCTATTTCGGTTAAAAACTGTAGCTAAAAAATACCGAAATCGTGAGGTACCGATATATGGGGGCTATACCAAAACATGGACCTATGTTGACGATGTTTGGTGGAGATGTTTCATGACCACTGAGAACCTCAAATGGCAAATTACAGCTAGTTTGGTTAAAAATTGTAAATTAAATGCTCAAAATACCGAAAATCGGAAGGTACGGTTATAAGGGGGCCATACCAAAACATGGACCTATGTGGACGATGTTAGGTGAAGATGTTTCATGACCACTGAGAACTCCAAATGTCAAATTGCAGATAGTTCGGTTACAAATTGTGGCTAAAATTCTCAAAATACCGAAAATCGCGAGGTACCGTTATATGGGGACTATACCAAAACATGGACCTATGCCCATATCCTTTGGGATATAAGTTTGTTGATCACTATGAACCCTAAGTGTCAAATTATAGCTAATTCGGTCTGCAAATGTGGCGAAGAACGTCAAAATACCTCAAATTCGGAGGTACCGTTATATGGAGGCTATACCAAAGAGTGGACCGATATAGCCCATCTTCGAACTTGACCTGCTTATGGAAAAAAGACCCACGGGTGCATAATTTCAGCACTCTATCTCCATTATTGCGGACGCTAGAGTGATTACAACAAACGGACGGACGGACGGACAGACGGACAGGGCTAGATCGTCTTAGAATTTTATTCTGATCAAGAATATATATACTTTATAGGGTCGCAAATGATTAGTTCGATGTGTTACAAACGGAATGACAAACTTAATATACCCTCCATACTATGGTGGAGGGTATAAAAACAAAACTAAAATTTAAAATTTCAATAGCTAGTTAAAATGTTTTAAATTTGAAAAATGTCTGTGGGCAACATTTTGCCATTGTGGTAATAAAGTACTTACTTTAGTGGAAGTGGAACTTTATGGTTGGTAGTATTCAATGAAGTACAAAGTGTGATTGGGACATTCGTGCTTGTGAAAAATGTTGGTTTTATATTATTATTCGAAGATTGGACTTAAATTTAGATGAAATATACGCTTTTTTTTTGTACAATATACATCTTATACATATTATTTATCTCGGCACCGTCATAAATAAAATTAACAACATCAGTTATGAAATCAAGAAAAGAATAATATCGGCCAACAAATGCTATTTTGGTCTAAGTAAATACTTCAAAAGCAAAACCACTTCTCGTCTGACAAAACTTGATGTTTTGCGAGTAAAATATACAAAAAGTGTCTAAAAAATTACCATTTCGGGGGCCGGGCTTCCCCCTGGCTACGTCGGTGGTCGTATGTATATGTTTTCAGCTACCCTAAATATTTGAACATTTACTTCAAAAATTCTGCAGCGTACTAAAGAGAGGGGACACATTGGGGATCGTATTTACTTTTCAAACTAATGAAGAGCTGTCAGTGTTCATTCAAATACCGCACAGTCAATTAGTATTTATTTTCAGTTTATTTTTTTTTTGTTCCTTCATTGTGCACAGTTTTCTGTATTCATAAAAGACAAAAAAAAACAATTTGTTTTGTTAAAACTATTTTACAGGAAATTTGAATATTGTCAATTTTTCGCTTTACACAAATATTTATCACGATATCCCTTTGCTTTGTTTATGATTTGCATATGTGCTCATCCAAGTGGACACTAGCTTGGGAACAAAATATCAACAACAGCAATAGGAAACAAAAACTTAAAATATTGCATCAGCTGCAGCTGGTGTTTGGGGCCCCTGCTTCACTGATTTTCTTTTTCTGCTTCGATGCCATGAAAATAATTTGAAATGAAAAATTTGAATATATAGATGTACATACATATATAAATATATTTTCATACATATGGATCTACATCGACGTTTGTATGTAGTTTTTTAGGTTGGTTGGAGTACGGATGCTTGTTTTTATGTTCTGTCAATTTCAGCAATTGTGCCAATGTGACCAGTGATTCATTTGCGTTGAATCAAAAGGGTAGGAGAGGTTGACATAGTTTAATTGCAACACAAATATTTTCCAACATATCCTGTATAAATTAAAATACAAACTAAGAGGAATAGGAACAAAATAAGAGGGCGAAACAAAAATCCAAATAAACAAATGTTCTAGAGAGCGAAAGCATGGCATTTGAATGAACTTCATATTGACAAATTGTTGTTTATTGACTGATTGATAAATGATTGCATCATGTAAATTGTCGAAATATTTTTACAGTAGCAACAGAATAAAAGAAAACAAAAGTGTTGTTTATGCAATGAAAATGTATGCCAAATTTGTATTTAATGCACCATATGGCGAAATGACTTTCAGAAGAAATACCATGCAGTTTTTTTTTTTTATATTTGAGCATGAAGGGAGGAAAATACAAAATTGAAATATTTTATAATGTCATAGAAAGTACTGAAAATATTAAAGGGTCCAAAACTGCGCTTGGATTCGTACAGAGCTTTATCAAAGTATTAACAACTCTGTGTGAACTGCCAAAAAATCTTTTCTAGGGCATCAAATAAAAGTACAAGGGCTGCACGAAAACTATCTGGTCTAGGCAACACCGCGTTATGCCAGGCGCCATTTGCCATTTTTTGGGCATTTTCACAGCTTTTAGCTTATACGTACACAGGACAGTTTGTTATACGATATTGTGTTGTGTTGTGTACAGTGATTTGGAAAAATCACTTTGCAAATAAAAAAATTAAGTTTCAGTGTTTTATTTATAAATTCACTTAAAACTAAAATAATATATAATTTAAAAAAAACAAGTAAAAAGTCGTTAAGTTCGGCCGGGCCGAACTTTTTATACCCTCCACCATAAAATAGTCTTAATTAAAATGGAATAATTAGGGTCCTTTCACAATTTAAGGTGTAACAACTTTTCGACAATGGCAGTAGGACTTGCTTAAATTACACTGTGAACACAAATGTTGGGGCAGAGATAATTCCTTTTGGAGATGGAAGCCCTTGGTGTGTGTATATTAAAAACCCCGAAGGACAGATGCGCCGTGAGTCGAACTACCGCGTTAATGCGCGATGAAGTTTTTGCAAGAGACCCTGTAAGCCATCATGAATTAGCATTATATCTTTTTTTGTTGTTTTTGTAGAGCACTTAAGCAACAGTGAACAAAGATATAACGCTAATTCCTGATGGCCCACAGGGTCTCTAACAAAAATTTCATCACGCCATAACGCGGAAGTTCGACTCACGCGGATCTGTCCTTCGGGAATTTTCCGTGCCCCAGACTTTCACCTTTATTTTGTTGCACAGTGTTATCTAATCTAATCTAAAAAATGTGTTCAGCTAGGTGAAAGGTACCACCTACGGGGCTACATCAAAGAGTAAACCTATCTTTAAATTTTTTGGCGGAAAAGTTTTATAGCTGCAGGGAACTTCAAGAGTCAAATTGAGGGTAGTTTCATCAAAACAATGTAGACCCTCAAAAATGGACCAATGTTGACGAATTTTAGTGAAGAAATTTCGTGACCACTGAAAATTCACGAAAATCGGGAGGTATAGTTATATGGGGGATATACCAAAACATGGACCTATATTGACGATTATTTTTGCTTAGACAAAATTGTAGCTAAAGTTCTTAAAATACCGATCATTACAGCTAGTTCGGTTAAAAATTGCAGCTAAAATTCCTAAAATACCGAAAATCGGGAGATACCGTTATATGGGGGCTATACCAAAACATGGACCTATGTTGACGATGTTTCGTTGGAGATGTTTTATGACCACTGAGAACTTAAAATGTCAAATTACAGCTATTTCGGTTAAAAACTGTAGCTAAAATTCTAAAAATTCCGAAAATCGGGAGGTAGCGTTATATGGCGGCTATACCAAAACATGGACCTATGATGACGATGTTTAGTGGAGATGTTTCATGACCACTGAGAACCTCAAATGGCAAATTACAGCTAATTCGGTTAAAAATTGTAGCAAAAACTCTCAAAATACAGAAAATCGGGAGGTACGGTTATAAGGGGACCATACCAAAACATGGACCTATGTTGACAATGTTTGGTGGAGATGTTTCATGACCACTGAGAACCTCAAATGTCAAATTGCAGATAGTTCGGTTACAAATTGCGGCCAAAATTCTCAAAATACCAAAAATCGGGAGGTAACGTTATATGGGGGCTATACCAAAACAAGGACCTATGTTCACGATGTTTGGTGGAGATATTTCATGACCACTGAGAACCTAAAATGGCAAATTACAGCTAGTTCGGTAAAAAATTGTAGCTAAAATGCTCAAAATACCGAAAATCGGGAGGTACCGATATATGGAGGCTATACCAAAACATGGAGATGTTTCATGACCACTGAGAACCTTAAATGCCAAATTGCAGATAGTTCGGTTAAAAATTGTGGCTAAAATTCTCAAAATACCGAAAATCGGGAGGTACCGTTATATGGGGACTATACCAAAACATGGACCTATGACCATGTCCTTTGGGATATAAGTTTGTTGATCACTAGGAACCCTCAGTGCCAAATTATAGCTAATTCGGTCTGCAAATGTGGCAAAGAACGTCAAAATACCTCAAATCCGGAGGTACAGTTATATGGGGGCTATACCAAAGAGTGGACCGATATAGCCCATCTTCGAACTTGACCTGCCTATGGAAAAAATACCCTCGGGTGCAAAATTTCAGCACACTATCTCAATTATTGCGGACGCTAGAGTGATTACAACAGACGGACAGACGGACGTGGCTAGATCGTCTTAGAATTTTATCCTGATCAAGAATATATATACTTTATAGGGTCGCAAATGATTAGTTCGATGTGTTACAAACGGAATGACAAACTTAATATACCCTCCATACTATGGTGGAGGGTATAAAAATAAGTTTCAGTGTTTTATTTAGAAATGCACTTAAAACTAAGAAACAATTTTTCGCTTAGCCTCAATAAATATATTCTTTCTCATGATGGAATCTCTCAAATGAAACGCTTGCATTTAAATAATAGATGGTAGCAAAATTAAACGGCAAGCGTTTTATTTGAGAGATTCCATCATGAGAAAGAATATATTTATTGAGGCTCAGCGACAAATTATTTCCTAGTTTTAAGTGCACTTATTAACTTATTTTTTTTAAATTATATTTTATTTTTAACTTTTCAGTAAATATATTTTTGGACCACTGAGAACAAAATTATAGTCAATTTAGACCGAAAATTTAGATAAAAACTTTAAAATGCCTGAAATCGTGTAGTACCTTTATATAAAGGCTATACGAAAACCAGGACTTATGCCCATAATTTTTGGTGGGGAAGTTTCTGTACCATTGGGGACTACAAATGCCAAGTTACAGCCAATTCTGGCTAAAAATGAAGATAAAATCGTTAAAACACTTGAAATCGGGTGGTACCACTATATAGGGGCTATATAAAAACCAAGACCTATGTCAACAATTTTTGGTGGAGAAGTTACTGTACCATTGGGGACTCCAAATGCCAAGTTACCGCCAATTCGGCCTCAAAATAAAGATAAAATCCTCATAATACTTGAAATCGGGTGGTACCGCTATAAGGGGGTTATACCAAAACCTGGACCTATGTTCACAATTTTTGGTGGGGAAATGTCTGTATCATAGGAAATGCCAAATGACAGCTAATTCGGGCAAAAATGAAGATAAAATCCTCAAAATACTTGAAATCGGGTGGTACCGCTATATGGGGGCTGTAGGAAAAAATTGGGCCCATATTCATGTATTGTCATCCAAATCTAAAAAGTGTGCAAAGTTTCCGTTCGATTGGTCAACTGCAACTGTGTGGAAAATAAGTTACCAGAGTTGAAATGAAAGTTAAATAAAACACGGTTAAAACACTGTAAGAATGGTAAAAATGGATTAATATTGGTTTTGATTTCATATTCATGTACTGTCATCCAAACCTGAAAAGTGTGCAAAGTTTCAGTCCGATTGGATGAGGAAGAATATACTTATTGAGACTAAGTGACAAATTATTTCTTAGCTTTAATTGCATTTATAAATAAAACCCTGAGTTTCTCAACAATTGGGAACTCCAAATGCAAAGTTACAACCAATTCGGACTAAAAACGAAGACAAAATCCTCAAAACACCTGAAATCGGGTGGTACCGCTATATGGGGGCTACAGGAATAATGTTGGACCCATATTGGTTTTGGTTTCATATTCATGTATTGTCATTCAAATCTGAAAAGTGTGCAAAGTTTCAGTTCGATTGGTCATTTGCAGCTGTGCTCGAAATGAGTTACTAGATATGAACTAAATCGGGTGGTACAGCTATATAGGGGCTATAGAAAAAAATGGACCCAAATTGGTTATACCCTCAGCATTTATGCTAACGTGGGTATATACACTTTCATAGGGGCAAAATGTGCCTCATCGAAATAATGGTTTTAGACCCCAAGTATGTTTGGACGAAATGCGTTTCAGACAATTTGGAGTCGATTGAGTAATGTCCGTCCGTCTCTCTGGCTGGCTGGAGCGCACGATAACTCTCGAACGGATCAACCGATTCGGTCCAAAATTTGGCTTTCGCAATATTTCGTCCAAATTTAATTTAAGTTCGGTCCACTCCTTCCGGTACCACCCCCACAAAAGTTTCAAAATGTTGGGAAAATTTGTGCGTCCGATTATTCTTGAAGGGAGTAACCTATTTGGTCCATAATTTGTAAATCGCGAAATGTCTACTAGACTTAGATGAGGTTCCAATATGGACTCAATATTTTGAACAAACTTCAGTTTCAGTTCGAAGATGGGCAATAGCGGTCCACAGCTTCTGGTATGCACTATATCTCTTGAACGGATCAACCAATTTGGTCCAGAATTGGATCCCCCAATATTTTGTCCAAATTTCGTTAAACTTCTAAAATGACCCATATCGGTCCTTAGGATAGGATAAGATACCTCCACACACAAAAGTTCAACATTTGTGTCGTGTGCATTTAGGGTCTGTTCCAAAATCCTTTGGAAATGCATACCGATGTTGTTCGATACGGTCCCTTTTACAACGATATTATGTTTTCCGTGGACAAGTCCATGCTTCCTGGCATACTGGTCCAAAAGTTATACGAAATGACTGAAATGACAAGTGGGCGCAATATCTATCAAAAAATATGACTCCCAAAATAAGATTCACTTAGATAATGGACTATGGATGGACACTTTTGAACTTTAATTCTAATCCACATTTTTGACGGCAAGTTCAAATGTCCAAAAAGTGTTTCAATAATATAATTTTTCACAACTTTCGACGTGGGTAATCACGGCAAGAGTGTATCGATCAAATCAAATCTATATATATATAGGCCAACACTAGCCAGAAAAAAGAAAGTCGTGAGGGTAGCCAAAAATCGGCCGTTGTGCCAGAAAAAAATTAAGCCGTGCGTGAACGGATAGAGATAGAGACATCCTTCTGCTTTTTTTCCACCAACAAACATTTAATATTGCACGAACACCTCGCCGCAAAAATGTTTTTTTTTCTCGTTAGATCCAGCAAAATTGGATAATCGCTCAAAGAGGGGCTCTTGTGGATTGGTGCAAAGAAATTGTGCCGCCGTGCTTCAAACGACGTTTATAAGATCGTCACAGACGAATCTTGGATCTATGCTAAGAGCCCGAAACAAAACAGGAATCGAACGTTTAGGTCTTCGAAAGCGAGCCAAATCCAACGAAAGTTATTCATCTAAGAAGCACATGTTTGCCTGTTTCTTCAACAAAACTGACCGTGTGGCGACTATACGACTTAGAACGTTTTATTCTGAGTGGTACACTACAATTTTTTTGCCTGAAGTCTACTGAGAAATTCGAAAAAAACAAGATAATACGAAGCATTCTGCACCATGACAATTCGAGCTCTCACACATCGATTCAAACCAGCATCTGTCATCCGCCGTACAGGCCTGACTAGGGATCCAATGACTTTATTTAATTGCAGCATATCAAAAGGTTTTTTCAACGTTTTTCGTAGCCAGAAGATGCTGTAAGCGTTCAAAATCACGATTTGGAGGTATCTAAACCGGAGTGGAAAAACGGGATTCAACAATTGGTTTGTGCGCATGAAAAGCCTGGAAACTACTAAAGAAAACAATAAAACCATTTTTGGTGGTAAATATTCGAGTTTTCAATGTTAGGTCAGATAGTTGTCGTTCAGCCCTCGGTTGCCTTTTGCGATCAAGAGAGTCGTACCCTACATCAACAGCACTCCATCGCGGAACTACTATTTTTTCTGTAACATTTCTTTTGAATTAGATCACTTTAGTTTGGATAATGTTTTTAGCAAAATTCTATCTCTTTAATTTTATTATTTAAAACAAACACACACAAAAAAACTGCGGGTAATTAACGTGTTCTTTGTTGTGTAAATTTTCTGCGAAATTAAAAACAGACACAATATAATTACACAGAAAAATGTGCTTGAACGCAGACACACGAATTGTCTCACAAGTGTGGCAGATGAGCACAAAACTAACAAAGCAACAAAAAGGACAACAAAACTATTGTTGTGTAGCTGGCAAAAAGAGTCATTATATACTCTATGGTGCTCGAGAATAGCAACATAAAATATACATAAAATTTTGTTCGTTGTTTTTGTTTACACACAACTTTTAGCGAAAAACAAGTAACATTTCCGGTTTGTTAAATAATTTCCAAGTTTTTGCCAACGAAGGAAGGCGGCACTCAAACGTAAAATAATTTTGGTTAAATTTAAACAATTTATTTAACTGAAAAAATGTTTGGTGTACCAAGGATCAACAGACCAATTAGTAGTGACCTTATGGATGGCGCACGGTGGTTCAGAAATCGATTTTTCTGGTCAAAACCCCAATTTTTTGTCGTCACCGATTTTCTATTAGCATATGGAATTCGATAGTAAGCATATTGAAACTAAGCAAACCAAAGACTGAGGTCAAAATGTAGGTTCATGTTTCGGAGTAGCGCCCACATTAAGGTGCCTCCTTACTTTACCTATTGATTGATGGTATTAGGTCTAAAGAGCAAAACCTCTAATGGATTTTGAATTCTCAGGCCAAATTGTCATGTGGAACGAAATGACCCATTTTTTGTACCAATAACCAATGACCCTAACCGAATACTAAAATTTAGTACCTGAGGAAAAATAAGATAGCTCACTTCATGTAAAAGTTACGGTAATTCATTGAAACGGTTCTTAAAGACAACAATCCTACCTACTTAACGTTTTTTGTGAACAATGAATCTTTCTCCAGAAATTTGCAAAACATACCCCCTTATATGGGGGTAATACCAAAGAGTGGACCGACATGACCCATTTTATGTACCAATGACTCTATATGTAATCCAAGGTCTCCATCAATTTTGAAAGCATTACCTTTTATCTTGGTTAAGGTTATATACCACTTGGAATTTGTGTGATAATGAGCCTAAAACCTTCAATATACCGAAAATTGGGATGTGCCGTTCTATGGGGGGTACATCATAGCGTGGAAATATACCAACAAATTTCTGAGCTAAATTTTTGTAGCACAGAAAAATACTAAATAACAAATCAGCCACTTCGGTGGAATAATGACACTAAAACCTTCAAAACACCGAAAATAGGACGGCACCGTTCTATGGGGGATACATCAAGACGTTGATCTATTTTATTGTCCGACGCAGCTGAAAATTTGGTAAGTTGATTTGTTTAGCCATATTGAGAACGCTATTGCTTTTGGTTCAAATCAGCTCAGATTTGGGTATAGCTCCAAATTCACCCAATTTGAGGTATTTGGTGCACCAATTACGTGTGTCCCATTGTGACGAAATGTGGAATGTGTGACGGAATTTTCACTAGAAAACAAGTATGCTAAATTATATTGAAATCAGTTCACAAATGCTCTCCAATTTTGGTGCAATTTGGAATTTGTCACCGAATTCGAACTAGAAATAAATTTGCAAATTATATTGAAATCGGTACAGATTTGGATAGAGCCCCCATATATATTTTCGGCCAAACACAAAATTGGGGAGACATTTTAATGAAAATTGGAAAATGTGACGCAAACTATTCTAGATTATATTGAAATCGTGGTGGTGTAGGGTATCACGTAGTCGGCCTCGCCCGACTTTGATCCTATCTGGTTGCATTTAAAACCATTTAAATAATTAAAATATTTTTCTAATAACCTCAATATAAAATGTTGTTAAATGAATAAATTTTCAACAGGTTTACACAAATTTTCTATCACATTAACAAAACAAATTATAACAATAGCTTCGTACACAAACACGCACACACAAATGCATCTAGTCAACCAGCTCGTTAACAATTACCTACTGACTAGATAGCTAATTCATTAGGGTAATTACTATAGGTCCCTTTACAAAAAAAAAAATCACTTTTGTTGTTGCTGTTGCCATTGTCACATTTTGATGCATGTTGTACAACCATTTTTACATTGCTCACAGTCATGTTCTTTCTAATTTAATCAACCAAACAGCTGTAGTCCTTCTATGCATGTTTTGTATTTCGAACAAGTAGTGTTGTTGTAATAATTAAATATTGTGTGTTTTAAATTAAAATACATTGTGATAATCATGTGACAGAGATGTATTTTTATGCAAAATAGCTGAAAGGTAGATATAAATTTTGAAAATTAAATTAATTAAACATCATACATGTTGTTTGTTGATGTCATATCTAAGTGGTTACAATTAAGAAAGATAACAACTAAAAATGTGTTGAGTCTGGCGTAGAAAAAAAAAAAACAGAAATCGTTGAGAATATTACCATCATAACGAATTAAAATCAGAACTTATGACATGTATTAGCATGCAAAGTATGCCCTCATTATTAAAAACTATTTAAAACATTTTCGCAAATATATTCAAATAATGTTTGTTTTCTAACCAACACTTGCCAACTTCTAGTGCTAACCAATGGGGTATTTAAGTATGCAACAACAGCCTTTTGTTTCGTTATGCAGAATTATTTTGAAAATGTTTAGTTTTAATTAAAAATAAACAGTGAAATCATATACCATAAATTAACAATATAAACACACTAAATACTAGGAAATATTTTCGAGTATTATTTTCACACAGTAAAGAGCTACAAAATAGCAGAAGCAAAATAAATATTTAGCCACAGTTTTAAGGTATTTGGCGGTATACCTTAAAAATGTGGCTAAATATTTGATTAAGCCTTTTCAACTTCTGAAAACTGTGTTATTATATTGACCTAGTCTCACACCAACGATCTCCAGTTTGCAAGGCGATACCTCAAAATACAGTTTCCTTTAAATTGTAAAATTTATTATCGTTTGTGCTCTACATTCAGCAGAGTGTAACCTTTTTCCTGTAGCTGTCATTAGTAGCAACGTCAATTTACCTTTTACCCAGTTCAGTTTTCAAAAGAGTTTGCTTTGTTTTCACTTGTTTTGGCACAGGATTTAAATGCTGCTCTAATTTTGAACGAAAAAAAAAAAAACGAAAACTTTTAGCTAAAGCTTTTGCTGTCGTTGTGCAAGTATTTATTTATACGCAAATTGCGTGTAACATGCAAGCCATAGTAGTTTTTATATCGACCATTTCGACCGACAAGCAGAAGCAACACATAACAACAGCAGCAACAATATTTTTCATACAACAACATAATTGCATAATTTCGTATAAATTTACCGGCATTCATAACATTTTCTAAATTAGAAAAACAAAAAATACAAAAGAACATTTTCACCATGTATGCACATATGTGAATGTATAACTATGTGTATACTTTATGCGCTTTGGGGAGCCAAACACTTAATGACCCGCTTTATATAACAAAAGAAACCTGTATCCTTAAGGATGTTACAAAAATGTTTTAAAATTATTACAAGAGAGTTTATGAGTAGTAAAAATTAAGTGCTACTCAAGCTTTTTTACTTCACATGAAATGTTATTTGGGGAAGGGGTTGTGTGAGAATGAGAGGGAATAATTTCACTACGAGTATACAACATCATATAGGGAAGGGGAATATGTATGATCAAGCTTTTGCAAAGGTGTTAAGTCCTTAGAGCATTATTCCAGCATAATGGAATTTTAGAGACCCAAATCAATAAATCGTGAGCGACTTTAAAGGGAATATATGGAACCAAAAGCAGAACATCATGGAACATACAGAGAATAACCGGACAGATTTGAACCAGTCTGCTTTGCATACGACGTTCTTATAATTGAATGATATTTAAATACTTGGTATTCCACAATTCGCAACCTGTAGATTGAAGTGGAGCGATTTGAAAACCTTATAGGGCTTTTCGCGTTTCAGATTCCTGAGATTGTACTGAGCAGAAAATTCCACTAGACCATATGTCTACGGCCTCCCGATTTTGACTTAAAATTTTTTATCCACAAGGCCAAAACTGCCTGAAGGAGTGTTCCAATGTTTTTGCAATGTACAAGAGAGCTCTTTACTATTATCTCGGCTACAATTTTATCCTTACATACGAATCTCCCCGTCCTACTGTAGATGTATTTGTTGGCACTCTCCTTTGATTCTCCAAGGCAAGACATGAAACCACTAAGACTGGATTTTTTATTGATTGCGATTTTAGAGCCAAATCAGCTTACTTATTAACTTAGAAGAGACTTGAGATATATTAGAATACGATATCATGAATTTTCCAGAGATGTTAACTATGCTGATGTACGTGGTCAGTAAAATTTTATGAGAAATATTTTGTACAATATTTGGATTTGACATGATCTCATTTTAAAGGGGGTTTTCAACGAATTTCAAAAAAGGGCCAAAAAGACCCCTATTATTAACCGCCTGAGGGTTAATATTTTTAACAGAAATATTCCCCACATCCTCCTAAGTAAAGTTGCTAAAAAGCAAGGATTCCAAGATATATTAACTCGAATATTTCGAAAAAAATGGACGGAAATTATCCCACCTGCTTTGGTTACTTCCGCCGATTCATGTGTCTCATATTTTTAGTTCTACTTTTATAATCTGCTCAGTTTTCCTGGTCATTTTTGCCCATGACATTAAAATTATTCTAGGCGATTTTAATGCCAAAATTGGAAGGGATAATGTGCTTGGCACAACAGTCGGGTAATTCAGTCTCCACAGTGAAACATCTGACAATGGAATGAGGCTGATAGACTTCGCAGCGGCAAAAAAATATGGTAGTTAGCAGTACCAGATTTAAGCATCTCGATATTCATAAGGGCACCTGGCTGTCTTCAGATCTAAGAACAAACAATCAAATTGATCACGTTGTGATAGATGGAAGACATTCGTCGAGCGTGTTGGATATACGTTCGTTCCGAGGAGCAAACATTCACTCCGACCACTACTTTGCTCTAGCAAATTTGCGTGCCCGTCTAAATGTTGCAAATAAAGCACGAACAGACACAACACGGAAGTTGGACATCGGTAAGCTGCAAACACAATAGATAGCCACAGCATATTCCACTCTACTGGCCCAATTACTTACTTACTTAGCTGGCCCATTACAGAACATTTGTTCCATAGGCCGAACTAAGAAAAGATCCCCATTCCTCTCTATTTGTTGCTTCGCACTCTGGAATACCGCGCCTTTTCACATCATCATCCACTTGTTTGCGCCATCTATTCCTTGGCCTGCCAATTCTGCGTGCACCGCCAAGCGGTCCGTTTTTATACGCCTTTTAGCGGGTTCATCATCGCTCATTCTTGTGATATGGCCTAGCCAACGAAATCGCTGCATCTCGATACGTTTAACAATATTGATGTCGTTGTATAGCAGACACAGCTTGTGATTCATGCGACGTCGATATTCAGCGTCAACGCAGATTGGTCCGTAGATCTTTCGAAGAATTTTTCTCTCAAACCCACCAAGCACTGCCATGTCTGCTTGCGCAAGTACCCAGGCTTCGGAGCCATACATCAGCACGGGTAGTATCAGTGTTTTGTAAAGCACTATTATTGTTTGACGAGATGTGGCTTTGTTTTTTAACTGCTTATTCAAAGTAGCATCTGTTGGCCAATACAATTCCTCTTTTTTCACAACTGATGTTGTTTGTTGTGCTTACGGCGGTGTCGAGGTACACGAAGTCTTTTACTACCTCAAAATTATAGGAACCAGCTACAACAGTTGGTCCGATCTCCATGGACGCATTGCGCGTCGACACCATCAACTTGGTCTTCTCGCCGTTTACCGCCAGACCCACTTTACCAGATTCTCCTTCGACCTTCATAAAGGTATCAGTTCCATCTTTTACTGATCGTCCCACGATGTCTATATCATCAGCATAAGCAAGTAATATGTGGCTATTGGTGTAGATAGTGCCACTTCTTTTGATGTTTGCCTCTCGTATAACCTTTTCCAGCAGGATGTTGGAGTGATCTCTCTTTGGGTACAAAACTCTTCGGAGAGGTTCTTTCCTATTTTAACTGAGAATCTCGTGGCAGTTAGTCCTTTTACAAAGCCGAATGAGCTTTCCGGAGATGCCAAATTCAGACATGGCTTGGAATACCTTTGAACGTAGGGGGCTGTCGAAGGCTGCTTTATAATCGACAAAAAGGTGGTAGGTTTCGATCTGCTTCCTTAGGGTCTTCTTCAGGATTTGCCGCAGGGTGAATATCTGGTCAGTGGTGGATTTGCCAGGTTTAAAGCCGCATTGGTATGGTCCAATTATTTCGTTGACCATAGGCTTTAGTCGTTCGCACAGTATCCCCGACACTATTTTGTAGGCAATAGGAAGAAAAGTTACGCCCCTATAGTTCGAGCATACAGTCTTATCTACTTTCTTGTGGACAGGGCACAGAATGCTCAGGTTCCAATTGTCGGGTACTCGTTCTTCCTCCCAGATGGTGCTAACTAGCTGAAGAATACACCTTATCAGCGTGTCGCCTCCGGTTTTGAACAGCTCGGCTGGTAAGTCGTCGATTCCTGCCGCCTTATTATTCTTTAGCCGGTTTATTGCTGTCTTTACCTCATCTTGGCTGGACGGTATACATTCAATACCATCTTCTGGGATTGGATCAGTTGTATCGTTGCCGTCTTTGCTACGATCGGATACAAACAGTTTGGAAAAATATTCCTTCCATATCCTGAGCACACTATCTGTATCAGTTACCAAATTACCTTGCTGGTCTCTACAAGAGGATGTGCCTGTGCCAAAGCCACCAGTTTGTGGTTTCACTCTTTGGTAGAACTTTCGGACTTCATTCTGGTTCCTGTACATCTCATTTTTTTCACACTCCCGTCTTTCCATTTCTCTCCTTTTTCTGCGGAAAAGACGTTTGTCCTCTCTCCTTTTCTCCTGATACCTCTCTCGTGCGCTACTCGTTGCTACTGATTGTAGAGTAGCCCTATATGCCGCATATTTCTCTTCGGTAACAGCACGAAACTCCTGGTCATACCATGGATTCCTTGGTGGAGGTCTCTGGTATCCAACTATGGATATTGCGACTGTTTGCATGGAGTGGGCAATATTTTGCCATTGTGTTATCGGGATGAGAAGTGCTTTCAATAAGCAATTGGGCTCGTTTGCTGCAACAAGGTAGTGGTCCGAGTCTATGTTTGCACCTCGGAAAGATCGTACATCCAACACGCTCGATGAATGTCCTCCATCTATCACAACGTGCTCAATTTGATTTGTTGTTCTTTGATCTGGCGACAGCCAGGTGCCCTTATGTATATCGAGATGCTTAAATCTAGTACTGCTAACTACCATGTTTTATGCCGCTGCGAAGTCTATCAGCCTCTATCAGCCTTAAACATCTAACAATCAGCGGTATACATTCAATACCATCTTCTGGGATTGGATCAGATGTTTTACTATGGAGACTGAATTTCCCGACTGTTGGTACAAAGATATTCTCCTTTCCAATTTTGGCATTAAAAGCGCGCGCCACATTTTACCACACTACCTTTAACGGGTGCTAAAGGTAGCTACCCCAGGTGACACCACGGGAAGGTCAGTGTCCACTTGAGATGAGAGAGAGACTAAGATAAATCCTGGACTTTGCTATGTTAAAGCCGGTCAGGACCGTTACTTGGTATCTTTCATACCCTACGTCACCCACTGTAAACTTACACATATGTATAATATACGTTGTATATGTACGGAATCTCCATGGCAGTACTGAAACAGCTAGATGAGCCAGGATTTAAGTATCTCACAATAGCTCTCAACATGTCGCCAGCCACCCACATTTTGTCCGAAGTATGAAAAGGTTGATTCATACAGACCGATTTCACTTTTATCGCCCGTAGCAAAGACTCTGAGGCTTTATTCCTGCCTAGAAATATCTACCTAGTTGCTGATAATCAGCACGGGTTCCGTAAGCAGCACACAGTACTACGCTCACTCTGCACGCCATCTTCTAACATAAAAGTGGATGACTCAACCAGAACAAGCCGCGCCACAGGACTGGGTTCGTGGCACTTTACTTAGCATTATCCTTTGATACAGTCAAGTACTCCACGCTGGTTAAGGACATTGAGCAGTCTAGCCTCCTGCAAAATATTAAATGTTACATTATTTGTCCCAGCCAGTCGTACGATCTTAAAGATCTGCTTTAAGGCTACATTACGATATAATTATCTGCTGCGTACCGGAACACTGTGACATTCTCGAAAACGTGCTCACAGTTTCCCAATATTACACATGAGGAATCTATACAAAATCCACTGTGCGACTTCAATGTCCATTTGAATTACAAACGAACACTGTTGCAGGTCTAGAGTCTTACGTGGTCGCTTATATATCGGGGCGTAGAACTTCTTTCTTACTTCTACTCAATAAGGCCAAGATCAGCATTGCTGTAGGTATAATCATAAGGCACTGCTATGTAACATTCAAAATTTGTTGGTGGGATTAAAACAATGTCGATCACTGCAACCTCACATAGCCTGAGGGGAAGACAAACACCATCGACACGTACTATATGAGTAACCAGTGCTTAATTGTATTAAACAGAGAATCTTCCGTAAGTATGAATTCCAGACAGACTCATACCTATCAAGCAGGGATCCAGCAGTCATTGTTCTTTTCTAAAGAAGTCACAGATGGCTATGGGGAAATCACTCTAGGCGCTTTCAAGCTTTAAACCAAATTTCAATCAACTGACGACTTCATCATTGAAATTTTATCTTCTCTCGTTTTGTTTTCTCTAGTTGGACAGGAATATTAATTAGCTCTTAAATCAAATTCCCCTCGTCAATTGAAATTCTGATTTAATTCGATATTTTAATATTCTACGAAATCAAAATCCAATAAACCAATGCGACAGCATGTTAAACATGCAGATTATGAGTCCCTACTTTTGTTTTGCGAAATATTTATGACTAAACTTTACAGCAATAAGAGAACACAATGAAATGTAAAACAACAATTGTTGGGTAATTAAAAAAAATACGCAATTTACAACACTCTTTGGTAATTATTTGCACCCATTCATAATGTTAAACCGGAAGACATTCAAAAATGTTTCTAAAACCAAACCGAGCTATGTGGTACATGCAGCAGGCCTCATATAACAAAGGGAGAAAGAAAGCAGCATTAAATATGCTGATGTGATGTTGCATGTCTTGCCTCTCTGCTGCTGCTGTTGAAAGCTTTACCGCATATGCGGAGGAAATGAAAATAAATGCCAGTTTAACAAAGACATTTTATACTCGGTTACCATGCAAATGCTCTATAGTCTGAATGTATAAATGAATGAAGACATAAAGCCAGAACGACACTTTGTAGATGATATAAAAATATAGAAAACAGGGTTGGGAGTATCAAACAAAATCATAAATAATATGAACATTAATGTAATACTCTAAAGCAACAGTATTTTGGGAAAATTTGATAAAAGGTTTTCAAAACTATTTAAAAACATTTTATTTTTCACAGAACAACAAACAAATAAACGAGGATTATTAAAAAAATATTTTTTAATTTTAATTTGTTAATTAAAAATATTTTCTCAAAACCTTTCCGACCACTGTGCTTAACCCAAAAACAAAGGGATTATTTATATATCCAATGAATGAATATTTTTGTTTAACCATAGAAAATTATCATAACAATAATCAAAAGAACATTGGTCACAGACTGAAATTATGTGTATGACACACTGTAAATGTCCTTGGAATGTGAACAACCCCAACAACAGCAGCAAATGAAAGAAAATACATAAAATGTCATAATCTTAATTAAGAACATCAGCAATAAAAGTCAGAAAGATATAAAATGGTTTTCAAATGACCATAAACTCGTAAACATTTTGAACAGAAACCCTGAGATTATTAGACATAAAACGAAATCAATGTTCACAAATCTCAAATGTATGTTGAATGGTTTCAATTGGATGGTAGGAAACATTTTGCAATGGAAGGAAATACTTTGTTGCTTCATATTAGAGAGTGCGAAGAATTTGCCACAAATAAGACATAACAGATTATAAACAGTCTTTATGAGGGCATTGTTGAAGTCATTATAAAACAAGTTAATGTTTATTACCAGCAATATTGATATGTGATTGTTTTTAAATTCACATAATGTTTACTTTAGCTTTTTGTGTCAATATTTAACGGAAAACTCTAAAGAGGCGAACGTTTAACAAAAGAAAAGCTGTCGGATTATACACAGAATTTGAATTTTCTATGGCATTTGGATGGGGCTTATACATATCCTAATCTGTGTAGATGAACATGTGTATAGGTCTTTAACGTTCATTGACCCGATGTTGTTCTAAGCTGCCAACGAACTACGCGGTGCGCCTGAACCAACTTTAAAAGGAAGGTGCGTACACTTAGGAAGTTTTTGAGGATATTGAAACTACAAGTGTCACTTGAAAACTATCTGGCCAGGCGTCATTTAATTTTTTTTTTTTTTGAAAGTTTGACTGTTTTTAGCTTAAACGTATTCAGGACAGGGGTGACGTAGAGGATGAATGATACCAAGCAACGGTCTTGACCGGCTTTAACATGGCAAAGCCCAGGATTTGTCTTGGTCCCTCTTTCATCTCAAGTGGACACTGACCTCCCCGTGGTGTCACCTGGGGAACTGCCTTTAACATCCGTTGAAGGTAGTGAGATAACATGTGCCGCGCGTTCACCCATAAGAACGTTAAAAACTTGGGTTTGGGCGTCGGGTTAGTAACCCTCCCCTAGAAAAAACATCCTACTATGAAAAAACGAATGAAAAGAAAAACAAACCCCTCAAAAGTTGACGAACCCCGCAAACGTTTTAAGGACCATGATCTGCGAATCTGCACCTGGAATGTTCGCACTCTTTATAGAGAAGGTGCAGTCTTCGCATTGGCAGACGTACTTGAAAAGTACAAGGCCGATATTACTGCCATACAGGAAATACGATGGATTGGGAAAGGCGTCACAACAACACCTAAAGGGGCGCACTGTATTATAGCTGCCATGACGTAAAGCATGAGTTTGGTTGCGGATTCGTAGTTAGTCGGAGACTAAAACATCTGGTATCCAGCTTCACCCCAGTGAATGAAAGACTTGCTGCTTTATTTGCGCTCATGCTCCCACTGAAAAAAAGGACGAACAGACCAAAGATATATTTTACGAGCGCTTAGAAGAAACATATGACCGTTGCCCTGCCAATGACATTAAAATCATTCTAGGCGATTTTAATGCCAAAATTGGAAAGGAGAATATCTTTGGCCCAACAGTCGGGAAATTCAGTCTCCACAGTGAAACATCTGACAATGGTATGAGGCTGATAGACTTTGCAGCTGCAAAAAACATGGTAGTTAGCAGTACCAGATTTAATCATCTCGATATTCATAAGGGCACCTGGCTGTCTCCAGATCAAAGAACAAGTAATCAAATTGATCATGTTGTAATAGATGGAAGACATTCATCCAGCATGTTGGATGTACGATCGTTCCGAGGCGCAAACATAGATTCGGACCACTACCTTGTTGCAGCAAAAGTACGTACCCGTCTAAACGATGCAAATAAAGCACGAACAGACACAACGCGGAAGTTGGACATCGATTGGCTGCAAACACAACAGATAGCCACAGCATATTCCACTCAACTGACCCAATTGCTTAATGATAGCGCTTCTCGTCTCGATAACATATCAGCACAATGGCAAAATATTGCCCACTCCATGCAAACAGCCGCAATATCAGTACTTGGTAGCGCACGAGAGAGATACCGGGAAAAAAGGAGAGAAGAGAAACGTCTTTTCCGCAAGAAAAAGAGAGAAATGGAAAAGCGGGAGTGTGAAAAAATCGAGATGTACAGGAGCCAGAATGAAATCCGAAAATTCTACCAAAGAGTGAAACATCAAACAGATGGCTTTGGTACAGGCACATCCTCCTGTAGATACCATCAAGGTAATCTGGTAACAGATACAGATAGCGTGCTCAGGATATGGAAGGAACATTTCTCCAATCTGCTGGTATCCAATAGTAGCGAAGACGATGATACCACAGATCCAATCCCAGAAGATGGTATAGACCAAGATGAGGTAAAAACAGCAATCAACCGGCTGAAGGATAATAAAGCAGAATGAGCCGATGGCTTACCAGCCGAGCTGTTTAAAACCGGAGGCGACGAGCTGATAAGGTGTATGCATCAGCTAGTTAGCACCATCTGGCAGGAAGAACGCATACCCGACGATTGGAACCTGAGCATCCTATGTCCCGTCCACAAGAAAGAAGATAAGACTGTATGCTCAAACTATAGGGGCATAAGTCTTCTCCCTATTGCATATAAGATAGTGTCAGGGATATTGTGCGAATGACTAAAGCCAATGGTCAACGAAATAATTGGACCATACCAATGTGGCTTTAGACCTGGCAAGTCCACCATTGACCAGATATTTACCCTGCGGCAAATCCTAGAGAAGACCCAAGAGATGCAGATCGACACATTTCACCTTTTTGTCGATTATAAAGCAGCATTCGACAGTCCCCTCCGATCAAAGGCATTCCACGCAATGTCTGAATTTGGTATCCCCGCAAAGCTCATCCGGCTTTGTAAGATGACTTTAACTGATACTAGGTCCTCAGTTAAATTTGGAAAGAACCTCTCCGAAGAATTTTGTACCAAAAGAGGTTTCAGACAAGGAACAGCCTCTCGTGTGATCTTTTCAACATTTTGCTGGAAAAGGTAATTCGAGATGCAAATGTCAAAAGAAATGGCACAATTTACACCAATAGTCACATGTTACTTGCCTATGCTGATGACATAGACATCATGGGACGATCAGTAAAGGAAGTAACTGATACCTTTAGGAAGGTCGAAGCAGAATCTGCGAAAGTGGGTCTGGCGGTAAACGGCGAAAAGACCAAATTGATGGTGTCGACTCGCAAAGCGTCCATTGAGCTCGGACCAACTGTGGAAGTTGGTACCTACAATTTTGAGGTAGTTAAAGACTTCGTCTACCTCGGCACTGCCATAAACACAACAAACAACATCAGTTGTGAAATAAGAAGAAGAATTGTATTGGCCAACAGATGCTACTATGGATTAAGTAAGCAATTTAAAAACAAAGCCACATATCGTCAAACAAAAATAACACTATACAAAACGCTGATACTACCCGTGCTAATGTTTGGCTCCGAAGCATGGGTACTTGCGCAAGCAGATAAGGCAGTGCTTTGTGTGTTTGAGAGGAAAATTCTTCGAAAGATCTACGGGCCGATTTGCGTTGACGGTGAATATCGACGTCGTATGAACCACGAGCTATATAAGCAATGAGACATGAATATAGTTAAACGTATCGAGATGCAACGATTGCGTTGGCTAGGCCATATCATGAGAATAAGCGATGATGAACCCGCTAAAAAGGCGTATGAATACATGCCACATGGCGGTGCACGCAGAATCGGCAGGCCTAAGCTTCGATGAAGCATACAAGTGGATGAAGAAATGAAAAGGCGCGGTATTCCAAAAAGTCAAGCGAAAAACAGAGAGGAATGGGGATCTTTTCTTAGTTCGGTCTATGGAACAAATGTTCAGGACAGTTTGACATACGACCATTTGTTGGGTTGTTAACAGTGGCTTGCTCGAGACACCTCCAAAACATGGTTTTCGAACGCTTTTACAGCATTGTCTGGCGTGTGCTGCTATTTTTCGAGCTCATACCAGCGTTGCCGACAGGTTTTGATTGGAAATCGTCAAATCGTCAATAAAATTTGGAAAATCGTCAACATAGTCCAAACTTAACTTTGGTTACCGCTTAATGTTAATTTTTCGCTTATAGTTATGACAATGAAAGTGACTGCGTAAGATATATAGGCCACAGTAGTAAAGCTAACTTAATCCCGCTTAAATACCGCCATAAAAAGCTTTCACCAGATGAGAGTTTCCCCTTTGGCTATCGAGTTTACAACAGTGCAGCAAGGTAAATACACTGCCAGTTTTGAATGACAGCTTGGCTCAAATATCGCGTGATTGACGATGTGAACGTCCATGTCTTTCGGTCATGACTGACTAACTGACCTCTTAAAGGACGCAGAAGCTAGACCCCTAAAGGAAAATTTTCAACTGATATAATTCGAATGTGAGGCAAAAAACTCAAACTTCCTGTATTTCAGATATGTACCTAAATATAACCAATCTGACTGGAAATTGCTAAGAACATTAAAAAAGCTCATAACATCGAATTTGCAATCTTGTTCCCTTTAAATTCTTTCGTTAAATTTTGGTTAAAATATAGTTATCCTGTTTTATTTCATGCAATTTGGCTAACGCGAAAAATCGTAATTTCAGGGCAAAATCAAATTGTCATTTTCCAATGTTGGGCCAAAAAATCGTCAAAATGACGATAAATCGTCAAATTCGGCAACACTAGCTCATACGCACAGTTCCATGATTTGTCGCCTGGATCCATCTTATAAACGTCATTTGAAGCATTCGAAATTACTTGCACAGATCAACACGGGATCCAACGAGAAACACCTAATTTTACCGCAAAGTATTCCTGCAATATCAATTGTTAGTTGTTTGAATAAATGACCAAGGATGCCTCTATCTCGCAGTATATAAAATGGCGATATTGCATTATCCGTTCAAAAATGTCTTAATTTTTACTGGCCATTTTTGAACGACCCTCACGAACTTCGTTTTTTTCGCGAGTTTCGGCCACGATTGAATTCATTAAACCAGTTTTTCTTAGTGCTACAGGATGGTCCTTTATCAACATACAAAGATTTAATTTGATCGATGCACCCTTGCCGTGATTATGCGAAGTAGTACACGCTTATGTTTTGGCAGAATTTCGGGCAGTCCTCAGGAGGGCAAAGAAACTTAATAAGGAAGTTCCCAATCAGATCACGCCCTAGGACGGTATTGGATGGCTTAGCCTTGCCATCCTTGCCACCTTGGACCATACGGCATATCGATGCTTATCCTAACAAGTATGAAAAGCGTTAGGTTCGATCGGGCCGAACTTTTTATACCCTCCACCACAAATTTCAGCCAATTCGGTGGATTAATGTGGCCACAACCTTCAAAATACCGAAAATCGGAAGTTACCGTTCTATGGGGGCTTTATGATGGCGCGGATACCTACACATTTGGGGGGAAGTTTTATACCCCCAACGAAGACGAAATACCAAATTTCAGCCATCTCGGTGTGATAATGGGGCCAAAACATTCAAAATACCGAAAATCGGGAAATATCATCCTATGGGGGCTATATCAAAACGTGGACCTATATAAACATTTTATGGTAGAAATGTTTCTTAGCCTCTGGAAACACAAAATACAACGTTGCAACCGATCCTGTTGTCAAATGGGACTAATACATTCAAAATATATTAAAATGACGCGTACTTAATATGGGGCGTTATATGGGAGCTATACCAAAACGTGGACCTATATAAACCAACTTTGGTAGGAATTTTTTTTGGGCCTCTGGAGACACAAAATACCATATTACAAGCAATTCGGTGGTAAAATGGGACAAATATGTTAAAAATTCCTTAAAACGAATACGCGTCACGCGTCATTTTGTATGGGGGCTATACGAAAGCGTGGACCTACATAACCCGCTTTCAATACCAAAAGTCCTACGTACAAATAATAGATTTTCCCAAAATTGCATCTACCTACGTCAATCCGTTCGGACGCTAGAGTGATTTCCACAGACGGACAGACGGACGGACATGGCTATATCGATGTAGAATTGCACGCTGATCAAGAATATATATACTTTGTGGGGTCTACAATGATTATTTCGAGTAGTTACAAACGTAGTGACAAACTTAATATACCCCCATCCTATGGTGGAGGGTATAAAAATATTAGTCTAGAGAGAGCTAGAATAATAATCTTGTAGTCCCATTTCGATAAGACTTACCATTTTCAACCAAATCGCGAAACCCTAAAAAAACTAACAAGTGAGCAAAGGCTATAGTCGGGACGGGGCCGACCATGTGATACCCTAAACACTACCCCTGTGTATAAGCTTTTCACTGGTAAACATTTCTTTTAGGGAATCTAAACCGACTACCTGTAGCTTGATTGCAAAAAATGGAAGAATTGAATGCATTACCGACTATTGTGGTATCTCCATTGTTTGACCACCTTCGACAACCTGCTTTACACCAATGTAAAGGTAATATTTTCTTCTTCCATTGACAGGCTTTGCCGTTGGAATACCCCTACTAGAAGCCAACATATTCACAAAGAATAAAACTTTGAATTTGTCTCCAAATGAGTTTTTCCCCATTCCGACCCCTAAATATTATCCGACTATCACCAAAATCAATAGGCTTCTTCCTATGTGGGACCCGCATCAACTCCCAAAAAATTCGTGACGATCCGATCAAAATTGCTACCTGTAGCGTGATTACAAACAAATCGGGAAATGGGATGCACTACCGACTATTGCGATGTCCCTGTTGTTTGAGCAGCTACGACAACCTCCTTTACATCGTTGTAAAGGTGATATTTTCTACTTTCCTTGCCAGGTTTTGCTTTTGATATACCTCTTAAAGAAACAGAGATATTGGCTTTGAAATAAAACGTAGACCTTTTCTCCAAATAAGTTTTTGCCCATTCCGACCCCTGAATATTATCCGACCATCATTAAAATCAGTAGGCTTCTTCCACTGTGAGACCCCCATTAACCCCTAAAATTTCGTGACGATCCGATCTGTGGCGTGATTACAAAAAAATCGGAAAATGGGATGCATTATCAACTATTGCCATATCTTTGCTATTTGACCACCTATGACAACCTAATTTACATCGTTGTAAAGGTGATAATTTCTACTTTTCTTGCCAGGTTTTGCTTTTTATATACCTCTTAAAGAATCAGAGATATTGGCTTTGAAATAAAATTTTGACTTTTCCCCAAATAAGTGTTTGCCCATCAAAATCAATAGGCTTCTTTCTTTTTGGGACCCCCATTAACCCCCAAAATTTCGTGACCATCCGATCAAAATTGCGACCTGTAGAGTGATTACAAAAAAAAAAATCGGAAAATGGGATGCATTATCGACTATTGCCATATCTCTGCTATTTGACCACCTACGACAACCTACTTTACATCGTTGTAAAGGTGATATTTTCTACTTTCCTTTTCAGGTTTTGCTTTTGATATACCTCTTAAAGAATCAGAGATATTGACTTTGAAAAAAAATGTTGACTTTTCTCCAAATAAGTGTTTGCCCATTCCGACCCCTAAATATTATCCGACCATCACCAAAATCAATATGCTTCTTCATCTGTGAGACCCCTATTAACCCTCGAATTTTCGTGACCATCCTGCGACCTGTAGCGTAATTTCCAAAAAAAATAGAAAAATGGGATGTATTACCGACTATTGCGATATCTCCGTTATTTGGTTACCTACGCCGACCTAGTTTGCATTATTGTAAGGACGGGATCTTCTACTTTTATAGTCAGGCTTTGCTTTTGGAAAATTTTCAACCAAAGCTGTGATATTTGCCAATATAATTAAAATTGCAAAAATGAAAATTGGGGTTTTATTTGCTACTATTGCGATATCTTCGTTGTTTGATCACCTACGAGCACCTACTTTACATCATTAGTAAGGTGATATTTTCTGCTTTCATTGTCAGGTTTTGCTTTTGGTATACCCCATATAGAAGCTGAGATATTGGCTTTGGAAAAAAACTTTGTCTTTTTATCCACCTAAGTTTTTTGCCCTTTCTGACCCCTAAATATTATCCGACCATCACCAAAATCAATAGGCTTCTTCCCCTCCGGGACCCCCATCAACATCCAAAATTTCGTGACGATCCGATCAAAATTGCGACCTGTAGCGTGATTATAAGGTTTAGATGGACAGACGGACGGACTGACGGACGGACACACATAGCCAGATCGACTCAGCTCGTCGAGACATTCATTTTGGTATATATAAGTATGGGTCCCCACATAGTGGTGTAGGGTATAAAAATGTGACCTGAACTTCTATATCTCAAAAATGGTAAACCCAACGAAAATATGATAAAGGTTAATCATGTAGAGAATTTTCACAGCTTTTTATTTCTCTAATTCAATTCGATAGGACTTGCGGTTTCCAAACAAAATTATGAAAAACTAAAAAAAACCCTAAAAATGCGAACTTTGACCGGGACTTATTTAAAATGCGCTCCGGCGATTATTTTGTTTATTGATTTCTCTCATCCATGAAAATTGCTGTTTCAGAATCCGCAAAAACTTCCCAGGTGTAAGCACCTTCCATTTAAAGTTGGTTTAAGAGCACCGCGACTGTATTCAATATACGCGTATGGTTGAAACAAGTCACCTTTGCAGGTTGTGTGTACATTCCATGTACAAAAATAAAATCAGGGGGCCTATTCTGTAACTTTTTAACAACTTCAATCATTGTTTATTTTACAACAATTTCATTTATTTGTTTTGTAGTTGTTACAAAAACAAAAGAAATTTTAACAACTTTTCAATCGATAAAAGTTACAGAATAGGCCTACAGTTGTCAACTGTTAAATTAACTAACAGTTAAACAAAAGAATAATACAAAAAAAAAAAAAAAAACACCAACCTTCAACATGCATCGATCATATGACAGCCATGTCTTCCCCTTTTTCACTGAATTCCTTGACACATCTATCACCCACCTGCTATGTCATTGATTCATTAAATGTCTTTTGATATTTATTATTGCTTACAAATTAATTACCTCTCCTCAATTTGTATAAATATTTGTTTTTGTGTGTTTTATATAAACACAGTTATTGTAAATTCGTTAAATTAAATCTCTTAATTTATTTTCAAGTTAAGTGATTTTCTGTCAATATTTCTATTTGGGGACACTAATTCGAGAGCAAAATAAACAAGGCCTTATAATATACAAAATATGTAGCAGGTTGTTGAAATCTCTTGCATTTTACACTTTTATATGTAAATATAAATTTTGTAATTTGTGTTAAACATTGTTGTTGAAAGTCAACACAAACATTAATTTGTTCATAAATTTACATAATGATAAACATCGAAATATAGTTAACGACAGATTTACACTGAGGGTAATTGAAAGGAAAACAATATTTCGATAAGGTATAAAAAAGGAAAAGAACAAACTATGAGTTCAAGAAAGAAACGAAGAAATAGTATTCTAAACTCAATAAAGTTCATTGTGAATTAAACTCGTGTTCACAACCAACTTTATTAAGTTCGACTAAAAGCTTGAAGCTTAATGGGAACTACTTCCTCTTATCTTTTACCTATACTAAAAGGTCCATACTTTATTAACCACTTACATCGCCTTCCAAAAAAAAAAAAGAAAAACTTTCGCTTTCAAATAATATCGCAATTTTACAGTGTATCAATATGTATGTATGTACCTTATTATATTTGCGTAAAATTTGTGCTAATTTACTTTATGTGTTTTATGTTGGAAAATGTTTTGTCTATTTATTTGTGTTTATTTTGTATTCCTATGTGGCATTAATTTCCATTTTTGTTACATCAAAACTTGTGTTTAATGCAAATTTATACTCACATTTTATTGCCAACTGTTGTTACTTACATTGTTTTTCACCCATTTCAAACCTCGTCTGTCCCCTCCCCTCTCTCTATTAATCAAATTAACAGATTTGTCGATGTTGAAGAGCAACAAACCCACATAAAATCTATAAATAAAATAATGTCCTAATAAATATTTAATGGACGTTGTAAAAATGTTAAAATATCAGAAAAACTGATTTCAATGTTTTGATTTAGCGGGGGGAAATATATTGATGCAATTGTTAAATTATGCCATATACATTTTATAGCATCAACTGCAAATAAATGTTAAGTGGAGCTATTTGGGAGAAGTGATTTTTTTAGAAGCCTGAGATATAAATTTGTATGGTTGGTATATTTTAATCTCCTGTCTCCCCTGTCCCATCTGCGATATTTGTGGAACAATTATTATTATATTTTAATGTGAATAACTTACCCCTGAGGCCACATTCAAATTATTTATTTATGAAAAAATAATATTAAATGATTTTTTTACAAAAATATCTCATGTTGCGCGATTGAATCTTATTGCTTATTTATTACTAAAATAAATTTAATTCCATTTAAATACTGAAACAAATAAGAAAGTATCAGTCAGCTGTGCTGACGGAGATATACCCTCAGCCACTGACCAAAAATCACCAAAAAATCTTAAACTTCACTTTATCCGAATTTTGTGTGGGAGGTACCAGAAGGAGTGGACCGAAACAGTCCATATTCCAATCTGATACATGACTGTATGAAATAATACGATGTGCAAAGTCTGCACCAACCAGAAACTTTCTACGAGAATTATCTTTCGTATTTCCCATTTTTGTTTGTTCCGTCAGGGTTTCTTGGAGCTTTCAGGACAATATCTCAGAAAGTGTGGACTTGCGCAAGAAAAAATTATACAGTCGTAAAGGGAGCCGCAAGGACAAGTTACTGAAAACAATTTCAAAATGATCCGAGGGGAGCTCTTAAACTTCACTTTATCCGAATTTTGTATGGGTACGAAGGACTGGACGATATAGTCCATATTCGAAACTGATCTATAACTGGAGGGAATAATACGATGTGCAAAGTTTGGACCAAATCGATTGCTCCCTTTGAGAGTTATCGTTCACACCATTATACAGACAAATTTTGAACTTTTGTGGGGGAGGTACCCGAAGGAGTGGACCGATCTTCGAACTTAAACTAAGTTTGTACAAAATATTACGATACCCAAAATTTGGCTTGAATCGGTTGATCCGTTCGAGAGTTATCGTGCGCACCAGCCAAACGGGCAGACAGACGGACGGGCATGGCTAAATCGACTCCAAATTGTCTAAAACGAATTTCGTCCAAACATACTTGGCACAGTGGATCCACTTGTATGGAGAATGTGGCCAAAAATATTTAGAGTCTAAAAATCAAGTCAATGCGCCGGTTACAGCTTTGTGCTGCTGCGAAGAGTGTTTTAAGAAACCACGACCTTAATATTCTCCCCCCTTTCCCCTCTGGAGGCCGTATACGTTAAGACTTGTTTTCTGCTGTTAATACAAAATGACATGAACAAAGGTCCCGATTATCCAATGATGCAAAAATAGGCTTGCAGAAACAAAACAATCTCCAAAACAAGTAAGAAAGGTCTATAGTCGGACGGAGCCGACCATGGGATACCCTATACCACTATCCCTGGACAATCGCTCTCCACGGAACTTCTTTTCAATGATTGTGAAAATTTAATTATCAAATATCAGAGATGTAATGAATAATACTTATGACCAACACCAAAAAGTTATCTAGCATGACAAAGACATTTTTGTAGCAGGAAAGGGAAATTTAGTTCACACAAACTAAAATGTAATGAAACCCACGTATGTAGTACTACTACTTCCGTTGTTTAACCTCTACGTTATTGAAATTTTTACCAATTTCACACAAAAGTTTCAGTCCATTTAACCCGCTAAGTATTATCTGATCTTCACGTTGGTTTGTACGCTTCTTCTTCATCATAAACTCAAACTTTGTTTAAAATTTTCCGGTTTATTATTTTGACCTACAGAGCCGCTACAAAATTGGTTAAAATTTAGTTTTTGGTCCATTTCATCCCCTGAACATTTCACGATCATCACCAAAAACTAATCATTTTTATTCTGGCCCGAACCCAACCTCCTTAAAAAATTCGTTACAATCGGTCCATAATTGCGGCCTTAAGCTTGTTTACAATTTTTAATGGACGGACACACATCGCTAAATCGCTTTATCTCGTCGATATATGAATTTTGGCATACCAAAGGGGTCTAGGACGAATATTTCGTGGTGTTACATAAACTTTTGGAGAGACAATAAGTAGCATGGAATAAAAATGTGGTTCTCTACACAGAACCCTTATATATTAGACAGTAGGCCCGTTATCTAGCAAACACTTTATTGCAATTTACATCAGAGGAAAGGTCAGTAGTTTTTATACCCTACACCACTATGTGGAAAGGGTATTATAAGTTTGTTTTGGTAAAAATTCATGTAACACCGCGAAATATTCGTCGGAGACCCCCAATGTGGTTTACCAAACTTCATATCTCGGAGAGATAAAGCGATTTTGACATGTGTGTCCGTCCGTCCGTCCGTGTGTCCGTCTGTCCATTATAAATTGTAATCAAACTCCAGGCCGCATTTATGGACCGATCGTCACGATATTTGGTATGTAGGTCGGTTTCACATCAGAATAGATCGCTATTTTAATTGGTGATGATGGTGAAATATTTAGCGGGTGAAATGGACCAAAAACATAATTTTTATCCGATTTTGTAGCTGCTCTGTAGGTCGCAATAATAGTCCGATTGCCTCGAAATTTTAAATAAGGTAAGAGTATATGACAAAGAAGATGCTTTGAGATGGCGATCAGATAATATTTAGAGGGTTAAATGGACCACAACTTTTGCGTGAAAATTGTGAAAAGTTTTAATATACAGCTTATATCTTTTTTGCTGAAAGAGACATTCCGGGCAAATAAGCTATATGTATTTGGAAGAGGAACGCTTGACCTTTCTATTGATGTCAATTGTGTTGATGTACGTTATCAGATAACAGAGTTACAGTCTAATATATCCAGTTTTTTGTTTGTAGTGTTATCATAAACACGTTAGAGGTCACAATTACAGCTCAATAGTCGCGAAATTTTGCTGGAGGTAAGAGTTTAGGTTTAAGAAAATGCCTATAATTTTCCAGGATGATCTGATATTATTTAGCGGGTGACATAGACCATTGCTCTTATATGAAAAATATACAAATTTTATTTTTGGTCCATATTTTAATTCCTGGAGGGCATATACCGGCAAAGTAGCCTACATATGAAAAAATAACTACTGACCTTTCCCCTGATGTAAATTGCAATAACGTGTCTGCTAGATTACGGGCCTACTGCCTAATATATAATGGGTTTTGTGTAGAGAACCACAATTTCCTCCCATGCTACAAATTGTATCTATCATGACAGAGAATTTTTCAGTTCAGTTGTCCAATTGGATTTTTCATACAAATATTACAGCATTTGGTCGCTTCGCCAACTATTTTATATTATCGTAAGGGGAATATATACAAAATACGACCAAAGATGTGCCTCATCGAAATAATGGTTTTAGACCAAAAGTATATTTGGACGAAATTCGTTTCAGACAATTTAGAGTCGATTTAGGCCTGTCCGTTCATCTGCCTCTCTTACTGTCTAGCTGGCTGGTGCTCACTATACATTTCGTAATATTTTGCCCAAACTTAGTTTAATTTCGAATTTGGGCTATATCGGTTCACTCCTTCGGGCACTTCCCCCACAAAAGTTCAAAATTAGTCTGAAAAATTGTGTGAACGAGAAATGTCGAAGTGAGCAATCGATTTGGTCCAAACTTTCCATATATTATTATTCCTTCCAGATATGATCGGTCCACACCTTCAAGTACCTCCCTTACAAAATTCGGAAAAGTGAAATTTAAGAGTTCCCTCGAATCGTTTTGAATATTTTCAGCAGCTTGTCCTTGTGTTCCCCTTTCCGATGGTACAATTGCAATGGCAATTCCATACTTCCTGAGATTATGCCGAAAAGCTCCAAGAAGCAATGATCAACAAACAAGAAACTTAACTAAAATGACAAATGCGCAAGATAACTCTTAAGGGTCTTTTCTGATTGGTCCAAACTTTGCACATCCTATTATTTCATCCAGTCATGTCCTTCGAGTACCTCCCACACAAAATTTGGGAAAAGTGCAGTTCGAGGACCCGCCTCGGATCTATATGAATTTTTTGAAGAAGGTTATTTTCATGGTCCCTATTGCAATGGTACATTTTCCGGAGTATGTCCATACTTACTGAGATAATAGTCCAAAATTTCTAAAAAAATATTTCTCAAAAATCAGAAGTTAACTTATAAAACTTGATTTGGTATAGCCTTACATTTCGATACCTACAGATTCCACGTATATTGAAGCAAACTGGTGATACAATATCAATATATTTCTATATGGTATGATAATTGTGCTTGTTTCTTTTTCTGGTCAGATGCTGAGTGTATATCACTGTTAGCGAAGCTGACTTATACTATCTTCTTTGGTGTGTAATTGAATATGAATAATTTTGGGATTTATAAATTTGTTTGCATGCAAATTATTGGAATTTCTAATCAATATTAGTTATTTCTAGCGGTTTAAAATATATGTTTGATATCACAATTAATAACCACAAAGAACTATTTATATAATTGTTCCACAAACATCCCAGTATGGATATAGGAGGCTTCTCTTATATAAATGGATTTATATTAGATCATTGACATGTGACTTAGTTTTTAGTTTTATTTGCCGAATCCGAATCCGAAGTGCATGCCCTAAGTTGGCACTTGTAGAGAAGTTTTTCATTGCTGAAATACTCAGGAAATATCGCCAACATTACAAAGGGGTATTTTGCCACCGTTGAAAATTTTATGTGGCCAGGCCTGGGCATCGAAACCGGGCATTCAGGGTGCAAGGCGGTTGCACATAGCTAATTCCTAGAGGTTGTGGTGTAGGGTATCGGTCGGCCCCGTCCGACTATAGACTTTGCTTACTTGTTTTCCATATGTAGGCTACTTTGCGAAATATATATCAAGTTTTTTTGGTAGAAAATTAACTTATGTTGAAACTGAGGTATGGGGTATTGTAACTCGCGATCAGTTTTACTATACCATAACTTTTGACCGCATTTCGGTAAAATAAACTGTTCTAGCCCGATTCACCGAGGGGTTTCTTAAAATAATAATTTGAGCGGAAGCTGTGGTCGTACTAATGTAAAAAAATCGGAAAAAATCGTTGAAGCAAACGAGTTTCGTTATGTTATTTTCCAATTAGTGGTTTTACAACACAATGTAGAGCTTAATACTCAAAGGAGAAGTTAAAGAGTACACTTCAGAGTTGAAGTGCCTAATGTATGATTTTTTAATATATCCACTGTATCTACCTCAAACGGATGCTGACATTTTGAAACCTGAAAAATGGGGTTTTTTTAATTTTTGCTCTAATCGGGACGCGCAGATGGATTTCCCTAAAAGCTTATTATTTGATTGTAGTACTCGCGATTTCGCATTTTTTTAATGTATAACATGAGGGTGTAGCCCTCACAGGATCACAGTAATCTGCGCCCAAACACGAAATTTTTGTGCGTAAATTTTTCTCAAAAACCCTTTTTTTAGGTTAAAATGTACAAACGTCATTCGATTTCCGTGGAAACCCGCGTAAATTTAGTTTTTTTTTTACGTTCTGAATCTAACAAGCCACGGCGCGTAAAAATCCACCCACTAGATCGGCGGATATGATACCCCTCAAATTTCGAAAATATTTTTGAAAATATCGCATATTAAAACGCGCTTTGGATGTTTCAGTTCTACTTAAATAAATATATCGATAACTGCGCGAAACCAGATATTTAAAAACTCTCGTAAATCCAGAGATATAATAGATTTTTTTCTAAAAATTGAGTGCGATGCTACATCCACGGTTCTTGATGGATCGCATTGAAACGGCATAGAATGATGTATTTTTTAATGGTGATTATTGAAATCGGATGCGCATAAAATGTAAATGAACTTCGCGGAAATTATGACCATTTTACTGTATTTTGCACACTAATATGCAGCAGATGCTACATCGTGGCCGCCAAATAGGATTTGACAAACTGTACATCAAATAAAAGGGATTGATTCGCTGTGTTGGAAAATCGGATGCGCATCGTGTCATTTTCATAATTACGCGGTTTATGTGCATCTCAAATGTTGTAATATTCAATATAACATTATTTTAACGTTATGCCACAATTGAAATTCCTTGTGATTTAATATAAGGTTCTAATAATATTATCCAATAGAAAAACTATAAGCGAAAAATTTGTTACAACGGAATATCATCATTATTGCGTGAAATTTTGACGAAAATGCCGAAGAACTCAAACATTTTTTCTCCAACTTTTCCTATAAAACCATAAAAAAATAAAATTAGAATAATATGATTTTAATGTTTTCGTAATATTTTCTTCATATTTTTGCAAATAACATATAGCTCCAACCTTCACAACTTAGGTTTCATTTTATTCCTCAGAATGTCTGGATGCTGTTATAATTTTTTATATATTTTTGGTAAGTATGAGCGCTATTGTTTCAAAAATATCTTTAGAGGGTAATAAATGAAGTTGAGCCAATGGGGGAATACTCCACTCAAACAATCGAAAATGAGATTGAATCTTCAACAATAAACAAAACAAACAAATATGTTTGTAAATACGTGAAATTATTTAACAAATTTGATTTTTCGCGATTATTTTTTGCATCATCGCAAAGGTTACGAATAACAGCTAACTATATTAAGCTGCGATTTTTTTAGAATTTTTATAATTATCATAATTAAAACGGTCATATCTTTTGCGCGCAACGATCAAATTTAGTAACGAAAACAGATTTGGAATGCTGATTTTTTCTTAATCTATGTACCAAAAATCATTGATGTAGTATCAAAAATGTTTTGATTTTTTTGAAATGGAAAAGACAATTTTAGACATTTTTCCTGATATGTCCTCAAGGAATTAAAATATCGACTAAAAATAAAATTTTTATATTTTTCATACAAAAGTAATGGTCTATTTCACCCGCTAAAGAATATCAGATCATCATTCAAAATTTTTCGACCTATACTCTTACCCGGTGCAAAATTTCGCGACTATTGATGTATAATTGCGACTTCTAGCGAGTTTATTATTACACTACAAACAAATAACTGAATATATTAGGCTGAAACTCTGTTATCTGATCATGCACACCAACATAATTGGCATCAATGGAAAGGTCAAGAAATCGTCTTCCAAATATAACTCACGAGGGGGAATTGTGTCTTTCAGGAACAAAGATATAACCTGTATATTAAGAATTTTCACAATTTTCACACATATTATCCGATCGCCATCTCAAATTGCAAGCTTCACCTTTGTGATATACTTTTACCTTATTTAAAATTACGCGTTGATCGGACTATTATTGAGACCTACAGAGCCGCTAGAAAATTGGATAAATTTTATGTTTTTGGTCCATTTCACCCGCTAAATATTTCACGATAATCACCAATAAGAATAGGGATCTATTCTGATCTGAACCCGACCTCCATACAAAATTTCGTGACGATCGGTCCATAATTGCGGAGCGTGTTTACAATTTATAATGGACAGACGGACGGACAGACACACATCTCAAAATCGCTTTATCTCGTCGAGATATGAAGATTGGTATACCACATTGGGGGTCTCCGACGAAAATTTCGCGGTGTTACATGAATTTTTACCAAAACAAACTTATAATACCGTTTTCCACATTGTGGTATAGGGTATAAAAAGGGTTTGTGTTACGATTACTTAACATCAATTATTAAAAACGCACACATCATGGGTAACACTGGAAATTTAAAACAAGTTTTATATAACTTTCATTACAATTACAAAAAATACATTTTTAAAAAATTCTTATTATTTTTGAATGTATTAATTGTTTCATAAACGACGAATTTGGGATTACGAAACGTTGCGACAAAAATTCCAACGAACGTTAAAAAATAAATTAATAATTTTCTCGATTTTTGGTCAAATTTGTTAAAAATTTGCCACTGTGCGGTCGCAAAACTACCCCAGAACGGATGATTACTTGTATGTTACATACTGATGATTTATCTCTGTCGACAAAGCCGACTGATACTTTTTTACTCGTTTTTCATAATAAAACATTTCAGGGGCTTCTCAGAAAATACAATCTTTTTCCTCAAATATTTGTTAAAATTCAGGAATTATTAATATTTCCCCATTATTTAATTTAATTGCTATAATAAACAATATAAAAAATCCTGTCAAAGGCAAGTGTAATATTTTATATTTGTTTTTTTTTTTGCATACAGAGATTGAAGTATGCATGCAATATTTTGACACAAAATACCCTTTATGTAACACTTTGATATGTTTTTTTATTTATTTATATCCTCTTTTTCACACACTGATGTAGTTGTTAAACCGGGCCTTAAAAATATATTCCAGTAAAAGCCCACATGTAAATAAACCACTTGTGAGCCATGATTATCCAACCGTTAATACAACTTTTGTACGAGAAAAAAAGCATATCAACAATATGTAAGCTTGTATAATCTACGTAGCTACCTACATACAGATGAAGTATGTACATACATGGGTACATATTTGTGTTGATATTGCATAACAGTGACACGCAACACAACAGCCCCATATATGTTACACAAAAGTCTACAAATACACCTATTTTTGTTTTGAAACTCAAGTTTACCCACTAAAAAAAGAAAACTACAGGAAAAGGGTTGCTTTCATCACAAAAACCAACAACAACAAGAACAACTACTTTCGCATAAAACAATAACAACGATGATAGAGGAACAAAAATGTGCTCATATTTTAATTTGCAACTTTTTCTCTTCTAACACTTTCCATTGTTGCTGTTGCTATTTGTTATGCCACAAACTTTGGGCTTTGTCATTGTTTCTAAAGAGTAAAGAAAGAAGCCTTTTTGACACGCTCAGACACAGGGTGTTGTTGCACAAACATAAAATACTATTCCTCCCAACTTGTTTAAATACTAAAGGGAGTCGAGAAGACCTGCAAACAGACAGACACACAATCATCCAGCACAATGAATACCTTTGCATGTCTTCTAGCCCTGAGGTTATAGGCTAACATATAAAAATAGAATATGTTGAAGCAATAAAATCACACTCACTCTCTCTCTTACCAAACGGCAATCACACAAGCAAACCACATTTCAAGAATTAAATAAGGAGGCCTCCCCAAAAAGACTTTTTCATTTCTTTTTAAGAATTCAGAGCAAACGAAAAAGTCGAAGAAGAAAATTCATGGTTTGCTGCAACATGCAACTGTCACCGCAACATTCCTTGCACGACACACATACACGGCAAAGGTGTTGTATTTCAAATTAAATACCGTCGTAGAGCTCTGCAAAGTAAAAAAAAACAAACATGCACTTACCGGCACAGAGTTCTAGTAAGTTTTGTCAACTTTGGTGACCTGACACACATACGGGAACGGTAAATTTGTAACGCAGTTGAAACGGAGATGACAAAATAAACCACAGAACACTATTTTTCGTAAGAATATATTCAGAGCAGAAAATGGAGGGTAGTATGATATTGAAAAATGTGTTTCCGAAGAATTTTAAAAATTAAAAAAAAATTTTAAAAATGATTGCTTAAAAATCCACGCTTATTGGTCTGTTGGTCCTTGAAAAAATATTGCTTAAAAATCCACGCTTATTGGTCTGTTGGTCCTTGAAAAAATATTGCTTAAAAACCCACGCTTATTGGTCTGTTGGTCCTTGAAAAAATATTGCTTAAAAATCCACGCTTATTGGTCTGTTGGTCCTTGAAAAAATATTGCTTAAAAATCCACGCTTATTGGTCTGTTGGTCCTTGAAAAAATATTGCTTAAAAATCCACGCTTATTGGTCTGTTGGTCCTTGAAAAAATATTGCTTAAAAATCCACGCTTATTGGTCTGTTGGTCCTTGAAAAAATATTGCTTAAAAATCCACGCTTATTGGTCTGTTGGTCCTTGAAAAAATATTGCTTAAAAATCCACGCTTATTGGTATGTTGGCCCTTGAAAAAATATTGCTTAAAAATCCACGCTTATTGGTCTGTTGGTCCTTGAAAAAATATTGTTTAAAAATCCACGCTTATTGGTCTGTTGGTCCTTGAAAAAATATTGTTTAAAAATCCACGCTTATTGGTCTGTTGGTCCTTGAAAAAATATTGTTTAAAAATCCACGCTTATTGGTCTGTTGGTCCTTGAAAAAATATTGCTTAAATATCCACGCTTATTGGTCTGTTGGTCCTTGAAAAAATATTGCTTAAAAATCCACGCTTATTGGTCTGTTGGTCCTTGAAAAAATATTGCTTAGAAATCCACGCTTATTGGTCTCTTGGTCCTCGAAAAAATATTGCTTAAAAATCCACGCTTATTGGTTTTTTGATCCTTGAAAAAATATTGCTTAAAAATACATACGTATTGGTTTTTTGATCCTTAAAAAAATATTGCTTAAAAATCCACACTTATTGGTCTGTTGGTCCTTGAAAAAATATTGCTTAAAACTCCACGCTTATTGGTCTGTTGGTCCTTGAAAAATATTGCTTAAAAATCCACGCTTATTGGTCTGTTGGTCCTTGAAAAAATATTGCTTAAAAATCCACGCTTATTGGTCTGTTGGTCCTTGAAAAAATATTGCTTAAAAATCCACGCTTATTGGTCTGTTGGTCCTTGAAAAAATATTGCTTAAAAATCCACGCTTATTGGTCTGTTGGTCCTTGAAAAAATATTGCTTAAAAATCCACGCTTATTGGTCTGTTGGTCCTTGAAAAAATATTGCTTAAAAATCCACGCTTATTGGTCTGTTGGTCCTTGAAAAAATATTGCTTAAAAATCCACGCTTATTGGTCTGTTGGTCCTTGAAAAAATATTGCTTAAAAATCCACGCTTAGTGGTGTGTTGGTCCTTGAAAAAATATTGCTTAAAAATCCACGCTTAGTGGTCTGTTAGTCCTTGAAAAAATATTGCTTAAAAATCAACGCTTATTGTCCTGTTGGTCCTTGAAAAAAAAAATTGCTTACAAATCCACGCTTATTGGTCTGTTGGTCCTTGAAAAAATATTGCTTAAAAATCCACGCTTATTGGTCTGTTGGTCCTTGAAAAATTATTGCTTAAAAATCCACGCTTATTGGTCTGTTGGTCCTTGAAAAAATATTGCCTTAAAATCCACGCTTATGGGTCTGTTGGTCCTTAAAAAAGTATTGCGTAACAATCCACGCTTATTGGTCTGTTGGTCCTTGAAATAATATTCCTTTAAAATTCACACTGATTGGTGATCCTTGAAAAAAAAACATTGCTTAAAAACCCCATGTTGGTATGTTGGTTCTTGAAAAATATTGTTTAAAAATCCATGCTTATTGGTCTGTTGGTCCTTGAAAAAATATTGTTTAAAAATCCATGCTTATTGGTCTGTTGGTCCTTGAAAAAATATTGCTTAAAAATCCACGCTTGTTACTCTGTTGTTCTTTGAAAAAATATTCCTTAAAAATCCACGCTTATTGGTCTGTTGGTCCTTAAAAACTATTGCTTAAAACTCCACGTTTTTTGGTCTGTTGGGTCTTGAAAAAATATTGTTTAAAAATCCACGCTTGTTGGTCTGTTGGTCCTTGAAAAAATATTGCTTAAAAATCCACGCTTATTGGTCTGTTGGTCCTTGAAAAAATATTGTTTAAAAATCCACGCTTATTGGTCTGTTGGTCCTTGAAAAAATATTGCTTAAAAATCCACGCTTATTGGTCTGTTGGTCCTTGAAAAAATATTTTTTAAAAATCCACGCTTATTGGTCTGTTGGTCCTTGAAAAAATATTGCTTAAAAATCCACGCTTATTGGTCTGTTGGTCCTTGAAAAAATATTGTTTAAAAATCCACGCTTATTGGTCTGTTGGTCCTTGAAAAAATATTGTTTAAAAATCCACGCTTATTGGTCTGTTGGTCCTTGAAAAAATATTGCTTAAAAATCCACGCTTATTGGTCTGTTGGTCCTTGAAAAAATATTGCTTAAAAATCCACGCTTATTGGTCTGTTGGTCCTTGAAAAAATATTGTTTAAAAATCCACGCTTGTTGGTCTGTTGGTCCTTCAAAAAATATTGCTTAAAAATCCACGCTTGTTGGTCTGTTGGTCCTTCAAAAAATATTGCTTAAAAATCCACGCTTTTTCGTCTGTTGGTTCAGGAAAAAATATTGCTTAAAAATCCACGCTTTTTCGTCAGTTGGTTCTGGAAAAAATATTGCTTAAAATCCACTCTTATTGGTCCTCGAAAAATATTGTTAACAAATCCTCCCTTTTTGGTCTCTTGGTCCTCGAAAAAATATTGTTTAAAAATCCACGCTTATTGGTCTGCTGGTCCTTGAAAAAGTATTGCTTAAAAATCCACGCTTATTGGTCTGTTGGTCCTTGAAAAAATATTGCTTAAAAATCCACGCTTATTGGTCTCTTGGTCCTTGAAAAAATATTGCTTAAAACTCCAAGTTTATTGGTCTCTTGGTCCTTAAAAAAATATTGCTTAAAAATCCACGCTTATTGGTCTGTTGGTCCTTGAAAAAATATTGGTTGAAAATCTACGCTTATTGATCTGTTGGTCCTTGAAAAAATATTGTTAAAAAATCCACGCTCATTGGTCTGTTGGTCCTTGAAAAAATATTGCTTAAAAATCCACGCTTATTGGTCTGTTGGTCCTTGAAAAAATATTGGTTGAAAATCTACGCTTATTGATCTGTTGGTCCTTGAAAAAATATTGTTAAAAAATCCACGCTCATTGGTCTGTTGGTCCTTGAAAAAATATTGCTTAAAAATCCACGCTTATTGGTCTGTTGGTCCTTGAAAAAATATTGCTTAAAATCCGCGTATATTGTTCTGTTGGTCCTTGAAAAAATATTGCTTAAAATCCGCGTATATTGGTCTGTTGGTCCTTGAAAAAATATTGCTTAAAAATCCACGCTTATTGGTCTGTTGGTCCTTGAAAGAATATTGCTTAAAAATCCACGCTTACTGGTCTGTTGGTCCTTGAAAAAATATTGTTTAAAAATCCACGGTCTGTTGGTCCTTGAAAAAATATTGCTTAAAAATCCACGCTTGTTGGTCTGTTGGTCCTTGAAACAATATTACTTAAAAATTCACGCTTACTGGTCTGTTGGTCCTGGAAAAATATTGCCAACCTTTATGTTATGCTGGTCCTTAAAAAAATATTGTTTAAAATGTTGGTTTCTTTCCCTCCTTATCATACCGACCATCTCAATCTTAAGTGATTAAATGCACCACAATGAACTGGTGGGTTTTAATTTTCGGAATGTACCCGAAATGGTGACAAGTTCTTTGGCAAAAGAGTTCGTAACAGTTGAACTCATGTCGCTTAATGTGTGTCATGACAAAAATAGAAACAGAAATTCATACCTAAGGAAGTGAAGAACATTGTTTTGATTTCATGTTGACTACAATGCGAGTTGTAAGGGTGTTGGTTTTATCGCAAAAGATGTTATTTTTTTGATTTTGTTCAAGAAATAAATGTTTATTTACTGCACCTTTTTCAGAAGTAATTCGAATTATTTTAGATTCAATCCGTAGCATTTTATTTGTAATTCGGAAATTCCATTTGTTATTCGAATTATTCAATTTGTAATACGAGAATTCCATTTGTAATTCGCAGCATTTCAATTGTAATTTGTAGTTCAAAATATTCCATTTGAAGTTCGAATTAATTCATTTGTAATTCAAATTTTTCCATTTGAAGTGGACAAATTGGAATTACAATCGAAATAACTATAATTTGAAATGGAATGTAATAAATTGCAAATTGAATAATTCGAATTACAAATGGAATTCTCTAATTACAAATGAAATGTTACAAATTACAAATGGAATTTTTTTAATTACAATCGACATGTTTCAAATTACAAGTTATAGTTCTCGAATTACAAATGTAGCTCTCGAATTACAATTAAAATGACTCGAATTACTTCTAAAAATGGGGCAAACCCTCAGTGTAAAAACTTGGATAGCATATTATGGCATGCAAAGTATGGTTAATTTCTTTAAAACTCTTCACACCTGAAAATTCATTTGAAATGACATACACTGCCGCTCACTTGAATAGAACCCCCCAGCAAAATCGTTTTCAGCCTCCATTTTTTCCGAATTATACAAGATATGAAGTTTTTCAGTTATATTATATTTTGCTTCATGTGTTTGGAGTAAACTTAGTCATTCATTTGCATTTAAATCCAATTTGTATAAGAATTATGCAAGAAAAGCAAAATAAAGTAAAAAATTGAAGTAAAAAATTTGGCTCATTTGAATAGAACCCCCCTTTAAAACTTGGGGATGCAGAAAGATTGTATTAGAATATCGATGCATACTCACTCTATATTGAAAACAAAGTACTTTCAGTAATATTCAGTAATAGTATATCCCTCCCGATTAAGGATACACCCGTATAACCTGCTTTGGCAAGGATTCTTTGAATAATCAGGCGTAATGCCTAATAAAGCTTGCTTTTTTATACCCTCCACCATAGTATGGAGGGTATATTAAGTTTGTTTTTCCGTTTGTAACGCATTGAAATACTCATTTGCGACCCTATAAAGTATATATATTCTTGATCAGGGTAAAACTCTGAGTCGATCTGTGCACGTCCGTCAGTCCGTCCGTCCGTCCGTCTTTGGTAATCACTCTAGCATCCACAAAAATGGAGATATGACGCTGAAATTTTAGGAAAATGCGTCTTTTGTTTGCAGGCAGGTCAAGTTCGATGATGGGCTATATCGGTCCACGTTTTGGTATAGCCCCCATATAACGGTACCCCCCGATTTACGGTATTTTGACGTTTTTAGCTACATTTTGAGACCGATTTAGCTATAATTTGACATTTAATGTTCCTAAGTGTCAATAAACTTATATAACAAAACTTGTGGATATAGGTCCACGTTTTGGTATAGCCCCCATATAACGGTACCCCCAGATTTACGGTATTTTGACGTTTTTATCTACATTTTCAGACCGATGTAGCTATAATTTGATAGTTAGGGTTCTTAAGTATCAATAAACTTATATGACAAAAGTTGTGGACATAGGTCAACGTTTTGGTATAGCCCCCATAAAACGGTACCCCCCGATTTACGGTATTTGCCGTTTTTAGCTACATTTTCAGACCGATTTAGCTATAATTTGACAGTTAGGGTTCTTAAGTGTCAATAAAGTTATACAACAAAAGTTGTGGACATAGGTCCACGTTTTGGTATAGCCCCCATATAACGGTACCCCCGATTTACGGTATTTTGACGTTTTTAGCTACATTTTCAGACTGATGTAGCTATAATTTGACATTTAGGGTTCTTAAGTGTCAATAAACTTATACAACAAAACTTGTGGACATAGGTCCACGTTTTGGTATAGCTCCCATATAACGGTACCCCCCGATTTACGGTATTTTGCCGTTTTTAGCTACATTTTCAGACCGATTTAGCTATAATTTGACAGCTAGGGTTCTTAAGTGTCAATAAACTTATATAACAAAAGTTGTGGACATAGGTCCACGTTTTAGTATAGCCCTCATATAACGGTACCCCCCGATTTACGGTATTTTGCCGTTTTTAGCTACATTTTCAGACCGATTTAGCTATAATTTGACAGTTAGGGTTCTTGAGTGTCAATAAACTTATATCACAAAAGATGTGGACATAGGTCCACGTTTTGGTATAGACCCCATATAACGGTACCCCCGATTTACGGTATTTGGCATTTTTAGCTACATTTTCAGACCGATTTAGCTATAAATTGACATTTAGGGTTCTTAAATGTCAATAAACTTATATAACTAGTGGACATAGGTCCATGTTTTGGAATAGCCCCCATATAACGTTACCGCCCGATTTCAGGTATTTTGGCGTTTAAATTCACATTTCTAAACCGAATTAGCTATAATTTGATATTTAGGGTTCTTAGTGACTAAAAAACTTATATTCGAAATAATTATGAACGTAGGTCCATGTTTTGGTATAGCCCCATATAACGGTACCACGATATAACGGATTTCGGTATCCCCATATAACGGATTTTCGGTATTTTGAGAATTTTACCTACATGTTTTAACCGAATTATCTGTAATTTGAACATTTAATATTGGAAATTCTTAGTGGTCACCACACCTCTCCACCAAAAATTGTCAAGAAAGGTCGATGTATTGATAAAGCTCCCATATAAATTTACCTCCCGATTTTCAGTAATTTGATGATTTAAACTACAATATTAAACCGATCTAGCAGTAATTTGACATTTGAAGTTCTTAGTGGTCACAACACCTCTTCATCAAAACTTGTCAACATAGGCCCATGTTCCGATATAGCTCCCATATAACGGTACCTCCCAATTTTCAGTAATTGGCAATTTTAGCTAAAATTTTTAACCGAACTAACTGTAATTTGACATTTGAAGGTTGTAGTGGTTTTCACACATTTGCATCAACAATTTTCAACATAACCCCAATATAACGATACTTCCCGATTTTCGGTACTTTGAGGATTTTACTTAAAATGTTTAACCGAACGTAGGTCCATGTTTTGGCATAGCCCCAAAACAAACCTTCCGATTTTCCGTACCTAAGCTTTATTTTTTGGACGAACTTTCTGTAATTTGAAATTTAAAAGCTTCAGCTTAAGTTCATATTTTCGAACATACCACATATGTACCTTCGAACTAGCTGTTAATGACAATTGTTGTATACGGAAAGCACGCCGGAAAAACAACTTTCAAAATGGCCTACAATAATTTAAAACAAAAAAACAGGTTCACAAAATATAACATCAACAAAAGTAAAAATTTAGAAAGAAAACGGATAAAATTGAGTTCAACAATAACGTTTTTAATAAAATGCCGCAATTCTGGAATTATTCCAGATTTCATAAAGAATGCAACGAAAAATATTAATAAATTGATAGATGGTGAAGAGAAAATTAGAATGTTGATAAATACAAAATTGACGTCACACATCGAACATTTCCAACAAAAAATCTTAAACACAATCATAGAGCATAAACATAACCTATTATCCGAAAATGCAAAACATTGTGAGCTAATAAAAACTCAGATTGCAAACTGTCTGTCCGAATCTGAACTTTGTACTTTTCAAAAAGCCGAACAGACAATAATTCAGTCAGACAAACAAAAACAAAAAGAAATCCACATACGAAAATTCGAAAAACTAAAAACCAAACAAAGGGAACGATTGAGTATAAAAATAAATGAAGATTGGTTTGTTAACAAAACGAGCATAAGTTTTCCAGAAGAAGTAAAATGGTTACTCTCCCTTGGTCCAAAATTTGCATTACCAGCAACAAAAGAGAAATTTCCTCTTTTCAAATTCATAGTGGACGGAGAAGAAGTTATTCACTCTAATGAAGAGAAAGAAGAACAAGAAGACGCCAGAACTAAATTCACTAATATGATAGACAATCACATGAAAAAAATGAGGAACAGTGGGAGAGACAAGTATATTATCCGCACAGTAGAACAGACACAAGAATTTTTAAAAAGGAATAAAGATTTAATAATACTCAACGCAGATAAGGGTAATGTCACGGTCGCAATGGACCGAACTGAGTACAAAAATAGAATGATGCAAATAGTTGGAGATATGATGAATTACCAAAGACTAAATAAGGACCCAACATCATCATTGCAAAAGAAAAATAACGAATTAGTCGAAGAGCTTTTTAAGAATGGACATATTACAACTTATGAGAGAAACAGATTGAAAACAGACGTGGCTAACGCTCCAAGAATATATGGTCTCCCGAAGATTCACAAAGATGGTTACCCTTTAAGACCAATCTGTTCCTGTATACAATCACCAGCAAGCGAAATGTCCAAATACATAGTTAAAATATTAAATAAGTTAACGGAAAATTCCAAATACAATATCAAGAACGCTGTGCAATTTAGAGATAAGGTAAAAACCCTGACGATAAACAAGGACGAAAAACTCATATCATTTGACGTGGTTTCACTTTTTCCAAGTATTCCGGTGGATTTGGCTTTAAACATCATTGAAAGTAGATGGGATGAACTTAAGAAACACACAAGCATGACAAAAAGCTCTTTTATCCGTATCTTGAGTTTCTGTATAAAAGAGAACAGATATTTCAAATTTGAAAATAAGATATATAAACAAAAACGAGGTCTTCCAATGGGTTCCCCAGCCTCGCCAGTAGTTGCAGATATTGTGATGGAAAACTTATTAGACTCGTGTATGAATAACTTGACCGAAAAACCAACCTTTTTATTAAAGTATGTTGACGACCTTTTTGGGATTATTAAAGAAAGTGCAATAAATGAAACTTTGAAGTCTCTGAATAGTTATCATAAGGATATTCAATTTACATTTGAAATCGAAGAAAATGGCAGACTTCCATACCTGGACATAGTAGTAATACGAGATAATAATAAAATTAAAACAGACTGGTATCAAAAACCTACAGCCTCAGGGCGTATAATTAACTTTTTCTCTAAACATCCAAAGAGAATAATCATCAACACGGCGAAAAATCTAATTTATAGATGCCTATTCATTAGCGACGATGAGTTTCATCCGCAAAATAAAATTAAACTTAAAAGTATTTTACACAACAACAATTTTCCACCGAATATTGTGAATAGCCTTATCAATGATTACTATAAGAATTTACCACGAGGACCAAAAAATGAAAGCAATGACGAAAAAATTTACAAATCTGTAACATATGTACCTGGTATATCAGAAAGACTTCAACATTCGAATATTTATAACAACAACAAAGTCAAAATAGCTCACAAGTGCAATAATACATTAAAAACAATTTTTACAAATACAAAAACAAAAATAGAAAAAACAGAAAAAAACAATGTAATTTATCAAATTCCATGTGGCGGCGATTCTAACGAAACATGTGATAAATTATATGTCGGAACAACTAAGAACAAGTTGAAAACAAGGATATCAGCTCATAAGTCCGACATCAAGTTAAGACACCAGAATGAAAAACCGAAAACGGCATTAGTAAGCCACTGTGCGAACACATCACACTACCCACAATTTGAGAGAGTGAGAGTATTGGACAGCGAAACTCACCACGGCAAACGTTACACGATGGAGATGCTCCACATACTGAATGTCCCAACAACAAAACGCATGAACTTTAAAAGTGACGTCGACAATAGTGCGTTGAGTTACAGAGGTCTCATTGCCAAAATGAAAAACATACATAGATCGCAATAGAAAGAAACCAGCAGTGCAATATTTACATTTCATGACGATGGTAGTGATTCTACGCTAGTTTAAGTAAATATTTTTAAGCTTCTTTTTTACGTATTAATGCGAAGATGGTATGTTTTATTGTTTTTGTAACATTGTATTATGCCTTGGTTATATCGACATTTTGTGTATCCATTTGTTATTGTAGATAATCCTGATGATGCAATTCAAAGTAATTGCGAAATATCGATGAAGAATAAATAAAAAACATTTTGACCTCGAGCTTGACTATCTTTTCATTTTTTAATAAAGGAAAAAAGGTCGAATAAACACAACAAACTAATTATTTCATTTTAGTTCAGAATATTTTATGGTGGAGGGTATGAAAAGTTCGGCCCGGCCGAACTTAACGCTTTTTTTCTTGTTTTAGATTCAATCCGTAACATTTCATTTTTAATTCGAAAATCCCATTTGTAACTCAAAACATTCCATTAGTAGTTCGAATTGATTCATTTGTAAATCAAATTTTTCAGTTTGAAATGGACAAATTCGAATTGAAATAACAATAATTTCAAATGGAATGTTAAAAATTACAAATTGAATAATTCGAATTAAAAATGGATTGCTCTACTTACAATTGAAATGTTGCAAATCACAAAAGGACTTCTCTAATAACAATTGAAATGTTACAAATTACAAATGGAATTTTCTAATTACAATCGACATGTTTCAAATTACAAATTATAGTTCTCGAATTACAAATATAGTTTTCGAATTACAATTAAAATGATACGAATTTCTTCTGCAAATGGTGCAGACCCTCAGTGTAAAAACTTGGATAGCAGTATGGTTAATTTCTGTGTAAACTCTTCAAACCTGAACATTTATTTGAAATGACATACACTGCCGCTCACTTGAATAGAACCCCCCTGCAAAAATGTCTTCTTCAGGATATCCGCATTTCTTTTCAAAAATTTAAGTTTTGACGATTCAAAGTGTACACAATTTGATAAAATCGTGATGAAATTTCCACTAGGGATATCCGAAAATGCTTCTCACTACTGGAAATGCCTGTTTTAGAACTCCTTTGTAAATTGTCGTGCACATTTAGTTTGAAAGCATTAATTACATAACATATGTGGTTGCCCTGCTGTCAAGAAAATACCTCAAGATGTCTCTTATTGTCTATAAAAGACCTAAAGAGGTCTAAAGAAGTCTTATGTTGTCTATAAAACCTGGAGTGAAGTATTCTGTTGTCTGTATGGACCTAAAGAGGTCTTCTTTTGTCTTTTGAAGACCTCAAGAGGTCTTTGTTGTCAGATGAAGACATAAATATTTGTTCTGTTGTCTGAAGAAGACCTAAATAGGTCTTCTCGTTACTATAGAAGACCTCAAGAGGTTTTCTGTTGATTATAAAATACCTCAAGAGGTCTCAAGAAGTGTTTTGTTGTCTATAGAATACCTCAATAAGTTTTCTGTTGGTTATAGAAGACAAGAGGTTTCTTTTGTCTATAGAAGACCACAGGAGGTCATCTCTTGTCAATAGAAGACCTGACCAAAGAAGACCTCAAGAAGTCTTCTGTTGCCTTTAGAAGACCCTAACAGGTATTTTGTTGTTTATAGAACAGTTCGTGAGGTCTTCTGTTGTAAATAGAATACATAAAGAGGTCTTCTGTTACCTGTAAAAGACTTCAAGAGTTCTTATTTGTCCGAGAAGACCTCAAATGTTCTTCTATTGTCTTTTCAAGGGGTTCTGTTGTCTGTAGAAGCTTGAAGTCTTCTCTTGTCTCAAAAAACATACAGGGGGCTTCTGTTGTCTAAAGAAACCCTAAAGAGGTCTTCTGTTGTCTATAGAAGAACTCAAGAGGTCTTCTGTAGGAGAACTCAAGAGACATTCTAAAGAGGTCCTTTGTTGTCTGTAAAAGTCTTCAAGTGGTCTTCTGTTGTCTAATAAGACCTCAGGAGGACTTTGGTTGTCTACAGCAGGCATCTACGTTCTTCTGTTGTCTAGGTTTGGTTAGATTAAAGGACGCGCAGCTGCCACATAGACAGCCACTCCATTCGGTGACCTTGTGGTCCATTGTGTAGTATACATCAGTAGAAGCCATTGCAGACCTTTGGCGAGTATAAGCAGGTTTGTTGGCTCGGTTTGGCTGAAGATTGTCGGATATTGGTAGGTATGTTCCACCTAATTCTCGTTCTACGGGTTACGAGCATTGGGCATCGACATAATAGGCCTTCGATTGTCTCCGTATCCTCCTCATCTTCGCCCCACCAGCAATAGTCGACAACATTATCTCCTTCCCATTTGCAGGACATTGTCCTTACTCTGCAGTGACCCGTGATTACGCCTACAGTTAGTTTCAGGTCGGATTTCCCCATGGAAACTAAAAATGTGGACCTTCGCTTGAAGAGGATGGGCCAGATTGCTTTGGACACCCTACAGCCGTGTTCATTGTGCCAAATCTGACCAGCCCTGTCCTGGTATCTTTGTTCTAACGACCGCATGTAGGCGGCTGGTAGCGTGATTCACCCAGCAAAATGTAGTGCAAGACCGCAGCCGACTTGATTGAGTGGGATCTAAGTGATTTAAGGGCAGCTTGACTATCCACATAGATAGTCACCGATCCAGTTATGTCCCCTTCCATGTTGCTCCTCAACTCTGCTGCTTTCATGACCTCAAAGATTTCGGCTTGAAAGACACTACAATTTTCGTTTAACTTGTACGAGAGCTGTAGATTAAGCGTATCAATGTAGACGCCTGCTCCTCTTTCCATTTTGGAGCCATTGGTACATAACTCTATACCGGGTAGAGGTGGGCAGTTGTGGCCTCTCTGTTGGGTATCCGAACATCAATTTCGTCGAAGTGTAATTGTGGTGATATATAATCACTTATTACCTCCTATCACACTGATAGTCCGGATCATCGTAGAATAGTAGCGTGTCCATATTCGGAGTTGCACCATGAATTTATCTCCTTGAGTAGGAGACCACTCTTTACTGCCAGCTCTTGCACCACGAGGTTCAACGGATGAAGATCCAGTAATACATTGAGGGCAGCTTTTCATGGCACCTGTAATTAAAAATGGTGCCGCTCTTTGAACGGGTTTTATTTTGTGGAGAAAGTATGTCTTACCCAATGCATTCCACTATACCAAAGAATGCTCGAACTATGCTCGTAAAAGTCCAAAGGATGATCTGTGATTTCAATACCTAACTCTTACCAATGGAGTTCTGGCACGTTCTTCGACATTCCATTTGAACGTTAGTTGATGGTCAGGATAATGCCGAGGTACTTGGCCTCTAGAGAGAGCTTCAGGGCTACTCCATCCAGCATTGGTAGGGTGAATGGTTTGACTTTTCTTTTGTTCGTAAACATAACCAGATGGGTTCACCCCAAGTTCATTATTGACTAGGGCCCCTTGCATGAGTTCCGACAGAGTTTGTGGGAATTTCCCGCTGATCATTCTTTAAGTATTTCGTTAATCACTAGAAGCCACAGCAGTGGCGATAGTAGGCCACCTTGTGGTGTGCCCCTGGTGACAGACTTCCGAATGGAGGTGTTATCGATATTTGAACTAATTATCCTGCCGCTAAGCATTCCATCGATCTAATTGATCAGTGTAGTGGAAAAACCTAAGTTAGAGAGTGAATTGTGGATGGATTCAAGCTTGACGTTATTAAAAGCGCCCTCAATGTCAAGAAAGGCTGCTGAAGTATAGTTTGAGGACATCATATTACTCTCGATAAAACCAACGACTTCATTTATTGCACTCTCCACCGATCTGCTTTGATGTAGGCATCTGGGCAGGACTTATAACACTATTTTCAAGCCTGGATGTTATTCCAAGGTCAAGGAATCTTTCTAAAGTTTTCAACAGAAAGGAAGATAGGCTGATTGGTCTGCAGTTTTTAGTTTTTAGTGTGTGACTTGACTTCCCTGCTTTGGGGATGTATGTCACAGTAACATAAAATATGATCCAGGTGTGAAATCAATACGGATTCACCTCTGGCATTTCTGTTGCTGCTTTCCCATTGGAAATGGTGAGCATTGGCATCACACCCTAGGATGATGAGGCATGTGCTACCTATTTCTTTGGCGAGGTTCTCCACGTCCTTGCTCGGTGGGTCAGGGATCTTGAAAGGCACGTATACGGATGAGAATATGGTGGCTTTCTGGGAGATGCATGCCATCCTTACAACCGTAATACACCTCCGCAGAATTAGAGAAAGAGACTCTTTTTAGCAACTACACAGGTTCTTACCTTGTCTCCGTTGGATGTGGTGGTGTAGTTGCTATCGCTTATTCCAGCAACACTATTTTTGTATAAATAATGCTCCTGGATCAAGACGATGTCAACTTGAGAGCTAGAAGAGGTTCAGCTGCGGCCGCTTTGCAGTGATGCAAATTAATCTCCATTATGCGAAGCGGCTGCATTATGCAGGCGGAATCTATTCCATCCTAGACCAAAATGTTGTTTGCCGTCACGAGTTCTTAAGTAATCTTGCCCCTGAATGTCAATTGACACCCTGTGTCAACACCCCCATTCTTCAGATTGTGGCTAACTAGTTTCCATGTGCTGGTCTGAAGATTGGGGTTTTGTCTACTGAGCATAGTCAGCATGCGTGCGGGATCCCCAGGTGGGAAAGGTATCTTTTTGACACCAACGACTGCCACTTTACACGCCTCCCAGAGATCGCCAACGCCCTCCATCTTGGAAGTGAGGAAGTCCAGATATTCCCTATTTTCACAGTAGATGACACTGAAGCCTCTGTATGGAGCGGCGCTGTCAAATTGAGTGTGTTCTGAAGTTTCCTTTTCGCCTGAGAACACGATGTCACACAGACGAATCTCGATAAGCAGCCATCGGTCCTCTCTCATTATCCAATCAGGGTCAGATCTGTCGATGACCGCTGCCCGAAGCTCATCCGGCACCATCGGCCTACTTGCCTTTTTCCCGTGCTGTTGCCCTTAAGATGAGAACCGGAAGATTTCTTTTGGCTCAAGTTAGCTTGTGAAGCTGAACTAGCAGCGGCATCGTTCCTGCTTCCATTCTTGAGGCAACCGCCAGGGGATGTAGAGACTTTCTGTTGTCTATAGCAGACATCAAGGGATCTTCTGTTGTTTGTAGAAGACCTCAATAGATCTCCTATTTTCTTATGTTCTGAAATTAGAAAAACCTCTGTAGAAGACCTCAAGTGATCATCTGCTATCAATTGAAGACCTTTTGTCTACAGATAACCACAAGAGGTGTTATGTTGTCTACAGCAGTCTTACGTTTTCTGTTTTCTGTAGAATATCTCAAAACGATGACATGTAGTCGTTGGTAATGATGTCCTTTTGGTCGTCCTTAAAGACCCCTTGTAGTCGTGCATAAAAACTCCCTTGAAGTTGTTTAAAAAGGGAGATTTTATAAAACTGTGGTCGTCTAGGAAGACTCCCTTTTGGTCGCCTCCCAGCAAAATGTTCGATGCCAAAGAAGCTATTCAAGAATGGGTACAAGTGATATGGAATGTCATTTTTTTAGCATCTTCATTCATTCTTTTTACAAGAGCGTGACCCCCAAAAGATGCAATTCCTTTTCAGATCCTAAGCATGTCATCTTCACTAACCCCGTGGAATGGCATTTTAACCAATTCTTTGGCATGACATCTTAACCAATTCCTTGAATAGCATTTTCACAAACCCTTTGGCATGACATCTTAACCAATTCAAAGTATTTTGCATATATTTATGTACTTGAAATAGGATTCAAGCAAAAATTTGCAAGAGATGCATAAGGACATACTACTAATTAAAACCTTTTATAAAATATACTTATGTATTTACAAATAAGATCCTAGCACAGACAAGGAAACTCTTTTAGTATCAAAGAGTGCAGTACGATTCTATTTTTTGGCTCCATATTGGGGACCTCCTATAAATAACACTGTGAACAGAAATTTTGGGGCATGGACGATTCTCTTTGGGGATGAAAGCCCTTGGTAAGTATATTAAGAACCCCGAAGGACAGCTCCGCCATGAGTCGAACTTCCGCATTATGGCGTGAGGAAGTTTTTGCTAGAGACGCTGTAAGACATCAGGAACTAGCGTTATATCTTTGTTCACTGTTGTTTTAGCTTATTTTTGAGGTTATATGTCTTTAGTCAAATCGAATGAGGATTATTTTCGTGGAGCACTTCAACCTTCTAACTCGCTTCCTTCAATGTCCTTTCTGTCCTTTATTTTAAGAGCTAAAACATCAGTGAACAAAGATACAACGCTAATTCCTGATGCCTTACAGGGCCTCTAGCAAAAAATTCATCACGCCATGGAAGTTCGACTCACGGCCATCTCATCAAGGCCATCCTTCCCCAAGAGGAATTTTCCGTGCCCCAGATTTTCACATCCATTTTGTTGCACAGTGTAATAAATAAAAGAAAATATACCTAAAAATAAACTTCATCTCAATTGGATCCATGGAATGGGTTCAAATACCGATGAAAATATCGGATCTTTCGCGACTTCCTTTGAATGGGTTTAAATGTTGAAGAAAAGATCGGATCTTTCACGAGTTGATTTATCATTCGTGGAATTCGTTCAAATGCTGAAGAAAAGATCGGATCTATCACGACTTTATTTGAACCAATGCAAAAGATCCTGTGAAATCATGGCATCTCATGGAACCACTTCCATAAAATTTTGCTGGGCTTTAAAAATTTACTTGTTGTCGTCTGTAAAGACTCTCTTGTGGTCGTACATAAAATCGTTGTTGTTGTGGTCGCCTACATTCTTTTCGTCTATAAAAAATCCCTTATAGTGTAGTAAAGACTCCAGAAAAGACTTCCTGTTGGCGTAACAGATGACTCTTCTCTGATAGTCTGGTCTATAATGACTCTCTGGTGATTCTCTATATCTATAAAGAATTCCTGGCTGATGCCTACAAAAACTGCCTGATGATGATCTATAAAAAAATGTATATTGTTGTCTATAAAAAAATCCACTGTAGTTATCTCTAAAACTCTTTGTGGTCGTTTATTAAGGCTCCCAGGTGCTCGTCTATAAAGACTCTCGTGTTGTCGTCCCTTAAAACTGCCTTGAGATCGTCGGAAATGACTTCCTGATGGTCATCTTTGAAGCTCTTCTATGAAAGTCTGGGAAGACTTCCTTGTTGTCGCCTATAATGACGTAGAAGTCCTCATAGATGACAATAAAAAGTCTTTATAGAGGATAACAAGGGAGTCTACATAATCCTGATGGTCATTTAAAAAAATCCCTGGCTGCCTGTCTATAAAGACTTCCTTGTTATCGTCTATAAAGACTTTCTATTGTCGTCTATGAGGACTCCTGCGTATTTGTCTATAGGGGGGTTTATAGTTTATCGTAGTTGTCCCTAAAAACTCTGTTTTGGTGGTTTTTAAAGACACGTTTGTGGGCATATATAAAGGCTTGTGATCCCTTACAAAGATTTTTTGTGATCCTCTATAAAATCCTCTTTTTGCTTCCTTCCTTGTTGTCATCTATGAAGCTTTTCTGTGTCCTTCCAGAAACCAAATTTTGTTCTCAGAAACACTAGACTCAATTAAAAAATGTTTGTAGTTCGAATTATTTATATATAGTTAAGTAGATTAAGGGTCGTTTACCTCAATTCTTCTTTTTTGTTGATTCGCACAATATTTCCGTTTAAACAATGACAACAACAATGACAATAAACAAATGACAGAACTATGTAAATTGAGCCCAGGAAAAATGATATGACATCAACAATAACTTTGCTTGTACACAATAATTCTACGTTTGTATTTTAGTGGCCCAAAAAAACGCACACACAGCCTATAAAAACCAACACACTCACCCAAATAAACACTCATACACAGAAAAAAGGCCAAGAGGCCAGTTCGTCCTTACGGAAAATAATACTTCAGAGTTCAAGTGAATGAGACTATCAAGTAGCCAGTGCCTTTGTGGATGTTAGTACAACTCAGTTGGTTATATTCTGGCTCATGTAAAAAGTCGTACAAATTTGTTTAGTAACAAAACCCGACTTGTCTATATTTATGTTACACTTGAAGTTTGTTAGTTCACTGTAGCAGTTGTTGTTGTTTCAGTTGTCTTCCTTACATTGCCATTGTTTTTGTTGTCATCGACTCGACTGTTTTTAGACTGTATGAAAAAGTTAATTAATTTCTTAAGTTCAGTTTCAGTCAGAGAAATTGTAACCCAATAAAAATGGTTGTGTTGTAAAACTTATTACATTAGTCCTGGAGCATTAGCAGCTGGTGTTCAACTAAAAAATGGTTTGTAAACAGGAAATTAGCCCAAATTCAACACAAGACCAATTTGGGGGGTTAGTAATTTGAATTTTGTTGAAGACAAAAGATTTTGTAAAAAAATTAAATATTGGAATTAGATTTACTTACACTTGGCAATTAAGGAGAAAGGAGAGAAGAATATTTAGAGATGTTCTTTGTATAGTGTTGGAGAGAGTAAAAATATTAATTTGCGGGGATAGGTTGTTATGCTTTCTATACAGAATTGTGATTATTTGGAGGAAGGAAATTAAACATGGCTCCGAGCCTGAAATTAATCGCGGAATGTTAATATTCTCTGATTTGGTGTCGTACTATGTTAGTAACACCATTCGTGGGAACTCAGTGAGTCATAGGCATCCCCAAGGGTGTCCCAAAGGACCCTTCAAAAACGAAATATGAGTCTTTATATACTGCCACAAGAGAGTCTTTATAGACGACGACAAGGGAATTTTTACAGACGACCACAAGGGAGCCTTTATATATGACCACAAGGGAGCCTTTATATATGACCACAAGGGGTCTTTATAGACGATCGCATGGGAATCTTTATAGAAGGCGACAATGGAGACCACACAAGGGACCCTTCATAGATGACCACAAAGGAGTCTTTATAAACGGCCACAAGGGAGTTCTTGTAGACGAGCACAAGGGAGTCCTTATAGACGACCACAAGTAAGTTTGTATAGACGACCACAATGGAATCTTTTTAGATCACAAAGGAGTCTTTATAGGCTATCACAAAGGAACAATTCATAAATTGTTGGCCGTTTATGAAGTGTCCCTCTTTATAGACAACGGCAAGGAAATCTTTACACACGACACAAGGAATTCTTTATATTTATAGATGATTACAAGGGACCTTTCATAGACGACCCGAAGTTCCCTTTAGAGATGACTACAACGAGCCTTTATTGACGGCCGGAAGACAGTCTTATAAACGATCACAAGACGACTACGAGGGAGTCATTGTTAACTACCAGTGCCAGTAATAACCAGTGCACCACAATAACACTACACCACAAAGGATCATTTATACGAACATATGGGAGTCCACAAGAAATTCTTTCTAGTTCGAATTTCGACTCAGTTTTCAGAGACAGGTAACTACTCAGATCCCCAATTCGATAGCAACAACAAAACAAATACCACCTTTGCCTAAATTCCAAATAAGGTACAAGTCCACAAGAATGTAGGTTAAGTGCTCAAGAGCATTGCAAGGCGCACAACGCACAGGAAACAGCTCCCTGGGGCCAAAATTCAAGAAGAAACATCCAAACAAAAAATTTACATCGCAAGATGCTTCCAGTATATGCATGAACATTCCATCCACTTCTTCGGAAGTGAGGAAGAGGATCAGATCTACTGAAGAGCAGAATAACGGAAAGTCGACAAAGAAGAAAAAAGCTCTACCTCTGAAATTTTTCAACGGAGGCAAAATACAACTTAGTATAATTTTGGCGACATATCTTGAGTATTTGAGCCATGTGCAAACTTTTCTACAAGTGGTATATTAAGACATGCCATTCAGAATCGGCGATAAACTGTTAAACCCATATCATTGAGCTTATATGAATCGGGGTGCACTCACTGATATGAGATTTGTTTGTTTGTTTGTTTGCGGAACAATTTTTAGAATACGTAATGACCCTTGGGCTATTCAAACAATTTCCCTGAAATACACCACAAAAATAACATATTTTTTATGTAAATTGTTCTTTCTTTCTGAATAATTTTCTCTGAACTTATTAATTCTGGATCTTTGAAAGGCCAATACACGATAGATTGGAGTAGGACAGTGGGAGTTTTGGTAAGCTAGCTGTACAGTCGGCTGGGGAGTTCGGGTCCTATCCTTTCTATCGCAGTTTTTTTTTTACAATAATAATATAACTCCCTATTATTTAAGTGACATTATTTTATCAAACATGAAATTAGATGGGGTGAATCAAATGATATTAAAGTCGTTATACTATAAAACAAAACAAGCCCCCTGCTAATAACGACCTCATGTGATTCCTTAGTGAATTTATATTGGTTAAGAATATGCCTTGTATTGGATTGACTGCTCCTGGATGTTGTTAAGAGAGTCGTGCCTCTTTACCCGGCCTTTCCAATGTCCCGATGGCAATTAAAAAAATATTAAGGACCCCTCTACTAAGCCTGAGTTACTTTCTCATTCCATGGTCGATGCCGCCATCACAGATAAACTCTTATGGAGGATTTTCTATCACATAATTTTCATATTCATACTTGTTTTATTGTAATTCATTTGGGTTCAAGAAAAACTATAACTATTGATAGAATATAGATTATTCATATTAAACATTAAAAGCTATTTAACTCTAAGATTAATCATTAAAACAAAAAAATTTAGAAAGTCTTATATGCGTACTATAAGGTGTAAAAATTGTAACAACATAGAAAGCTTAATAATGATAATTATGATGCAGTAAGAAAACAGCGATCAAAACAAAATTACTATGAAGATAAATTTTGAGTGGAAATATAACTCCACTGATCAAATTGTTCACTTTGAAGCAAAACAAAATAAAAAAATCATAGATGACAGACTCTCTGAGCATACTGTAATCGATGAATGACAACGCTCACGAAATTTACTCAATTAATGGCATCCTATAATTAAATTAATCTCTTACTGAAGAGTATGAGAATACTCATTATCTTTTACAATATTATAATGCTAACAAAAGAAATCTCTGGAATATCTTCTACGATCACATACATACATCAATATTTCATTCCATGACACTTACCAACACTCGATGATTGGAGAGGCCTCATCACATCAGCTTCGTTGGAAATTTCAGTATAAAATTAAAGTTAAATCCAGAGACTTGTTAAACGTTTTGGGTTATCACTACTTCGCTATGAGCTATGTCACTATGATTTTTGTTGTGTTTATGTATGTAAGATCAATACGTTTTGAACACTGTTACAAACATTTTATAAAATGGCGAAAATATGAATATGAGGTAGACAGTGATCACCTTTTCTTAAATTCATATACATATTGTTTCATATTTTTTTTTTATAATCCCAGCATTTAGATTTCAAACTTTGTATATTTCAAAAAGTTCGATTCAATTATTATCGTTTAACTTGGAGCTCGTTTTGTCAAATATTACCGTTTTTATAGAATCAACGACAATGTTTCCATAACATGGACACATTAATATGAAAAAAAAATTGAAAGTTTTACTCTATGCCACGTATAAATTAAGTTATGACCACTCGCCACTCATATGCAGATTTTACATTTAAATTGTGTAGGGAATTATAAAACTTGGAATTATTCACAATTGCAATACTTAGAACATTCACTTAATAAGGGTTCCGAATTGATTTCTCGCTGGTACCGATTGGATGCCCGTGTCAACTGAATTGAAACAATGTTTTAAAACATGAGATCGCCCTCTTTTTGGTTACTTTTTCGTTCTGCCTTTTGTTCAGAGGAAGGTACAGTTTTGTTGCTTTACTGCCCTTGATGATGATACTGTTAGGGTATAATTGTGTCGTGATGATTGTTTTTTTTTTCTCATTTCTTGGAGAGTCAGGCAAAATCAAATCAGGGTATGCCGGTAGCGGGGCGGTAATTTATTATTGAATTGACATACCAATAAAATCAAACGAAGTGATGAATATATTAATCTCAATTAGGTGATTACTTGCGTCGCTTGACTAGCACGAGTGAGTACACATGTAAAATTGCTCAGAACGTATACCTGATGAAAAATGGACGATGGACAATTTCACTCACTCCGTTCATCTGGACCAAGCTCGACCTTTGAAATTATCGAATTGACTTGAGGATATTTTGTGCAACCAATCGTAAAATGCGTTGTGCTACAATTGGAGTCCAGATAGTATTCCGGATATCCCTTTGATTTTTGGTGTCAAATTTCTGTGGGATATATAAACATGGGTTTTTTAAGATTTGGGAGTTGCATGAAAATGCAATGAATAGAAATTTTACCTGGGATTAAAAAAAGGTTTTTTTCCTTTGGTATCGATGCACTGAATATCACCCGAAATGTAGTACATTCAGTAGCAATTTGTGTTAAAACAGTAGTTTTATTTGCAAAGAATTGTATTCGTTCAATTTATAATGTAAATCCCTTTAGGATTATTTAGATTGTAGAGAATAAGTTTTACTTCTGGAAGACTTTACTTGTCGGGTGACGAAATATAAAAAGGAAGTTTTCTTGTTCTATCGAAATGAGGAAGTCTCTTCTTCAATAATAAGAATAACTACATTCGCAGTGATTACTTATTTAAAACATACGTTTATCTCTAATTGGTAACTAACAATAACTGTGTTATCATTCTGCTGATGTAGGTAGTAGCTGCCCTTAAATAAAATATCGCATGCGATTTACGAATTGAATATCAGCTTATAACCGTTGCAATTTAAATTTTTATTATTATTTATTTATTATTATTTTTTTGGAAGGAAGTCCACTACAAAATACGACCCTAGAATTTGTATAATTATATATGGACTTTTACCCGTTATTTAACCAAAACATGGGTAAATACTGGGTAAATATCTTTTTACAGTATTTTGTTTAACTTATTTAACTAAACGGACACCAAGTTTAGTTCAAATCTTGTAACTCATTTTCCACACAGTTGCAGTTGACCAATCGAACTAAAACTTTGCACACTTTTTAGATTTGGATGACAATACATGAATTTATAACTAAAACCAATATGGTCAATTTTTTCTTATAGCCCCCATATAGCGGTGCCACCCGATTTAAATTATTTTAAGGATTCTATCTTCATTTTTAGGCCGAATTGGCTGTAATTTGGCATTTGGTGTTCCAAATGGTACAGAAACTTCCCAACCAAAAATTATGGACATAAGTCCAGGTTTTGGTATAGCCCTTATATAACGGTACCACACGGTTTTAGGTACTTCAAAGTTTTTATCTACATTTTCGGCCTAAATTGGCTATAATTTTATTATGAGGTTCTCAGTGGTCAAAACTTTTAATTACTGATAAGTTAAAAAAAATAATTAAAAAACAAGTAAAAATGGGCTATAGTTCCCATGGTGACTCGTTTTCCGCTGAATTTATTTATATGAGTGCGAAGTCTCCTTTTTTCCTTCGGGGATGTTGTTGGGATATGTATGTATGATTGCGGCACGTTATATATTATTTCATAATTGACAGATGGACCATTTTGGCTACATATACATACATATTTCTTCAAAAAAATTAAATTGAGAAAAATAGCAATAGTTTTTGGTGACTCTCTCGAATTCGATCAATGAAAGAGATCGATATATCGAGGTATTACATTACATCTAATCAAAGATAGCATAAAAACTTCAAAACAGCAAAACAGCCGTACAGCATCGTATAATGCATCAATTAAAAAAATACTTGGAATTGCTCTATCATGATTTTAATACCTCTCTATCATGGTTGCGGAATTTTGTAGCACGGAAGGTAAACGTAGTTCTTTATAAACAAACCAAAACTGTAAGGGACCACACAGTTATATGTTACGTTGCGCCTAAACCAACTTTAAATGGAAGGTGCTTACACCCGCGAAGTTTTTGCTCATTCTGAATCTATAATGTGCATTAGGCCGGGGTGATTTGAAAACCTTAATGGGCCCTTCGCATTTCTGATTCCTGGGATTGAACTGAGCAAAAAAGTCCACTAGACCATAGGTCTACGGTGAAAATCGAGCCTGCCGATTTTGACTTTAAGTTTTTTATCCACGTTTTTTTGACATTTTGGCATATAACGGCCAACCCATTGAGATTTGCGATCCAACACAAAGACAAATATTGTAGCCAAGACAGTATTTAAGAACTCTCTAATACATTGCAAAAGCATTGGAATGCTCCTTTAGGCGGTTTTGGCCTTGAGGAGGTGCAAACTTTCTGGAAAATGACGATAAATGGCACTGTGCTACAAAAGTTGACCAGAAAAAAATTCGAGCGTTCTGATGCAAAATTCTATCGTGCTGAGATCCATGGAGAACGAAAATGCCTTATGTTCGTTTGGGTCACTTCGTTTTATTTTTTTATAACGGTAAAACTAGTGAAAATCTGGGTTGCTCACATTTTCAAATTTAAACTGGCATATCTTCTTCTTTTTACAACGGATTTTTATTGATCCTTCTTCCTTTTAAAGGGGTGAATTATATCTTTCGAACAAGTTATTATTTTTTTTAATCGGTTAACAAATAGCTATGTTATAGTGGTATAAGTCTGAAAACCCCACAAAAAAAACTATAACTGAATTTCTCATAGTTTTCAAAAATATAATGTTTTTTGTTTTGTTCAATATTTATTTCGAAAATTGTGAGACATTTTTTTTTTTGTGGGGGTTTTCAGACTTAAACCACTATAATTTAGCCGTTTGTTAACCGATTTAAAGAAATAATAACTTGTTCGAAAGATATAATTTACCCCTTTGAAAGGAAGAAGGATCAATAGAAATCCGTTGTGAAAAGAAATCCTTGTAAGAATACCAGATTTTCACTAGTTTTACCGTTATAAAAAAATAAAACGAAGTGACCCAAACGAACTAAAGGCATTTCGTTCTCCATGGATCCCAGAAAATCAAAAAGAATACCAGAAAAGCAGTTTAACCACGCGTTGATACGTCAAATCTATCTTTGGAGTTGCTTGTGCGAAAAAGTTAATAAAGAATGCAACAATTATAGCTTTGTCGAGGAGGATTTAAATCTTAAGATTATCCACCGAAATCGTGTGTTTATCCATCTGACATATGATAAAATTTGGATCTCCATCCAGCATTTATGTTTTTCTGCAAGAAGAACTACAACAAATCCCTCTAAAAGCTAAGAAATATCAAATATTATGTTGTCACAGTGTATGAGAGATTTACCAAAATATGGACTAAAATTCGCCATATTTTAACTTACGTTGTATCCGAAAAAGGTAATTTTATTCATAATCAGTTAAAATTTGCTAAAATACTGCGTTTGGATGATTTTATTTTCCTTAGTTTATACCCACATATTGCACCCAATTTTGTATAATATTCGACAAAAATGTATGTTTACATTTTTCTCCAGAGTTGTCAACATCGGGTGCAAATGTGCTGGAGCAAGGGAGTGGCAACATATATCTGTCTTCGACACGCCCGCACTTCCACTTAATCGGAACTGCAGCGGCTGTTAATAAAACCAAGTAGGTAGCGATGCTAATTCACGGGGTTGTACTAATATTGACGGCAAAATTTACGACAAAAGATGGTTATATGCAATACCTTTTTCCTAATTTCTTAAATAAGTATGGCTTTATTTTCTAATTTAGATAATCTCATAAGAGAACACTCCTTCTCAGACCTCCGGTATATAAGATTTAAACTAACATAGCCACCGAACATGTGGCGATTTTCGCTACTCTTACCAACCTGCTCTAACCTAGAGGGGGGTCTAAACTCTTCTGAAAACATTTTAAATATTTTAAATAAAGCTACAAACCATTTGCCACACATGGTTGGGCCTTAGCTGTTCGATGAATTTTTAGCTGGTACTGATCAAATTCATAGCCTTTTTCCAATCCCATGAATACTCAATTAAGCAACATAAACCTTACACACACACATTCTCTCGGTGGTGAAAATATGAATAAAAATTCACATAATAAAGATATGAAATGATGTGCCTATGATGATGTCATTTCCAATAACTTGATAGCATTTACATTTTTTCCATCCCCCCCTAGGGTTATAGATTACTTTACTCCGAGCTACCAATCATTTCCTGTGACTTTATCAGAATACTGCATAAACAAACTTTTCTTCATGTGGTATGGATGTGTGAGTGTGTGCGTGGGGGTGTAGGTTGGATATCGATATGTATTGACAAAACTCAGGCTATAAATACCAATTGACTTTTCTAAGGACACAAGTTAACATGTCAATGCATGCATTTGTGATATGAAAACAGTGCATTTGATGCGGAAACATACATTTCACATACCTATCTCTATTATATGGGTGTGTGTGTGTGTGTGTTTACTTCTACGATAAGCAGTACCATTTGTAATTTTCCTGATTTAAAAGGTTAGTGCAAACAAACCAAAGAAGAGAAATGAGTTTACGGACTGCATAACATACATAGCAATATAAACACTACATAGAAGATAAAATGTATTAGCTCTGACATTTGACCTGTTCACTGATGCGTTTTACTAGAAAATGTACAGAGCCAGCAGTGGTGTTTTCTCTGAAAAGTAATTCATATGAATGCAGTTTTTCTTGAAGACCATATGATTGTGGCCCCTTAATCTGATAATAAATTGAATTGTTATTCCCCCTCACCCCCACAATGGCAAACATCTCATGAAATGTTATACACAATTTGCACTTAAATAACTTCTGATAACCTCAAAAATTAGTTTAATTTAAATGCATGAAGAACTCAGAAGTTATGAGAGGCAGGAGGCGCCTTCAAATGTGCACTGAAGTGAAATAATTGGGGAGAAAATACTGTAAGCAATGAAGGAGTATTTTTTAGAAGAAATTAGTCATTGTTTATTTTTTATATAACGCAATAGATTTCTTTCTACTGACCCACTTACCATGAAATACATATTTATACTTCCCCACTCGTGTTCTGGGTAGTTTTTCTATTAACAATTCTTATAAATGCCCCCAAATGTCAATATTTTCCCATTGAAATACTGTCCACCCCCCATACCAATAAAAATTATTTATGCTATCAACGTTATTTTGACCTCGCTGACATTCACGTGATCTGCCTTTAAATTAGACGTCAATTGCACCCGAATAAAATGTGTAAACTCCCCTTTCTCAAGGGTAACTATTTTCAAGGGGTAGTCAAAAAAACCACGACAACATGTTTTGAAAATCATTAACCTAAAAATGTTGACCCTAGCGTTTAATTAATTAAAGTCAGTAAAGTTTGTTTTATGCTTTGAAACCGCGTACTGAAATTCAATTTCAATGCAAACAAACAAAAATACAAACCTAAATATATAAAATATGATACAAAAAAAAAAAACCACAAATTGGGGACGAATCAATCGAAAGGTCGTTCAGTTTGTAATTCATGAATAGAAATTCAATTATTTATGCAATTCGCTATTTATTTGTACAACTAAAGCATTCTTGATAAATACATAGATTCCAGAGTAAATTGAAATAAAAAAAAAAAATAACAAAACATGTAAAAAAGTATCAGTCGACTTTCCCGACAGATATATACCCTCAGCCTGTGACACAATGAAAATAGTCCAGTCAAAATAGACATGTGTATAAGAAGGAAATAGCAAAAATTCCCACAAAACTGAATTTTGGTGGAAAGCTAGGGTTTGTCATTAGAAGTAACGTCCTAAAAGTCCCCCATCGATTCCATGTGAGTATTTCATAATGACCAATCGTGGCTTTTTCGCTACATATTATTGAAACATATTAGAAAGTATCAGTCAGCTATGCCGACGGGGATACACCCTTATCCTCAGGATAATACATATAACGTCAATACATATAACGTCTCTATGTTTATACCCTTTACCACTCTGTGGAAAGGGTATTATAAGTTTTGTTTTTATACCCTATACCACAATGTGGAAAAGGGTATAATAAGTTTGTTTTCCCAAAAATTCATGTAACGCCGCGAAATATTCGTCGTAGACCCCTCATGTGGTATACCAAACTTCATATCTCGACGAGATAAAGCGATTTAGCGATGTGTGTCCGTCCGTCCGTCTGTCCGTCCATTAAAAATTGTAATCAAGCTAGAGGCCGCAATTATGGACCGATTGTCACGAAATTTAGTATGGAGGTCGGGTTTGGACCAGAATAGAACTGATTAGTTTTTGGCGATGATCGTGAAATGTTAAAGGGATGAAATGGACCAAAAACAAAATTTTTGCTCGATTTTGTAGCCGCTCTGTAGGTCGCAATAATAGTCCGATCGGCGCGAAATTTTAAACGTAGTTTTGGTTTGAGATGAAGAAGTAGCGTGCAAGTCAACGGTATGATCGGATAATATTTAGCGGGTTAAATTGATCAAAACTTTTGTGTGAAAATTGGTAAAATTTCTAATGCACATCTTATAACTTTATACCAAGAAGACGCGTTTAGTGGTATAGGGTATCACATGGTCGGCCCCGTCCGACTATAGTCTGTTCTTACTTGTTTTTTTTAATATTAATTTTGGTGAAGGTGTATGAATAATTTTGGGAGTCATAAATTTGTTTGCATACAAATTATTTAAATTTCTACACAATATATATATCAGGAAAAATGTCTAAAATTGTCTTTTCCATTTCAAAAAAATCCAAAAAAAAATTTTGATACTACATCAATGATTTTTGGTACATAGATTAAGAAAAAAATCAGCATTCCAAATCTGTCTTCGTTACTAACACTGATCGTTGCGCGCAAAAAATATGGCCGTTTTAATTATGATAATTAGAAAAAATTCTAAAAAATCGCGGCTTAATATAGTTAGCTGTTATATCCTATTATCGTTAACTGAATTTGTAACCTTTGCGATGATGAAGTCTCAACAGATTCGCGAAAAATCAAAATTGTTAAATAATTTCACGTATTTAAAAACATATTTTTGAAACAATAGCGCTCATACTTACGAAAAATGTATAAAAAAAATATAACAGCATCCAGACATTTTGAGGAATAAAATGAAACCTAAGTTGTGAAGGTTGGAGCTATAGTATTCATGTTATTTGCAAAAATACGAAGAAAATATTACGAAAAAATTAAAATCATATTATTCTAATTTTATTTTTTTATGGTTTCATAGGAAAGTTGGAGAAAAAAATGTTTAAGTTCTTCGGCATTTTCGTGAAAATTTCACGCAATAATGATGATATTCCGTTGTAACAAATTTTTCGCTTATAGTTTTCCTATTGGATAACATTATTAGAACCTTATATTAAATCACAAGGAATTCCAATTGTGGCATAACGTTAAAATAATGTTATATTGAATATTATAACATTTGAGACGCATATAAACCGCCTAATTATGAAAATGACATGATGCGCATCCGATTTTCCAACACAGCGAATCAATCCCTTTTATTTGATGTACAGTTTGTCAAATTCTATTTGGCGGCCACGATGTAGCATCTGCTGCATTTAAGGGTGCAAAATACAGTAAAATGGTCATAATTTCCGCGAAGTTCATTTACATTTTATGCGCATCCGATTTCAATAATCACCATTAAAAAATACATCCTTCTATACCGTTTCAATGCGATCCATCAAGAACCGTGGATGTAGCATCGCACTTAATTTTTAGAAAAAAACTATTATATCTCTGGAGCAGCGATAGTTTTGAAATATCTGTTTTCGCGCAGTTTAAACACGCGTATCGATCTATTTATTTAAGTAGAACTGACACATCCAAAACGCGTTTTAATATGCGATATTTTCAAAATAATTTTTTGCAAATTTTCGAAATTTGAGGGGTATCATATCCGCCGATCTAGTGGGTGGATTTTTACGCGTCGTGGCTTGTTAGATTCAGAACGTAAAAAAACTAAACTTACGCGGGTTTTCACGGAAATCCAATGACGATTGTAAATTTTAAACCAAAAAAAATAGGTTTTTGAGAAAAATTTACGCACAAAAATTTCGTGTTTAGGCGCAGATTTCTGTGATGCTGTGAGGGCTACACCCTCATGTTATACATTAAAAAATGCGAAATCGCGAGTACTACAATTCAATAATAAACTCTTAGGGAAAACCTGCTGCGCGTTCCGATTAGAGCAAAAATTCAAAAAACACCATTTTTCAGGTTTCAAAATGTCAGCATCCGTTTGAGGTAGATACAGTGGATATATTAAAAAATCATACATTAGAAACTTCAACTCTGAAGTGTGCTCTTTAACTTCTCCTTTGAGCATTAAGCTCTACATTGTGTTGTAAAACCACTAATTGGAAAATAACATAATGAAACTCGTTTATTTCAACGATTTTTACCGATTTTTTTACATTAGTACGACCACAGCTTCCGCTCAAATTATTATTTTAAGAAACTCCTCGGTGCCGAAATGCGGTCAAAAGTTATGGTATAGTAAAACTGATCGCGAGTTACAATACCCCATACCTCAGTTTCAACATAAGTTAATTTTCTACAAAAAGCTTGATATGGCGAATAACAAAATTACTTTACAATTCCATTTGAAAAAAATTAAAAAATTTTTTTACGAGCACATCTACGATTTTTGGTACAGAGGTAAAGGAAAAAAATCCGGTTTCAAATCTGCTCGCGCTCACGAAATTGGCCAATGCGCGTAAAAGTTATAGCGGTTTTTATTCTCATATAAAGAAAAAATATTTAAAAATATCTTTTTTGTTGTTATGAGAAAATGTATGCATAAATCGTTAACAGCAGTCCATATCTATTCGTAGATGTTTAAATAGTTATTAAATTTATTATTATTTTCGCGGAAAGTCAACACATAATAAAAAAAAATTTGAAGTAAATCCAAATTATCCTGTCCCAGAATCCGTACAAAACCTCAAAAAATAAATTAAAGAATATATGTGGAATCTAGACAATGCGTAGAAAAATATGATATCAAATTTATAGAGATTGGGTACATAAATTGCATATTATAACAACAACAAAAGAGAAAAACTTATTGTTGGATAATATTGTTGCAAATATTTTTTTGGTTTGATTCTAAAAATTAGAAAAAAATATTTGGGAGTTCTCCAACTATTTTGCTAAAATCCCATAGAATAATGAATCTATACTGTTAAAACTTCATCAAAAAATATGGTTTACCATCGCGAGAGTTAACCTGATTTCTGTGATAACTTATAAGGGTAGGAAATTAAGAGTAATATTGAAATTACAATCATTCAATTAATATTAAAATTAAAAAGCCTGTTATTCGCGAATTAGTTAAAGTCGGTTGATGCGCATCCGTTTTTGGATACAGCGAATCAATCTCTTTCAAAATGTATGCATATTTCGATGTTTCACTCAGGGGCCATTGTGTGCCGCCAGTTTCATCATACACTGCAAAAAACCTTAAAGTTGGTAAAAGTCGCGCAATGTGCATACGATTTTGATGCGCATCCGGTTTCGTCAGCGCCTATCAAAAATACGTCCAAATATACCAATTTTAATTAGATTCTTCAAGAACCGCGGATGTGCCTCCACATTCTATTTTTGGTGAAAAACCCATATTACACGCGAATCTCTGTAATTTATGACACGCGTTTTCGCAAATATTATAATCGCGTATACAGGATTCCATTTACGTAAAAAAAATTCAAAATCGCGGTTTAGTACGCGGATTTGTCGAAATAAATTTTTGCTGCTTTTCCTATTTTCAGGGTATCTATATCCGCGGTTTTAGTGGATGGATTCGATCGCGGAAGGTCTCATTAGATCCGTCGCGTAAAAAAACTAAATTCACGCGGGGTACATAGGAAATTGAATGACACTTGTAAATTTTAAACGCAAAAAATTGGTTTTTTAAAAAAATTCACGCATCAAATATTGGCCTTTAGACTCCAATTACTAGGATGCTGTAAGGAGCACAGTCATGAGATATGCATTAAACGACGTAGAATCACGAGTTTTATAATCCTAATGTGAGTTTTGAATATTATCTTGTTGCGCGTCCGAATTATTAAAACAATTCAAAAAACCCCGAAATTCCGGCTTCAAAATGTCAGCATCAATTTTAGGTGGATGCAGTGGATATATCGAAAAATTATACACTAGTATCATATTGCCCATGAAGTATTCTTTGAGTCTTTCTTTGGGCATATGTCTATAAAATGTAAGGTTAAGCCTAAAATCGGAAGGGAGCATAAAAAAACTTGTTGGCTTCAACCCATTTTTAACTATTTTTCTACATTGATGCCAACACAGCTTCCACGTAAATTAATTTTAATGGTCGACCTTATGGGATTCCTCCTAAAACACTTCAGTTTAAAGAATGTATATCATACTATATAGAATATGTTAACAGTTCGCGAATTCTGAAAGGGTGAAACTCGGATTCATCGATTGTAAAGAATTTTTGTTTTTCGCCATATACAATGAACTATTTTAACAAGTTAGAAAACGTTAAGTTCGGCCGGACCGAACTTTTTATACCCTCCACCAAAATAAATTTGAAAGAGAATGGTATAATTAGTTTTTCTTTCATCTGCGAAAGTACTTAGCTCCGCCGCCGCGCCAAGGCTTATTCCTGGGAGGAGTAGAATTTGTTAACTGAAACAAAGACAAATTGCCAAATTTCAGCCATTTCGGGTTCATATTGGGGCCAAAACCTTTAAAATACCGAAAATGTGGAAGTACCGTTCTATCGGGCCTATATGAAAACGTGGACTTATACCAACAAATTTCAGGTGGAATGTTTTGTATCCTCAACGAAGACTAGTTACCAAATTTCAACCATTTTGGTGGGATAATGAAGCTAAAACCTTCAAAATACCGAATATCGGGAGGTACCATTCTATGGGGGCTATATGAAGGCGTGGACCTATACCAACATATTTCAGGTGGAACGTTTTATATCCTCAACGAAGACTAATTAATAAATTTCAACCATTTTGGTGGGATAATGAAGCTAAAACCCTCAACATACCGTATATCGGGAGTTACAGTTCTATGGGGGCCATATGAAGGCATGGACCTATACCAACAAATTTCAGGTGAAACGTTTTATATCCTCAACGAAGCCTAATTACCAAATTTCAACCATTTGTATGGGATACAGAAGCTAAAACCTTCAAAATACCGAATATCGGGAGATACCGTTCTGTGGGGGCTATATGAAGGCGTGAACCTATACCAACAAATTTCAGGTGGAAAGTTCTATACACCCAACGATAACTAAATACCAAATTTCAGCCATTTTGGTGGGATAATGAAGCTAAAACCTCCAAAATAATGAATATCGGAAGGTACCGTTCCATGGGGGCTATATGAAAGCGTGGACTTATACCAACAAATTTCAGGTGGAAAGTTTTATACACCCAACGATAACTAAATACCAAATTTCAGCCATTTTGATAGGATAATGAAGCTAAAACCTTAAAAATACCGAAAATCGGAGCTACCGTTCTATGGGGGCTATATGTGTCAAAACGTGGACCGATATATCCCATTTTCAATACCAACCATCCTGCAAGTAAAAAAACTTCTGTACCAAATATTGACTCTCTATCTTTAAAATTGCGAGCTGTATCTTAATTTTAACAGACAGACGGACATACGGACATGGCTAAATCGACAAAGAATTTTATGGTGATCAATAATATATGGCAAATAACAAAATTACTTTGCAATTCCATTTGAAAAAAAATTAAACAATTTTTTCGCGAGCACATCTACGATTTTTGGTATAGAGTTAAAGGAAAAAAATCTGGTTTCAAATCTGCTCGCGTTCACGAAATTGGACGATGCGCGCAAAAGTTATAACGGTTTTTATCCTCTTATAAAGAAAAAATATTTTAAAATTTCTTATTTTTGTATTGAGAAAATGTAAGCATATATCAGTAACAGCATTTGATATCCATCCGTAGATGCACCAAAATTTCCAAAATGTGTTTTTATTTTCGCGGAAAATCAAAAAAATTAAAAAAATCTGGAAATAAATTCAAATTATACTAACTCAGAGTCCGTATAAACCTCTAAAACCTAAATTAAAAATACGTACAAAAACTAGACAACGCGTAAAAAAAATGTGAAACCAAAATTATAAACATTGGCTTTATAAATTGCATATTATAACAACTACAAAAGAGAAACAACTCATTGTTGGAAAATATTGTTACAAATATATTTGTTGGTTTGTTTCGAAAAATTAGAAAAAAACATTTGAGAGTTATCCAACTATTTCGCTAAAATCTAATACATAAATTAAAGTATTCTGCTAAAACTTTTTCAAAATATATGGTTTACCATCGTGAAAGCTTAACTGCTTACTGTGATTACTTATAAGGATATGAAATTAAGAGTAATATTGAAATTACTATCATTTAAAAGATATGAAAATTAAAAAGCCTGTAACTCGCGAATTATTTAAAGTCGGTTGATGCGCATTCGATTTTGGATAAAGCGAATCAATCTCTTTCAATATTTATGCATATTTCGATGTTTCACTCAGCGGCCATTGTGTGCCGCCAGTTGCATCATGCACTGCAAAAAACCTTAAAGTTGGTAAAAGTCGCGCAATGTGCATACGATTTTGATGCGCATCCGGTTTCATCAGCGCCCATCAAAAATACGTCAATATACACCTATTTCATATAGATTCTTCAAAAACCGCGGATGTGCCTCCACATTCAATTTTTGGCGAAATACCCATATTACTCGCGTATCTCTGTTTTTTTATGACACGTGTTTTCGCAAATATTATAATCGCGAGTAAAGTATTCATTTATGTAAAAAATTTTAAAGAAAATCTCGGTTTATTACGCGGATTTGTCAAAATATATTTTTGTTGATTTTCCGATTTTCGAAGTATCTATATCCGCGGTTTCAGTAGATGAATTCGATCGCGGACGGCTTCATTAGAACCGTCGCGTAAAAAAAAACTATATTTACGCGGGTGTCAAAGGAAATCGAATGACAGTTGTAAATTTTACACGCAAAAAATATGTTTTGTAAGAAAATTCACTCCTGAAATTTTGGTCTTTCGACTCCAATTACTAGGATGCTGTAAGGAGCACACTCATGAGATATGCACCAAACGACGTAAAATCACGAGTTCTATAATCGTGTCATGAGTTTGGAATATTATCTTCTTGCGGGTCCGGATTATTAAAAAAAATCAAAAAACACTGAAATTCCGGCTTCAAATGTCAGCATCAATTTAAGGTGGATGCAGTGGATATATCGAAAAATCATACACAGCTATGTTATTGCCCATGGAGTATTCTGTGATTCATTCTTTGGGAATAGGTCTATAAAAGCCAGAAATCGCATGGGAACATAAAAAACTTGTTGGCTTCAACCCATTTTTACCCATTTTTCTACATTGATGCCAACACAGCTTCCCTCCTTAAACACTTCATTTTAAAGAATTGGAGTCATACTTTATAGAATATGTTAACAGTTCGCGAATTCAGAAAGGGTGAAACTCGGATTCATCGATTGCAAAACATTTTTGTTATTTACCGTATATACTTTATAGGGTCTCCGACGAATATTTCGATGTGTTACAAACGGAATGACAAATTTAATTATACCTTCCATATTGTGGAGGGGAAAAAAAATATCCTAAAAAGCACAAAATCGCATGCATTTCTAAACATATGTATGGTACAACTGCACTTTTTTTGGACGATAGATCTTCAATAAACTCACAATGTTGTATATAGCATTTGTTGTGTTCAATAAAATTGGAAAAGTGCCCATCTGTTGAAAATTTCACGGTCAGATATGGTAAATTGCATTTTAATTGGGTATATTTTCAGCGGTTTATATATTTATTTATATTAGGTGTATTCCAAAAAGGAACCTGATATTCAAAGATGTATCAGAAGGGGCTACCAATGTAATTTTCAAATTTTGGAACTTATATTAGGAATGTATAATGATATACATAATTGTTCCACAAACATTCCAGTTCGGACAAGGGAGGCTTCTCTAATATGAATGAGTGCACCCCGATTCATAGTAGCTCAATGATAAGGGACCTACTGTTTATCGCCGACTCCAAAAGACGTGTCCTATGACACCGCATGTAAAGTTTTTCATGGCTGAAATACTCAGAAAATGTCACCATCATTACTGAGGGGTATTTTGCCACCGTTGAAGATGTCATGTGGTCTGGCCTTGGAACCGAACCCGGGCATTCAGCGTGAAAGGCGGGTGTGCATACCAGTGCACCACGGTAGCACCCTATTTGATATGTCAAAACATTTTTATACCCTACACCACTATGTGGTAAGGGGTATTATGTGTTAGTGCATTTGTATGTAACATACAAAAGGAAGCGAGATAGACCCATAGTTCCTTCTAGGGATATACATAGAATCACTTTCTGAGTCGATTTATGCATGTCCGTCCGTCCGTCCGTCCGTCCGTCCGTCCGTTCGCAACATACAGGTCGCATTTGTTGACCGATTTCGCTGAAAATTGGGGAATACCATTTTTTTAGCCGTCGGAAGATCAAGTTCGAAGATGGGATATATCGGTCCACGTTTTGGTATAGCCCCCATATAACGGTACCCCCCGATTTACGGTATTTTGACGTTTTCAGCTACATTTTCAGACCGATTTGGCTATAATTTGACATTTAGGGTTCTTAAGTGTCAATAAACATATATAACAAAACTTGTGGACATAGGTCCACGTTTTGGTATAGCCCCCATATAACGGTACCCCCCGATTTGCGGTATTTTGACGTTTTTAGCTACATTTTTAGACCGATTTAGCTATAACTTGACATTTAGGGTTCTTAAGTATCAATAAACTTATATAACAAAAGTTGTGGACATAGGTCCACGTTTTGGTATAGCCCCCATATAACGGTACCCCCCGATTTGCGGTATTTTGACGTTTTTAGCTACATTTTCAGACCGATGTAGCTATAATTTAACATTTAGGGTTCTTAAGTTTCAATAAACTTATATAACAAAAGTTGTGGACATAGGTCCCCGTTTTGGTATAGCCCCCATATAACGGTGCCCCCCGATTTACGGTGTTTTGATGTTTTTAGCTACATTTTCAGACCGATATAGCTATAATTTGACATTTAGGGTTCTTAAGTGTCAATAAACTTATATAACAAAAGTTGTGGACATAGGTCCACGTTTTGGTATAGCCCCCATATAACGGTACCCTCCGATTTGCGGTATTTTGACGTTTTTAGCTACATTTTCAGACCGATGTAGCTATAATTTGACATTTAGGGTTCTTAAATGTCAATAAACTTATATAACAAAAGTTGTGGACATAGGTCCACGTTTCGGTATAGCCCCCATATAACGGTACCCCCCGATTTACGGTATTTTGACAGTTTAAGCTACATTTTCAGACCGATTTAGCTATATTTTGACACTTAGGGTTCTTAAGTGTCAATAAACTTATATAACCAAACTTGTGGACATAGGTCCACGTTTTGGTATAGCCCCCATATAACGGTACCCCCGATTTGCGGTGTTTTGACGTTTGTAGCTACATTTTCAGACCGATGTAGCTATAATTTGACATTTAAATTTATTAGGTCTATAAATAAATGTACCAAATTATATCGAAATCGGTTCAGATTTGGATATAGCTCCCATATATTTTTCCGCCGATTTGGCGTATTTGCTGCACCAAACACGCTATATACGTCCGATTTTGATGAAATTTTGAATATGTAACTGAATTCGGTCTCAAAATAAATGTCCCAAACTACATCGAAATCGGTTCATATTTGGATATAGCTCCCAAATATATTTTCGGCCGATTTGACGTATTTGCTGAAAACACGCTATTTACGTGCAATTTTGATGAAATTTTGAATGTGTGACTGAATTTAGTCTAGAAATAAGTGTAACAACTTATATCGAAATCGGTTCAGATTTGGATATAGCTCCTATGTATATTTTCGCCCGCTCTGTCTAATTTTGATGAAATTTGGGATGTGTATATATACAGTGCCGGTAAAAATAATAGCACCGTCGTACTAAGTTTTCTTTTTTCACTATATTTTCTTATTATTCTTCGACAATTTTTTTTTTGTTCTTTGGTAATATTGTTTGCTGGTATCGTGGTCTCTTAATATGTACTCGACTTGCTCTTACTTACACCTGTTGTTGTTGTATTAAGCGCATATTGGAGAAATGTCAAAAATATAACGGGAAAAAAATAGCACCGATCGTGTTTTTGTTTTGAAATTTAGTTTTAATTGCACATTTCATAAAGAGCTTCGTTAAAAAAGTGGTGAGATTATCAAAACAGACCAAAAACTACCAATTATTAAAGAATAACATAAAAAATAATGGGCCGTGGAAAACATTGTACAGAGGAAAAACGCCAAGTCATAAAGGATATGTATGAAGATGGCAAAACATACTCTGAAATAGGAAAACTATTACATTGTTCCAACAAAATGATCCGTAATGCTCTAAAATTTGAAAAAAAAAGTGGAAACACGCGGACGAAAACCTGTAATGTCGAGTAGTATGGTAAAACGTTTGGTTCGGGAGTCCAAGAAACATCCTTTTAAGGCAGCCACGGAGCTGAAAAAGGATTTACAAATAGAGGCGTGTGTAGAGACGGTGCGCAAACGATTGCGGGAGCATAATTTAAAAGCCCACAGTCCACGAAAAGTACCACTTTTAACTAATCGGCATGTAATGAAGCGTATGCACTTTGCAAAAGACCACGTGGAGTGGCCTGTTACTAAATGGAGGAACATTTTATGGACAGATGAGTCTAAAATTGTGCTTTATGGTGGAAAAGGCTCTCGTTCGTATGTGAGAAGACCACCGAATGCGGAATATAACCCAAAATTCACAAACAAGACAATAAAACATGGAGGATCCAGCATAATGGTATGGGGGTGTTTTTCATATTACGGCGTAGGTCCCATACATATGATAAACACAACAATGGACCAGCATATTTATGTTGAAATTTTGAAAAACGTGATGTTACCTTATGCCGAGGAAGAAATGCCTTTGCGTTGGGTCTTTCAACAAGATAACGACCCGAAGCATACCAGCAGAAGAGCCCGACAATGGTTTGCAGATAATGGCATTCAAGTTATGGAATGGCCAGCACAGTCACCAGACCTAAACCCAATAGAAAATCTATGGGCTGACATTAAAAAATGTGTTTCTGAGGCGAAACCAACAAACAATATTGAACTATGGGCAGTGATAAAAGATTCCTGGTATAAAATCCCCAAAAAACGATGTGAGGACTTGGTCAACTCGAAGCCAAGACGTTGTGCCGCTGTTATCGCCAATAAAGGGCATGCGACTAAATATTAACTCTTTTTAAGATTTATTTTTATGCTTTCAGTCGAAGTGAACAATAATTTCAATCAAATTTTTAAAAATTAAAATATTTTATAAAAAAGTGCTATTTTTTTACCGGCCAAAAATTGAATATTTTTAGAATATTGGCCAAATATCCCCTAAACCCTTAATAAATGAATTGTTATTTTTTATGTTCTAATAGAATATAATGTCTTTTATTGATATATGCAGTAATACGTCCAATTGATAAGGAAAACGCCAAAAAAATTGAAGGGAAATGTACTCATGTGCTACGGTGCTATTTTTTATGCCGCAGCTGTATGTATATAAATCAGTTCAAATTGATACATATCTCCTATATTTTACATATTCACAGTGGTGTAGGGTATCATATAGTCGGCCCCGCCCGACTATGATCCTTTCCTTACTGGTTACATTTACATTCGGAGACTTCGGAGACATTTAATATGCTCAAAGCAAAAAAAATCATTACGTATCTTCGTTTCTAATATTATTCCATAGGGAGAGCTATATTTCAACTTCACATCCGCCTTGTACGCAGAATGTCGTGGGTTCGATTTCTTATAGAAAGTGTCTTAGTAATCACCTCTTCTTTAAACAAGGGTCTTAAAGAAGGGTCTGTTGGTCATTAAAAACATGTTCTCCTAGTAATCCACGATTATAGTTTTGTTGGTGACATGAAAAATATTAAAAAATATATATTATAGTTCTCTTTTTGTTTGAAAATATTATCCTTAAAATCGTATGCTGTCAATACCTCGGCATGGCAAAAATGTGTTAACAAAAAAAATTTTAAATATGCCCATGACTTATCCCTCAAAGACCAACATCAGATCACTTGTATATACATACATATGTATTTTGTCAACTTTACATTGTCAAAGTCGGCCTAAATCGTATTTTATTGGAATAAAAAGCAGTATAAGTGAACATACACATATCGCTGACAAATGCACAGAGAAAGTGAAAATAACAATGCCCCACTGCAAATTCCCTGTCAAAAAGACTCACAAACAACGAAATTGTTTTACAAAGACCACCGAGAATTCTGCCAACAAAAAGCTCAGAGATGAAAATGAAGAAGAAAATAGAACAGCCTTGGTTGCTTTTGTTAACAAAAATATTTCATGGTAATACCAATGACGGTATTATTTTGTTGGGTTCAACAATTGCAACATTGTCGGTGTATTAATAACACATTCATTCAACAACTCACGCAATGAAAGAATTGTTTGGTTGGTGTGACTGTGACTATTGACAAATTCTGCACAATGACAGTTATTCTTTACATAATACTTTTATATTCTGTGATGTTAAGTATACACTCGGAAAGAGAGCATATCGTCACCATAAATGCCGGAAGACGTATCCGACATGAAAATCGAAATTCGTTTTTTGGTAGAATCTGATACATTAGGCTAAAATACATGCTCTGGCAAAATTTCAAGCTTCTACGTTCAAAAACAACGATCCTATTCAACAAATGGCATTTCGGAAAATGGGAAAATATTGCAGATTTTGTTGTAATGACGGATCCCAAAACCAAGCGTTTCCGCTGTTTTGGTTTCATTTATTACTCCCATTCGTATAGGATTGATAATATCCCGAATACTCGCCCTCATAAGAATTATATTCCATAAAACAGTTTTTCGTTTTATAACGTTTTTTGCTTCTCATGTAAAATTTTATTTTTGTGGGTTACGTCTTCCGGCATTTATGGTGACGATATACATATATGTGTGCGTAATAAAAATAATAATAAGCTTTGGAATTTGTTATATGGTTTCATATGAAATGGCAAACTACCAACATTAAAACAACCTCTTTGGCATGGTGCTGAGCATTTGCTACATTTATTTCACATTCACAAAATATTATTTCTATACCCTACACCACTATGTGGAATGGTTATTATATGTTTGTTTTGACCAAAAAAAAAAAAAAAATCATGTAACACCGCGAAATATTCGTCGGAGACCCCCAATGTGGTATACTAATCTTCATATCTCGACGAGATAAAGCGATTTTGAGATGTGTGTCCGTCCATCTGTCCATTGTAAATTGTAATCAAACTCCAGACCGCAATTATGGACCGATCGTCACGAAATTTTGCATGGAGGTCGGGAAATGCGGGTGAAATGGACCAAAAACGTAATTTTTATCCGATTTTATAGCTGCTTTGTATGTCGCAATAATAGTCCTATCGCCTCTACATTTTAACTAAGGTAAAGTATACAACAAAGAAGAAGCTTGCAATTTGAGATAGTGATCAGATAATATTTAGAGGGTTAAATGGACTTTTATATAAACTATAAAAAATTAAAATGTGGTCCATATTTTACTTCCTGAAGGGCATATACCAGCAAAGTAGCCTACATATGGAAAAAGAACTACTGACTTTCCCTTATGAAAATTGCAATAATGTGTCTCCTGGGTAACTAACGGGCCTACTGCCTAATATATAATAGGTTTTGTGTAGAATGCAACATTTTCCTCCCATGCTACAATTTGTCTCTATCATTATAGAGAAATTCCCAGCATTATTGCAAATTACGTGGAGCCTTAGCATATTAATTGTCCAATTGAATTTGTTATACATACATATGTATATTGCAGCCTGGGCTTGCTCAACATCCTTCTGGAGCATAATTAAATATTAATATTTTTGGGGGTCATAAATTTGTTTGCATAGAAATTATACGAATTTCTACTCATTATTAGTTGTTTTTTGAAGGTTAAAATATATTTTTGATATCACAATATATATATATATATATATTTGATATCACAATATATATATCCACAATGAACTATTTTAACAATAGACTAAAAAACACAAAATCGAGTGCATTTCTAAACATATGTATGGTACAAGTGCACTTTTTTTGGACGATAGATTTTCCCTTTGAAAATTTGTATATAGCATTTGTGGTGTTCAATAAAATTGAAGCAGTGTCCGTCTTTTGAAAATTTCACGGTCAGATATGGCAAATTGCATTTTAATTGGGTATATTTGCAGCGGCTTATATATTTATTTATATTATGTGTATTCCAAAAGGAACCTGATATTCAAAGTAAATTAATAGATGTATCAGAAGGGGCTACCAATCCCAATTTCCAATTTTGGAACTTTTATTAGAAACCAGCCGACCCGGTCCGCGTTGCAGGCCCTTGAAGCAGTTTTATGTTACCTTAAGTCTTCAGATTTGTTTTTGTCGATATGCAATTTTAACATACCGCCAAAAAGCTGATGACTTGATGCATTTATTTAATCTGCTGGAATAGTATAATTGGAAGTGTTTGTCTGAAATCTAAAGGTGAATTGCTCCATGTGATAACTTATATTTAATATTGCATATGTGCCCTTCATTCACATGGATGTTCAGTGTACATCTTATATACCTGATGAAGCTATAGCTATCGATATATTGCCTTCTAATTTAAATACTTGCTTTCCAATAAGACCAAAGCTTCGCTGTGCATAACATCTGGTATTTCCATTGATTTGTAACATATTTAAGAAAGTAGGAGTGGTCGGGTCTTATGGTTTGTAAATTTTACATACATAGCGCATTTAAAAAATAGGACGCAGAGTATAACCAGCACCTCCGAAATTTAACAAAATTTATAGCATTTTTCCACCAAGGACCATCCCTGTACATCATTACATGGAAATCGGTTTTGGGCGTGGCCGGGTCTTAAAGCCACAAATAAGTCCCTCGCTCGGAGAAACAAGCACCATTGTCTATCGAATTAATTTTCAAACCATGCTCCGCCGAAATTCCACAAAATATATAGTTTATTTTCACTAAGCACCAGGGGACATATATGCAGCCTATTTTCACCAGGATTATCCCGGTACATTCCCTGAAATTTATAGGAAAATCGGCTCAAAAGTTTCAGAGATAAAAATTGGGCGTGGTCGGGTGTTAAGGTCCCTAAATGAGTAATTAGGGTCGGGGAATCGAAGGGTGGAAGTTCGGGGCAGGGTGGTTCGTTGCAGATTGGTTCGATATGTAGAAGTTCGGAGCGGGGTGGATGGGAGGGTGGAAATTCCGAGCGGGGTGGATCGGAGGGTGGAAGGTCCATGCGGGTTGGTTCCGAGGGTGGAAGTTCGAAACATGGTGGGTCGAAGCAGGGTGGATCGGAAGGTGGAAGTTCGGGGCGGGGTGGTTAGGAGGGTGGAAGTTCGGAGCGGGGTGGTTCGGAGAGTGAAAGTCCGTAGCAGGATGGTTCGGAAAGGGGTGGTTCAGAGCAGGGCTTCGGAGTCGAGCCATTTTTGGTCAGACTCCGACTCCAACTCCGGAGTCGACTCCGAAAATAGATAAAATAAAATTCACAAATTGAATTACAGTCATTTCAGTTTGAATTTTCAAGATACATTACATTGGGTGGATACCAAAACATAGACCTATATTGTTCGTTTTTTCTCGTTGACAATACGGAATACAAAGTTACAACCACTTCAGCATACTTCACACTTCAGAACATGTACCAAAACCCTTCAAAGCAACTGCAATCGGGTTGTATCGTTACAAGGTTCCTCTACCTAAACACCGACGTACGAGTATATTAACAATTTTCTGAAATACCAAATTACCATAATTACTGACCGGTAACACTCTTTGTAGTTTTTTGAGTTATGGAAAATGAACGATATTTTAACACCACAACGTGATAGACGACCAAACCAGCGAATTGCCCCTTAACATACACTTTCATGGTTAAGGTTACTTTAAACCTTTATGTCAAAGGGGATAATTTTCTTCAAACCGTTATGAATTTTGATTTACACTAGTAACCCTTTGCCTACATAACTCTTCATCTTTAAGGATAATATCTCGGATTCTTGTCCGTCCATAGTTATTTTTTACGTATTGCACCACGTAATTTGACAAAAGAAAACCTTTGAAATACATTAAATCTGGCCGTGGCGTTATACTAAATCGTAATTCTATACCGGCAATTTTACATCTTTATACTTTATAAAGTTCCCGACGAATATTTCGATGTGTTTCAAACGGAATGACAAGTTAGTATCTTATGGTAGAAAGTCTCTTTTGTCTACCACTTCAAAAAGAATACAAGTAAAACCAACGTTTAGTACGGCTAAGCCGAACTGAAAATCGGAAATGATTAAATAGTTCTAGAAATTTATATATCCACCATCCTATAGAGGCAATGCTCATAATTTAACGTCAATTTGTTAAATATTTTTCATTCCTCAGCATAAATACATATATTGACAAATTTATCCCAGATGCATGACATAATCGAAAAATCATTTGATCTGTTCTCATCGAAGAACAACAGGATAGCATAGGAATATCCCCTTAAATAGAAAGTGAAATAGTTAAGTAGGTTTATCAATAGATAACCACACACGCAGAGAAAAAATATTTTTCGCTTTTGTTGGAACAAAAATATCAATTTTTGCTCCAAAATTGTATTTGTTTTGTTGAAGCATTGTATTGCAAATCCAAAAATACAAGCTTTTGCTCCAAACATAAAAAACAAAAACAACTTTCGAAATTCCGCAATATTGTAAAAATAATTAATAATACCGATTGGTAGGAACTATCATAATCTAGATTTTTTACAAAAAATATTGTCATTTAAAAAATTCGCATTTGTTGTAGTTTTAAATACGTATTGTTATTTTGTTTTTTCAGTAGATACACAATTTTGGATTGAACATTTCTATTATTAGTTCAAAAATACATATTTTTGACTATACTCTCTCCCGTTAACTTGTTGAGTATTTTCTCTGGATTCTAGTAGCTGCATTCTTGTTTTGCTCTCTTTAGTTTATGTGTGGCAGCCGGTTAAGTTATTTGTGTTTTGTGTATTCTTTGTCCCTAATCAGTTTTTGTTTGGCAGTCAAAGAAAGTGGATCAAAAAAAGTAAAACATTAGTGATTATAAACTTGAAAAAAGAAAAACATTCCAAGACAAAAATGCAAAAATCTAATAATAAAAGTGTCATACATTATTAAATCTATTGAATTCTTTATTATTTTAAAACTGTCGGTGTCTTCTTTTTTATGGCATTATCTACTTTTAAAATGCCATGTAGTTTTTTTGTTTTTGGTTTTCTCATGTGTTTTTGTGAAGCGGTAAATATAAAAGTGGTGGTTGAAGCAGAATTTGCGTTGCAAGGAGATATTAAAGAAGAATTCCGATAATTCATACATCTTCGACACAATAAATTAAATTTTCTTGAAAACGTCGATCCCTTTTGGGTTCTTTTTGTACTGAATAATGTTTACGGCACGCGTTTGTGGTTTTTACCAAACCTATTGTAAATATAAATAATTTTAACTCAACTGTTAACAATATTTATTGTCCATTTTTACCAATACTATTTTTATACCCTCCACCATAGTATGGAGGGTATATTAAGTTTGTCATTCTGTTTGTAACACATCGAACTAATCATTTGCGACCCTATAAAGTATATATATTCTTGATCAGGATAAAATTCTAAGACAATCTAGCCATGTCCGTCTGTCTGTCCGTCTGTTGTAATCACTCTAGCGTCCGCAATAATTGAGATAGAGTGATGAAATTTTGCACCCGAGGGTCTTTTTTCCATAGGCAGGTCAAGTTCGAAGATAAGCTATATCGCTCCCCTTTTTGGTATAGCCCCCATATAACGGTACCTCCGGATTTGAGGTATTTTGACGTTCTTCGCCACATATAACGGTACCTCCCGATTTTCGGTATTTTGAGAATTTTAGCCACAATTTTTAACCGAACTATCTGCAATTTGACATTTGAGGTTCTCAGTGGTCATGAAATATCTCCACGAAACATCGTCAACATAGGTCCATGTTTTGGTATAGCCCCCATATAACGGTACCTCCCGATTTTCGGTATTTTGAGAATTTTAGCTACAATTTTTAACCGAACTAGCTGTAAGTTGCCATTTGAGGTTCTCAGTGGTCATGAAACATCTCCACTAAGCATCGTCAACATAGGTCCATGTTTTGGTATAGCCCCCATATAACGGTACCTCCCGATTTTCGGTATTTTGAGAATTTTAACCACAATTTGTAACCGAAATATCTGCAATTTGACATTTGAGGTTCTGAGTGGTCATGAAATATCACCACTAAACATCGTCAACATAGGTTCATGTTTTGGTATAGCCCCCATATAACGGTACCTCCCGATTTTCGGTATTTTGAGAATTTTAGCCACAATTTTTAACCGAACTATCTGCAATTTAACATTTGAGGTTCTCAGTGCTCATGAAATATCTCCACGAAATATTGTCAACATAGGTCCATGTTTTGGTATAGCCCCCATATAACGGTACCTCCCGATTTTCGGTATTTTGAGAATTTTAGCTACAATTTTGTCTATTCAAAAATAATCGTCAATATATGTCCATTGTTTTGGTATATCCCCCCATATAACTGTACCGCCCGATTTTCGGGAGTTTTCAGTGGTCACGAAATTTTTTCACTAAAATTCATTTGAGGGTCTGCATTGTTTTGATGAAACTACCCTCAATTTGACTCTTGAAGTTCCCTGCAGCTATAAAACTTTTCCGCCAAAAAATTTAAAGATAGGTTGACTCTTTGATATAGCCCCGTAGGTGGTACCTTTCCCCTAGCTGAACACATTTTTTTAGATTAGATTAAATAACACTGTGCAACAAAATGGAGGTGAAAGTTTGGGGCACGGAAAATTGCTCTTGGGGAAGAAAGGCCTTGGTGAGTATAATTTGAACCCCGAAGGACAGATCCGCCGTGGGTCGAACTTCCGCGTTATGGCGTGATGAAATTTTTGTTAGAGACCCTGTGGCCATCAGGAATTAGCGTTATATCTTTGTTCACTGTTGCTTAAGTGCTCTACAAAAACAACAAACAAAGATATAATGCTAATTCATGATGGCTTACAGGGTCTCTTGCAAAAACTTCATCACGCCATAACGCGGAAGTTCGAATCACGGCGCATCTGTCCTTCGGGGTTTTTAATATACACACACCAAGGGCTTTCATCTCCAAAAGGAATTATCTCTGTCCCAACATTTGTGTTCACAGTGTAATTTAAGCAATAGTGGGAGGCAGTAGGAGTCTAACCATTGTCGAAAAGTTGTTCCAGCTAAAATTGTAAAAGGACCCTAATTATTCCATTTTAGTTAAGACTATTTTATGGTGGAGGGTATAAAAAGTTCGGCCCGGCCGAACTTAATGACTTTTTACTTGTTCATCTTTGGAATCTCTTCTTCTACTATCGTATGTAAGTTGTTATGTGTGTGTGATTTGTGGAGAGCTAAAAACAAAAAGGTGGTTGAAATTTATTAAACGAAGAGAAAATAGAAATAGTTTTTTTTCTTAAATTTGTGGTTTGTCGGAATTCTATTTTAATTTAAAATATAAAGAGCGCGTTGCAACAGTCTAATAATTTTTGCAATGCATGCTCAATGAAAGCCAAAGACTACTGCTTTCACTTGTATTTTATTGCGTAGTTTTGTGTGTCTGTTTTTAACTAACTTTTTTTTATTTAGCGGGTTAAGGATTGTTTTGCTTCAGACTTTTTAAATGTAGTTAAGAAAACATAAAACTAATCACCGACAGTTATATTCAGTAATTTGGTGCAACAATACATTTCTTCAACCGATTTTGTTTTGGGCATTAAATTAATTAGTAAGTATCTTCTTTTTGTACTTTTACTAAGCGTTATTTCTAATATATTTTCATTTTTAATTTAGCTTCAAATTCTACTAACGACTTGGATTCACAATTTTCCTGACCGAGTAAATCACAAGAAATAGTTTACCAACATGCTTTATTTGCACATCAAGAGACGGATCTTTGTTAAACTAAATAAAATTAGCGTTAATCGAAATTAAAATTATTTCAAATCAGTGTCATTTAAATTTTTTAAAAATCATATATGAAATAAATAATACAATGAAACTTTTTATATGTTTTTAAATGTAACACATTAAAAAGGTAAGTATACAATTTTTATTCCAACCATTTCGCATTGCAACAATAAATATTGTTACTTCTGACCAAAACTATTGTGAATTGCAAAAATAAATATGGTTACTTGTGACCGAAACCATTGTAAGTTCTAACAATATTTATTGTCCATTTTGACTAAAACTATTGTGAATTGCAAAAATAAATATTGTTACTTCGGACCGAAACTATTGTAAGTTCTAACAATATTTATTGTCCATTTTGACCAAAACTATTGTGAATTGCAACAATAAATATTGTTACTTCTGACCAAAACTATTGTAAGTTCTAACAATATTTATGGTCTATTTTGACCAAAACTATTGTGAATTGCAACAATAAATATTGTTACATCTGACAAAAACTATTGTAAGTTCTAACAATATTTATTGTCCATTTGGACCAAACCTATTGTGAATTGCAACCACATATATTGTTACCTCTAACCAAAACTAACGTAATTACATGTTTGGTCCAAAGCGTTATATTGTCAAAGTGACAATACCTATTTATATTTAGAACACATAATATAGTCCAGTGTGACAATAACGGTTGTTGGATTGACAATACTACATAAGGAATCCAACAATATGTTAACAATATATATTTTGCTCTTGGAATATTGTTGGATCAAACATATTTTTTTCTCTGCGTGCACACTATTCTATCATAAAAAAGCAGACTTCTTTATAAAAGACGCATGGTTCTTCAAAAGACCGAATATGTCGTTTAAAAAATAGCAGGAACATCGTCTTTAAAAAGATTCTAACTTTTCTCATACAAATTCAGCAAGAAGTCTAGTAGGTCTTTCGTATGATTTCCCTTAAAGTACTACAAGGTCTTTCATAGAAGTCCAACAGGCTCTTTCGCTGCAGACATAAATGACTTCTATTAAAAAACAATAAGAGAAGACCAGTGAGTCTTTTATAAAATGGCCTGTAAATCTTCTAAAAGATCTTTCCTAGGTATATTTGGAACATGCAAACATTATTACAATCAATTGACCTAAAAATGTTTCCGATATGCATTTTGTAGTCAAAATAGAGATTAAAGGCCTGCGTACATAAGCTGCCTCGCCTGCTTACCTTGCTTGCTTCTGATAAAATAATAAAAAAGAAAAGGGCAACCCAGTCTGAAATTTGCTCGGCCTTCTTTTATTTTTATTATGTCAGAAATTAAGTAGGAAAGCAAGGCAACCAGGCCAGGCAGATTACGTACGCAGGCCTTAAGAGTTTTTTTTTTAAATTATGCTCATTTAAATAATTTAAATTGATTTGACAAATTTTGATAAATGTAGAACAGATTGTTGCTCGGAGTCGGAGTCGAGCTTTTTTTCACGACTCCGGCTCTGAGTCCGACTCCAGCAAAATTTGGTAGACTCCAACTCCGACTCCGAAACCCTGGTACAGAGGGTGGTTGTTCGGAAGAATTAATTCAATCACTCGTTTCATTTTTGCTAAAATAGCGGTTTTATTAAATCACGTATAGTGGAGGTACCAAACCCCTCCCGCCCTCTCCGAAATTAAAAAAAAATAAGTACCCCGCCCTTCTGAAATTCAACAAAATTTGTAGCCTATTTTAACCAGTGCCATCCCTGTGTATTCCCAGGCAATTTCAGGAAAATCGGTACGGTAGTATTTGTAGAAATGATAAAAATTTAAAATTGAAAAAAGTGGACGTAAAAGTGGCTGTAGTCAAAATTTCTTTGCATAAAAACCCAAGTCGGATTATGTCGCACATTTTACAGAAAGAATTATCGAAAGCGGTCGAGCCGTTCTCAACTGATGCCATTACCAACGAACGACATTTGATTTTTATTTATATAGATGTATAATGATATACATAATTGTTCCACAAACATCCCAGTAAGGACAAGGGAGTCTTCTCTCATATAAATGAGTGCACCCCGATTCATACTAGCTCAATGATAAGGGACCTACTGTTTATCGCCGAGACCGAACTACGTGTCCTAAGACACCGTGTATAGAGAAGATTTTCATGGCTGAAATACTCAGAAAATGTCACCATCATTACTGAGGGGTATTTTGCCACCGTTGAACGTTTGATGTTACCTCGTTCGGTCCGATTCCCCGGCGAGGTAACATCAAACTTTCAACGGTGGCAAAATACACCTCAGTAATGTTGGCGACATTCGCTGAGTATTTCAGCCATATAAAAATTCGGACTCGGCGATAAACTGTAGTTCCCAAGCGTAATGCGATATGGCGACATAATCAACAAAGTTATTTCTTACAATAGCTTATTTGTTCCATAAAGGAATTTTGATTTGCTAAAAGCTAATTCCTAGGAGCAGTGGTATAGGGTATCACATGGTCGGCCCCGTCCGACTATAACCTTTGCTTACTTGTTTTATTTTTCTCATCTTTGAGTATTGTAGTATTAGAATCCGAAAAAAACCGCCCAGGTGTAAGCTCCTTTCATTTAAAGTTGGTTCAGGTGCACCGTGTTCAAATTTGGGGTTTCCGATGACCATCACAGCACTGTGCAACAAAATTCAATTTTTTTTTCAAAAAGATGGGAAAGCCGTTTAGATTATGAAAGTAGAGCTAAAATATGAGACCCGTGTATCGGCGATTTTAAAGTTTACATCGGAAAGTAACCAAAGTCGGCGGGGCAATTCCGCCCATTTTTAGTAAAGTTGCCATATATCTAAAATGCAAGGATTTAATCTTAATTCGAATATTTCAAAAAAAGAACTAGAAATGGGCGGAATTTTCCCCGCCTACTTTGGTTAGTTTCCGATGTAAACTTTAAAAACGCCGATACACGTATCTCATATTTTTAGCTTTACTTTCATAATCTACTCAGTTTTCCTTGTATTTTTTTTGTTGTCGCATAGTTCAATTATAGTCTAAACATTGCGCTTGTTTTGTGCTTAACCACAACAAATGCCTCAACCGAACGGAGGCACACGATGTTGCCTGTAGTAAATGTTTAATATGTTCCTCTTCCCTATACTCATGATCAGAGGAAAGTATTTGCTAATGTGTGTTGTTACCCATTGCTGACCTAAAATTATAAAATATAACATAGCATGTATCCCACACATTATAGCACCCCCAGATTTTAGGTATTTTTGAAATTGCAATCAATATTTTCGGCCAAAATTTTTTATAATTATTTATTATGATTCCAAGCGTTTATAAAACTTCTTAATTATTTAATTTTACTGCACAATAGTTCATGGTGTAGTGTACAAAAAGTTTGAATCGGCCGAACTTAACCCTCCGTCATGCACATGTTCCAATAGTCACGTACGTAGCGCATGTATCTGGCCAGATACAGTATGTATTTCAGTACATTTATACGAAAAATATGCTATTTTAGTGATAATATTATATTCTTGTATTGTTATCACGCCAGGCAGATATATATTTTCACTTTTTTGTTCTTAGTACATGCTTAACCCGTGTAACAAATATGAGAAATAAAACAAGAAAAATTGTATTTTTGTGTTTAATCGTAATGTTAAAAAAATAACAAGAATTGGCATAAAGTTAATTTCAATTATATTTAGTAGTTATAAAGTAAGATTTAATTAATTCTTAATTTAAAAAGTCTCACAAAGTTTCAGGTAAACAACTAAAACATGTATAATCTGATTTCGAATGTTGTAGGCATACCGGATTGGAGCAAAATGTGTGTGTATCTGGTCAGATACATGCGCTACGTATACGATGTATAGATGAAAAATCTACATAAATTTAGATTGTTGTTGTTTTTTTAAAGTGTTTTTTTCATAAAACGATACCTTACAATATTTGTAGAGGGTACCTGGAGACTCAAACCCCTAGCTAAATCAGAAATATATTTAAATCGCAGTTGAATTTGTAAAATATCTGGCCAGATACATGTGCATGACGGAGGGTTAACGCTGTTACTTGTCTTTATATTGCTTTCATATAACCCATTCTATATTGAATTGAAAATTGAAATTGAAAATTGTTAGAAAAACTCGTTTTTATCATCGAATTTGAATATAATATATCACTTACTTAAGTTAAGAAATCTTCAAAGGAGATAAATCAAATATATTTGACTATGCAGGTAATGCAAAAAAAATCCATGCATGCATTATTTACACTTCGTCACTTCGTGTAGTAGAAGAGAAAGAAGATGGGTGGGAAAAATCACAGTTAATATCTTCACTGGACAGGATTTCAATTTTCAAACAAAGTTTTAACACTACATTACTTTGTAATGGTGTAACATCCTTCCTTCCTTCCTCGTGTTCAAAATGAAATATACGTTTTCCATGTGTGAATGTAAAAGGTAAATATGTGTGTCTTTATATGTGTTTGTGTAAGTTACTTTGATAGAATAACATTCTCTGTGTGTAGTTAGTTGTCCATTATCTTATGATTCGTGTTTCTATTTCTATCCGCTCTACATGTGAATATTTGCAATGTACGCTCCAATGAATGTTTGAAGTTGTTCACATATTCTGATCAACAACATTCCGACTCATTATGTAGCAAGTATACGTGTAACTATTCAGTCAGATAAACACAAACATGTCAACGTAGAATTCACAGTCAAAGAGGAAAAGATAGGCACGTACATTGTTAGAACATTCAAAGAGGTACATTGTAGCGTATAAGAATGGATAACTATTGCAATTCATTTACCCATTCATACACACTCTCACACACGTTTAACACTTACACAAATGTGTCTGAAAGTTATTGTTGTCATCAGCATTTTGTAGAAGTTTCTCATTCATTATTTTCATCAAAAAGTTTTTTCTGTTGATTTTTTGCTTCAAAACTTCATTGTCTTTGCGCATTGCCTGCACTTTATGCTGACACAACTCGTTAGTTTCCGTTAACTCTTGTAGGTAGGCATTTGTAGAGACAATAGACCCTCGGAGGATACAAACGACGGCCATCGTTTGGGTACATGTGTTCCACATACATACATACATTAATAGGTATGCCTTTTCTTCCGATTTATTATAGAATTTTAAATGCTTCGAAAAACCCAACGGCCAACAACTCCCTACATCCCATGAATCCTTTCATTTCTCTGATGACTATCTGTTATCTTCCTTCAACATTTTGTTACTCTGATAATTGTAAATATTTTGTTATGGATTTTTTTATCCTTTCATTTGTTTTTACTTTGGTTGATTGAAATACTTCGCCTGGTTTGCTAGCTTTTATTTATTTTTTGTTTTGCTTTCGACATGTCGCCACAACGCACATGTTATTGCAACTGCTGGTGGTTAATACAAAGTAATTTTTTGGTCTGTAAAGAAGCTCCTCTATCTACCTCAATGTGATGCATGTATATTTTATGAAGAATACCTGTGGTGGCATTTTTGTTTTTGTAATATCGGACAACTGCTGATGAAGACTGTTTGTGCTGAATAAGTCATATTTTTGTGCACCCTACACATGCATTTTGTATGTTATTGCAAATTGATGTCATGCTAGGCATCGAGGAATTTGTATTGGAAAAATAATTAAAAACTAGGGAACGGTTACTTCGGCGATGTACAAAATGTATCTGCAAACGTCCCCATCCTGAAGTACAAGTACCAATTTGGTATAATGAAATGATTTGAAGAAAGTAGAAAATAATTAAATAAAATACCGAAAATCGGGAGGTACCGTCAACCGAATTCCGATGTAGAAATTTCGTGACAGCATGGAGAATCAAATGTCAAATTACAGACAGTTCAGTCAAAAAATGTAGCTAAAATCCTCATAATACCAAATATCGGGAGGTACGGTTGTATGGGGGCTAAACCTAAATATGGGCCTATGTTGACAATTTTGGGCGTGTTGTGACCACTAAGAACCTCAAATGTCAAACTGCACCTAGTTCGGTTACAAATTGTAGCTCCTGAATTTCTCAATGTTATGCATAATGTAATCATCTCTTTTGGCCGTATGGCATTGTTTACATGAAAGAATTTTAAATAAATAAAAAAAAATAAATAAAAATAATTAAACACCGAAAATCTGGACGTACCGTTATATGGAGTAATACTTAAACATGGGCCCGTTATATGCAGTTATACTTAAACATGGGCTTACATAGGCGTTATTTTGTGAAGACGTGTTGTGACCTCTAAGAATATCAAATTTAAAATTACAGGTATTCCGGTTAAAACATTTAGCTAAAATCCTAAAAATACCGCAAATCAGGATGCATCGTTAAGTGGTGGCTATACCAAAACATGGACCGATATTTCCCATTTTCCAACTTGACCTGCCTTTGGCAAAATGATACTCAGGTGCAAAATATAGCGCTCTAGCCCAAATTGGGGGACACTTGAGCGATTAAAACAGAGGGACATGGCTAGATCGACTCAGAATTTTATCCGGATCAAGAATGTATACATTATAGGATCACAAGTTATTATACCCTACACCACCTTGGTTCCTTTTAGGGATATACATAGAATCACTTTCTGAGTCGATTTACGCATGTCCGTCTGTCTGTCCGTCTGTCCATAAATATTTGTAAACAAAGTACAGGTCGCATTTATTGCCGATTCGCATGAAAATTAAGGAAGATAGTTTTTTTGGCCAAAGGACGAACGCTATTTATTTTGGTAAAAATCGGGTTAGGTTTTGATATAGCCCCCATATATATCTTCGCCCGATTTAAGGCATTTGGTGCACGAAACACGCTATATATGTCCGATTTCAATTAAATCTGGAATGTTTGCCGGGATTTGGCCTAGAAATACGTGTGCCAAATTATATCGAAATCGGTTCAAATTTGGATATAGCTCCCATATATATTCTCGGCCGAATTTAGGTATTTTATGCACGAAACGCGCTATATATGCCCGATTTCAATAAAATCTGGAATGTTTGCCGGGATTTGGATATAGCTCTCATATATATTCTAGGCAGATTTGAGGTATTAAATGCACGAAACAAGTTATATTTGTCCGATTGCAATGAAATTTGGAATGTGTGACGGTGGTTAATTTAGAAATGACTGTGCCAAATCATATCGAAATCGGTTCTGATTTGGATATAGCTCCCATATATATTTTCGATCGATTTGAGGTATTTGATGCACGAACACGCTATATATGTCCAATTTTGATGAAATTTGGACTATGTGACGGAATTTGGTCTACAAATAAATGTGAAAAATTATATCGAAATCTGTTCTGATTTGGATTTAGCTCCTATATATATCTTTATATATATAAGGAAATGATGTTAGTTACTACGCTTATAACTCAAGAACCGTTGAACTGATTTTGACAATTCGCACTAATTCGGAATGGTCTAATGGCAGAAAAGGATAACACCTAAAAAAATCACGAAAATCTGTAATATGTAGCTTCGTGTTAGGAGTATACCGTGACACTTTTTTTTGACAGTTTTTGGCAAAAATTGTATATGCACCGAGAGTAGTACACTCTTTTTTTGTCAATTTCTGAAATTTGAGTAGACATATTTTTATTCACATTCAAACCTAAAACTTTGTTAAAAAGACTGAGTTTAGTTTAGAGTTTGTAAAGATTAGTAGTGGTTTCGGTTAGATTCCGATTAGAAAGTAGAAGATGATAACGCAGGAAATGGTTTCCACAGTTTTGAGGAAAAAAGTACAAAACCAACAAAATTGGTGGGTTATTTGAAAAACCTAGAGCTCGGAGGTAATTTCATTGGAAATGAGGTTGTGGCATATACATACATATGTATACTTTTAAACCGTAAATAAAAACATCTTCGAAAGATAAACTTCCGATTTATGTAGTATAAAGTTTGAGCAGTACCAGATATACATTGCTACTGTTTAGGTCCTCTCATGTTACTAAAAAAAATATATCCCCACTGAATAGGAGTATGAGTTCAATCATTTTAGTTCCCGCAGAGCTGGAACCCAACTGCAAAAGGTCAAATACCAACATATGTATGTATGTATATCGAAAAAGCATGATATTCAAAATTGGAAAGAAACAAGTAAGAAGGTATCAGTCAGCTGTACCCTCAGCCATTGACAAAAACAAAAAAGAAGAAAACACAAGTTTAAACAGCGAGTTTAAACCAAGTTTGGAAAAAATTGTTGACAAACTTGACAGTTATCCTTCATACTAGATGTTTAAGTATGTGCCTGCAGGGTGTCATGGACTTACTCCGGAAAAAAATGTACCGTTGTAATAGGAATCGTAAAAACAACCTTCTGCAAAAATATTAAATAAATCCGAGACGAGTCCTCAAAGTCCACTTTTCCCAAATTTAATGTGGGGAGTACCCGAAAGGGCTGGACCAACTGGACTGAATGAAATAATACGATGTGCAAAGTTTGGATCAGAAACACCCTGCGAGAATTATCTTCAGGAGTTGGCATTTTAGATGGTGCCGTCAGGTTTTCTTGGCGTTTTTAGGCCAGTATCTCAGGAAGTATGGACTTTTCCCCGAAAAAATTGTACCTTGGTAAAGGGGTCGCAAGGACAATCTACTGAAAATTGTTCAAAACCATCCGAGATAAGCTCCTAAACTTCACTTATTCCGAATTTTGTGTGGTAGGTACACGAAGGAATAGATTGATAGGTCCATATTTAAACCCGATCTATATCCGGAAGGGGTAATACGATTTGCCAAGTTTGGACCAAATCGATTGCGCCCTTCGGTAGATATCGTTCACACCATTTTACAGAAAAGTTTCGACATTTGTGGGGGGGTACCCGAAAGAGTGGACCAATATGGGTCAATTTCGAACTTAAATTATGTTTGGGCAAGGTATTACGAAGTTCAAAATTTGGTTCGGTTGATCCGTTCGAGAGTTTTCGTGCACACCAGCCAGACAGACGGCCAGACAGGGCTAAATCGACCCCAAATTGTCTGAAAGAACTTCGTTCAAACACCCTTGCGGTCTAAAACTATTATTTCGATGAGGTACATTTAGCCCAAATGCTGAGGGTATAAAAAGCAAGAAATAGGAGCTACTGAAGATGTTTTGATCGAATTATGGACAAATATTCTGTATCGGGCGACATATTAATTTGTTGTAATTCAGAGATGAACAAGAAGAGTGCGCCCTCTAATTTAATTTAGGATTCTGCATACAAATGCACTCTCCGTGTTCACCTATGATTTTATTCCGAACTTTCGGGAGATCACTTTAAACAGAGAAGTGAGAAAGAAAACAGACGAATATGGCTACTTTTATCAAGTATCGGAGTAATCGGATCCCTCTGTTCGAAATAGGTTAATTGATTTAAACGCAAACATAAATGAGCTCTAATAAAGCAAATTCTTCAACTGTGCGTAGCAAAATGTGTTATTTGCGTAATAAACATATTTTAGTCCCGATTTACAGTAGCCCAATTATCAGTTTATGGGACAGAGATTCGAGGAAAATAGAAACACATTGTCCCTCAGTAGCCTCTTTCTTCGACAAACTGACATCGAAAGTACAATTATCTAGTGTGCATCTGCGTCAAAGATCGTCCTAAATAGTTCAAAACAATGACACATTTGCAATTGAACTCGACAACGAGATAGCAATAATAGTATAATAGGTTTCAACCAAAGCCATCGACTTCAGTATCTAACAGACTGCGAGACGAAGTTCGCCGGGCCCCTAATTTTACATATTCACAGTGATGTAGGGTATTATATAGTCGGCCGTGCCCGACTATGATCCTTTCCTTACTGGATATTTCATTGCGTTAGAAGCGGAAAAACAAAATTAATATACCCTTCATACTATGGTGGAAGTTAAAAAAAGTAGCAGCAAAATAGTTTCAGAATCCGCAAAAAGCTTTCCAGGTGTAAGCTACTTTCATTTAAAGTTGGTTCAAGAGCACCGTGTTTTGTATTGAGAAGTTTGATATTGTTTTTGACTGTTCGATGCAATAGAGCCTTGGAAAGGTAATCTTGATGGGATGTTTCCTGTTAAAAAGGATCAGAGAGTACAGCATAGTTACCGTTGCTTTATGCCGCACCAACAAGGTTTTGCGTGGGTACTCGTCTTCACCGTCCTTATCTTCTACAACTCTTAACCCGCCGGGCATCATCCCACCCACACCGGATATGGAAACACAATATTGCTGACTACCGAACCGTCTGTTCCACAGGATTCGTACATAGCGCTGGTGTGCACTAGGGTTTTTGATTGCATATCTTTAGAAGATTTTTGAGTGTCATTGATCAAGGGCTCGATATACAGCATAAATCGCACATTTTCTGCGACTTTCACATGACTTCATAATTCTCTGTCACAAGTTATTTTATTTTCAGCTTCTCCGTGTTCTTACTACACGTTTCGCTATTTGTGGTTATTACACGTTCTTATTACACGTTTCGCTATTTGCGGTTAAGTCAAATAGCATTTAACTGTCGTTCCCCAAAGGGCAACTAAGAATAAAAAATAATTTAAAAAAATTAAGTTTCAGTGTTTTATTTAGAAATGCACTTAAAACTAAAAAATAATTTGTCGCTTAGCCTCAATATATACATTCTTTCTCATGATAGAATCTCTCGAATAAAACGCTCGCATTTAAATTATGAATGATTGCAAACTTAAACGGCAAGCGTTTTATTTGAGAGATTCTATCATGAGAAAGAATGTATATATTGAGGCTAAGCGACAAATTATTTTTTAGTTTTAAGTGCATTTCTAAATAAAACACTGAAACTTAATTTTTTTAAATTATTTTTTATTTTTAACTTTTTAGTAAATACATTTTTTGACCACTGAGATGCCCAAATGGCGAATTACAGTCCATTTGAGCAGAAAATGTAGATTAAAATGCTTGAAATTGGGTGGTACAGTTATATGGATGCTATATTAAACCTTGACCTACGTCCACAATTTTTAGTGGGAAAGTTCCTGGACTATTGAGAACTCCAAATGCCAAGTTACAGCAAATTCGGGCTAAAAATGAAGACAAAATCCTCAAAATACCAGAAGTCGGGTGGTACCGTTATATGGAGGCTATAGGAAAAAATGGACCCATATTGGTTTTGGTTTCATATTCATGTATTGTCATCTAAATCTGAAAAATGTGCAAAGTGTTAGTTCGATTGGTCAACTGCAACCGTGCTAAAAATCAGTTACCAGATTTTAAAAGGGGGTCAAGTTAGACACCGTAAAAACACTGTAAAGATATGCTATAGGAAACAATGGACCCATATTTGTTTTGGTTTCATATTCTTGTATTGTCATCTAAATCTGGAAAGTGTGCAAAGTTTTAGTTCGATTGGTCAACTGCAACCGTGTTAAAAATCAGTTACCATATTTGAAAAGGGGGTCAAGTTAGACACCGTAAAAACACTGTAAGAATGGACCAATATTAGTTTTGATTTCATATTCATGTATTGTCATCCAAATCTAAAAAGTGTGCAAATTTTTAGTTCGATTGGTAAACTGCAACTATGTGAAAAATGAGTTACCAGATTTGAAAAGCAAATTAGATAAAACACTGTAAAACAGTGTAAAAATGGACCAATATTGGTTTTGATTTCATATTCGTGTATTGTCATCCAAATCTGAGAAGTGTGCAAAGTTTTAGTTCGATTGGTCAACTGCAACCGTGTTAAAAATGAGTTACCAGATTTGAACTAAACACACACCAAGGCAGGTTAAATAAAACACTGTAAAAACATATTTGCGTCGAATATTTATGTTTTTAAATTTATTTAAAAACAAATTTTGTCAACATGTTTATAATAAATGTTCTAAGAATTTTTTGATTTTCACTTTTTCGTGTGTAGGTTTTTACATGTTAAATACAATCGGCCTCAAGATAAATGGCTTCCTAGAGTATAAAGTTGTTAAGTGAATTTCTCTAGTTTTTTTCTAATTGGACTGTGTGCCAAATTGCTTAAAATATCTCCATTAATGCTATCATCCCGATCGCACCATGTATTTAGCATGTCTAATACCTAAGGGTATACTAAAGTCGTTTAAGGCGAAACATTGTTCTCACTTTTAAGTCGAATGGATATACGGACGTGATATAAAGTTACGCACACATTTTGTACTTTCTATTTTTGTTTTTGTTAAGTGTCAATTCACTGTAAAAGTTTGTGTAAATTGTTGCTATTCTATTCTAGATTCTAGGTATTTTTGCAAGGACACACACACACAAAAGTGTATCGGTGTGGGAAATGCTTTATGTTGCTTACTAGTAACATTCATTCCTGATTGCAGTCCTTTTCCGTTCGTTCTAAAACTTGGTGACAGTGTACTCAACTCAAAAGTTGCATACACACGTACGACGATGGTGATGATAAAAGATGCTTTGGTGTAACTTAGATTGGATTTTCTCTGTATTTTGTAGGTATTTTATTTAGTTTTTTAGGGGATAGTTAGAGTTTCGTAAGAGGTTTTCTTCCTTTTTTTTTGTAAAAAAGTTAAACAAAAAATTAACTTTATTTAAATCCATTTTGTAAAGTATTTAATGGTTAAAGGACATTGTAATAAAACAATTTCTCTATTTAGTAGAAAAGTATAGCTACAATAAAAAAGAGAAAAGTTATTTCATTGCTTTAGGACTAACACATCGCCACTTAAATCTGTTATAACATTTATGGCAATTTTGCTCTTTATTCTCACTTTATATGTAATGTTTTCCGTCTTGGAAAACAAGTTCATTGGGTCAACTTGTTTTCCCTAGTTATTTATCAGCATAAAATATAACAGTTTCATACATTATTATTCTATCAAAACAAAACAACACAAAATAACACATGGGATTTCTGTTGAACTATCAGATTATCAGAGCATAAAAATAAACAAGATTCTGTGAAGTGTGGTGAATAGCAAAATGAGTTAAATTTTATAAACAGCGTCTTGAAAATATTACGAAAAACGAAGATGTACACAGACAAACGCAGAATACGGCATATCGATATAACATCCGTCTGACTGAATGATAACATGGCAGTAGGAAAAGACTGAGGCTGGATCACAATAGTTCTGAATTTTATTTTGTTGGTCAAACCCAAAATTTTGTTAATACCATTTTCTACTTTATATTTGGAATACGAGAGTAAACATCTGAAACTACGGTTTTGTAGAGTTTAGGTCAAAATAGAGGTCATTAATAAAACGGAACATAAAAGGAATACTTTCAGCAAACATTTAAACTAAAAAAAAAACTTTCTCGCGAAGTACACGCAGAAAAATATATGTTAGAAATATCAAACATAGTTTGGATAGTTAACAACATCGGGAGCACTGTTCTATGGAGGCTTGAATAATGTGGCTAAAACTTTCAAATTACCGAAAAGTGGGATAGACCTTTCAATGGGGCTATATAAAATACCGGAAAATTTCAGTTGGAAAGCTTTATACCATCAACTGAGACTAAATATTAAATTTCATCCGCTTCAATGGGATATTGATGACACCATCTTCAAAATACGGAAAATCGGAAATTACGATTCTATGGGAATATTTGAAGACATGGACTTGTACTGGTAATTCTCTTCAGCAAAATTTTTTTACCTCCGTGACAGTTTAAATACTAAATTTCAGTTATATCGGTGGTATATTGTGGCCACAACTTTCAAAATACCGAAAATCGGGAGGTACCGTTCTATGGGGGTTATCTGAGGACGTCGACCTATACCGACAAATTTCGGGTGACATTTTTATACCCCTATCAAAGACTTAATACCAAATATCAGCTATTTCGGTGGGGAATTGAGGCTACAACCTTCAAAATGCAGAAAATCGGGAGGTATTGTTCTGTGGGGGCTATATGAAGGCGTAGACCTATACCAACAAAGTTCAGGTGGAAAGTTTTATATTCTCATCTAATACTAAATAACAAATTTCGATGGGATACTGAGGACACGACCCTCATAATACCGAAAATGGGGAGGTACCGCATGCATGAAAACGACGACCTATACCGACATTTTTCAGGTGGAAAGTTTTATACCCCCAACGAAGACTAAGTACCAAATTTCAGTCACTTCGTACGAAACCTTCGAAATACCGGAAAATGGGGATGTACCGTTCTATGAGGGCTATAGGAAGACGTGGACCTATAGCGATAATTTTCAGGCGGAAAGTTTTATACCCTCACGGAAGACTAAGTACCAAATTTCAGCCATTTTGTTGTTATAATGAGGCTAAAACCTTCAAAATACCGAAAATTGGTATGCACCGTTCTATGGGGGTACATCAAAACGTGGATCGATACCGATAAATTTCGATGGAATATCCATATCACAGAGTTAATACCAAATATCATCTCTTTCGGTGGGGAATTGAGGCTACAACCATCAAAATACAAGAATCGGGAGGTATTGTTCTATGGGTGCTATATGAAAGCGTGGTCCTATACCGACAACTTTAAATTGGAAATTTTTACACCCCCAACAAAGACTATCTACCAAATGTCAGTCATTTCGATAAAATGCATTTTTTAATTGGCTCCAAATCAAAATTGTCACTTTAAAATAGGTTACTCGTATAAAAATTTATCATAGAACCCATTTGGACATATGGAATCCTCCTTCAATACATCAATTAAACTTCTACAACAATTGCTGGAGATCCTCACTATATAATCAACAAGAGATTGCACAAAGAACTAAACATGAGAACTGTCCATAAAGAAAAAATATCTCAAATTCAAAAGTACCAATTGAGAATAGAAGCCTACCCAAAACCTTTAGCCGCAAACTTGATGTCAAACTCCCATACTTTCACAAGACTGAGAAGGAGAGCCCCACAAGATTTCATTTGAGAACAACATACACATGTACATTAGGGTTATAACGTTTTTGAAATTTTTGCAAATATCAAAAATATCTCCGCGTAGTCGTATAGAGCATGAAAAACTACTACGAAATACTGAGTCATTTTTTCTCTATCGCGAAAAAGTTGCCGCACCAAATACATTTAATTTCAGTAATGCATTATATAATTTTATATGTTATTATAATATACGCTTTTCGTAATTGCTTACTTATAGTACTAATCTAATTTAAAATCAATATCAAACCATTCTGGACCAATTTGTTATCAAATCGCCATATTTCAGAGCATTTAATGCACCTTTGACAATATTGCAATTTTTTGTTTTTCTTTACAAACTCGCGAATTTTATGTTTATACTATTTATTATACCTATCGGGCAAGGGAATATATGGTCATTTGCAACGAATTCGCGAAAGTTACAGACTGTTTTTAATGACATTGTCTGTGAGAATAGTATTTATTTTCTATAAATATTTATTCAAAGAAAGCAAATTTAGATTTTTAAATAGAAAAAATTTTAAAAGGGCTTTAGTAATCGCAGTCGGTGCGGAAACTTTTTTCACCGAATCGACGTATAATACGCGTTTTCTTTATCAGGACAATATTCCGCACATGGTCCTGGCGTGGTATTTTTTGGTTATACAGGTATGGCTCCTGGTTAAAATAGGCTACACATTTATTTCTTTAAAAATGCTATATCCATAAACTGTGCAACACGAAAATTATTAACCATATTTTGACACGGCAGCGTGATAAAAGACCAAAAAAAGAGAGGACAGGTGTCTCGCCGTTTCTTCTTATCTCATCAACTTTTGCTGTTATAGGCCTCCAAAAGTTTGAGGCTTTGATGTAAAAAGGATCAATTAGACAGGACTATATCTTCCAAACTGTTAGGAAATTTGAGTTATCTCAGAAGCAAAGTTGCAGCTATTGTCTTAAATAACAACAATTGTGAACACATATCTGTGTTTTTTTTTTTTTTGAAAACGACATAAATCTAAAAATCAAAATTTTCAGGAGAGCGAAAACAATATTTTTTGTAATATTTCATAGATCATGTCAAAAACAAACGTTAGGAATACAAAAAAAAAAAAAAATTTAATAAATAAATTTTTTATTACATTTTTATACTCTCCACCATATGGAGGGTATAATTAAATTTGTCATTCCGTTTGTAACACATCGAAATATTCGTCGGAGACCTTATAAAGTATATATATTATTGATCAGCATAAAATTCTATGTCGATTTGACCATGTCCGTCTGTCTGTCTGTCTGTTGAAATCAAGTTATAGCTCGCAATTTTAAAGATAGAGAGTCAAAAGTTGGTACAGAAGTTTTTATTACTTGCAGGATGGTTGGTATTGAAAATGGGATATATCGGTCCACGTTTTGATATAGCCCCCATAGAACGGTACATCCCGATTTTCGGTATTTTTAAGGTTTTAGCTTCATTATCCTACCAAAATGGCTGAAATTTGGTACGTAGTCTTCGTTAGGGGTATAAAACTTTCCCCCAGAATTTTGTCGGTATCGGTCCACACCTTCATATAGCCCCCATAGAACGGTACCTCCCGATTTTCGGTATTTTTAAGGTTTTAGATTCATTATCCTACCAAAATGGCTGAAATTTGGTACGTAGTCTTCCTTAGGGGTATAAAACTTTCCCCCAGAATTTTGTCGGTATCGGTCCACACCTTCATATAGCCCCCATAGAACGGTACCTGGCTGAAATTTGGTACGTAGTCTTCCTTAGGGGTATAAAACTTTCCCCAAGAATTTTGTCGGTATCGGTCCACACCTTCATATAGCCCCCATAGAACGGTACCTCCCGATTTACGGTATTTTTAAGGTTTTAGCTTCATTATCCTACCAAAATGGCTGAAATTTGGTACGTAGTCTTCTTTAGGGGTATGAAACTTTCCCCCACAATTTTGTCGGTAGCGGTCCACACCTTCATATAGACCCCATAGAACGGTACCTCCCGATTTTCGGTATTTTGAAGGTTTTAGCTTCATTATCCTACCAAAGTGGCTGAAATTTGGTACCTAGTCTTCGTTAGGGGTATAAAACTTTCCCCTAGAATTTTGTCGGTATCGGTATCTCCCAATTTTCGGTATTTTGAACGTTGTGGCTTCAATATTCCACCGAAATGGCTGAAATTTGGTATTTAGACTTCGTTGGATGTACTCAAACTTCCCCTTTAAATTTGTCGGTATAGGTCCAGGCCTTCATATAGCCCCCATGGAAAGGTACCTCCCGATTTTTCGTATTTTGAAGGTTATGTCTTCAATATTCCACCAAAATGGCTGAAATTTGGTTTTTAATCTTCAATGTGATATAAAACTGTTCGCCAGAAATATGTCTGTACAGGTCCACGATTTCATCATATTGCCCCATTTCTGACTAAAATTCGTTGGTATGGGTCCACGTTTCGATATAGCCCCCATACAACGGTACCACCCGATTTTCGTAATACTGAAGATTGTGACGTCAATATCCAACCGAAATGGCTGAAATTCGTTATTTCGTCTTGCAAGAGTTATAAAATATTACAGAAGAGTATTATCAGTATAGGTCCACGTCTTCCTATATCCCCATAGAAACGTACTTTTTGATTTTGGGTATTTTTTAAGTTTTAGCCACATTCTCTTACCGAAATATAGGAAATTTGGTATTTAGTCTTCTTTGAGCCTAAAAACTTTCCGTCAGAAATTTGTCGGTATAGATCGACGTTTGAAATAGCCCCCATAGAATGGTGCCTTACATTGTTATACCGAAATTGCTGAAATTTAGTATTAAGTCTTCGTCATACACGAAAGGAAACTAATTATTCCATTTTACTTCAATACAACTTGTGGTGGAGGGTATAACAAGTTCGGCCCGGCCGAACTTAACGCCATTCTTACTTGTTTAAAAACATATCCTTGCGTGTGCGATTTATTTCTTGCAGAAAATGATACATTTATACTTATGTCGTTTTGTATGAATAATAGCGGAGAAAATGGAAAAGACATGTACACTTGTGTTGTTTTTCTGTGAAATTTATTTTTCAAATTATAAACCAATCTTCATAGAAACTGATAAAATACAAATAAAAATGTCGTATTTCAAAAATGTTATCAGTTTTAGGGTCAGTCATGTATTCTTTTACTATCTGATTGATTTGAAATCGCAGGCATTAAAAATATAATTTTTACATTGAATTTTAATTCCAAGAAGCTCCTTCTTGAAATTCAATAAACTCTTGTAAGTTTAAGTTAACTAGAACGCTATAAATCTGTTCGGTAAGTCCAATCGATTGTCAAATAATGATCGAAGACGATAAAACAAAATCAAATATTCTTCATACAAATGTTATTTAGAAATAATGGGCAGTATTATAAATTATGCATTATAGATATATGACACGCTTCTATAATTGACCTTTTTGACCTTTAAGAATCGTCTATACATAGTTCGTATGTTCTAGAAAGATCTTTATTGAGATCTGATGTACATTTCTGTAGTTGCTAGTTTGCTTCATGTTTGATCGGTTTGATAGCTGTAGACCAAAACCAGAGAAAAAAGTTTTAAATTAAATTTGACCTTGGCGATTTTGACCTTGCAGATGAAGTTTGATGGATTATATGTGTTCACAATTTTTGTTCTTTAAGACAAGAGCTACAACTTTGCCTCTGAGGTAAATTCAAATTTCCTAACGGAGATACAGTCCTAACTAAATGACCCCTTTTTACATCGAAGCATAAATTTTGGAGGCCTATAACCGCGAAAGTTGATGAGATAAGGAAAGACAACAAGACAATTGTCTCCTCTTTTTTGGTGTTCTTTCACACTGTGGAGTCAGAATATGGTTAATAAAACATGACTCAAAAAATTACACACAGTAATATAAATAAAAGTCACGACATTTATAAAATTTCATATTTGCAAAAATTGCGAACGTTGAGGTTGGGTACCTTTCCCACGCTTTTCTTTAAAACGCTATATGTATAAGCCAAACTTATGATTTGGAGCCAAAATAAATATGTTATATCTATAAAACTGATTGCCACTCCAAATCTTTTCAATACATATTTTTCCAAAACTACTGAAACTAATTTCATGAAATTTTTAAAAAATATTCAGTAATTTCCCGTGTTTTCTAATCGCTATATTTGCAAAACTTATGAGTGTATCGGCTTGCAAACTGCGATGTTTGTGCCCCCGATCAAGAAAAATGATATATTTACAAATGGTGAGGTCAACGGTCCATCGGGCATGAAAAACTAAAACATATACGTCTCAATAAGCGTAAGAATTAGACTTAATTTTTTTAACTTTTATAATTAGATTGCTTTATTATAAAGAGATGAGACGTGGATGATAATAAATCCTAAACAGCACCAATGGGCACAAAATTCGACAAAGTCCATAAGAGAGAGGAAAGGTTAGAGATAAAATCTGTTGATAAATTTAAAATCCTCCTCGGTTTGACAATGGTCCGAAGAAGTGAAGTAGAAAATATATATTTTTGAATTGTCAAGCATTAGGTCCATACAATTTTGTCAATAAAACTAATTATGACGACCCAGCAATGCGGGTAATAAAATTTTAAAAGATGCGTCTTTTGTTTGCAGACGGATCAAGTTCAAAGATGGATTATATCGATCCATATTATGGTATAGCCCCATATAACAGAACCACCAGACTTTAGGTATTTTGAAGATTTTATCAAATGTTTGACCTAAATTCACTTTTTGCCAGTGCTTAAACAAGTTAAAAAACGTAAAGCTCGAACTTTTTATACCCTCCGCCATAAAATGATCCGAACTTAAATGGAATAACAAGCTTTTTTTTCCACAATTTTGATTGGAGATATTTTATGACATCGAATACCCCAAATACCTAAATTAGATCTGAAAATCCGACGGCACATTTATGTAGGGCCTATATCAAAGTGTGGACATAGTGGAGAAGTTTTGTGACCAGTGGGGCCATCAAATGTTAAATTACAGATAGTTGGGTCAATAAATGTAGATAATCTCATTAAAACACTTTAAATCGGGAGGTGCCGTTATATGGGGGAATATAGTCCGGACAAAAAATGTAGCATTAAATGGGGTTATACCAAAACATTGACAATATTTAGTGGAGATGTTTAGTTTCCACCGCGAACCTCAAATTTGGAACTAAAGGAAGTTCGGTAAAAAAGTGTAGCTAAATTCCTCGAAACCGTGATATGGGGGCTATACGGAAACATAGACCTATGTTGACGTGTTTTGGTGGCAAACTACCGAGAAATGTCAAATTGCAGCTAGTTCGGTTAAAATTTTGTGCTTAAATCCTCCAAATACTGAAAACCAGGAAGTACTTTTTTGGGGGCTATACCAAAATATCGACTTATGTAGACAATTCAGGGTGGAGAAGTGTTGCGATCCCTTAAAACTTCAAATATCAAGTTTCAGCTAGTTCGGTAAAAAATTGTAGCTAGAATCCTCAAAATAACGAAAATCGGGAGATACCGTTATACGGGGTTATACCAAACCATGGACTGGTATAGCCTATCTTCGTACTTCATTTGCCTATGCAAAAAAGACACTCGGGTGCAACTTAATGTATTGTGGACGCTAGAGCGATTACAACAGGCGGACATTACTAGATAGGCTCAGAAGCTACTGGATTTAGTTGAGTATGTTTGACAGGGCATTTGTGAAGGTGCAGTGCGTCGTGCGGGTATCTCATGCTTGGCAGATGTTTTGCACTATTTCATCAATCCTTGCATAACAATACTTTGGTTTGTGCTGTTAGCTGATGTTCTTAAGCTGCGATAGATGGTCCACGGACCGTATTCACAAGATAGTTGTTTGAGACATTAACATCGGTTACTGCCTCTGTCTGAATGCTATCCAAGCCTTTATAAACTTGTTGATCTAGAAGTTCCTACAATCGACAATTGACAATCGCGGATATGAACATGCTCTCTAATGTTACCCCTAGAAACGTGGGGTAGTTCTTCTATCTTCTTTATTTCCAATTAACTGTTCGAGGAGCATACGGTTTTTACAACGTTTTTCAAACTATTGTATCATCAGCAATATGTTTGCTAACATTCCAACTAGCACCGCTGCTCTCTACTTCTTTCATCAGACTTTTTTCCATGTGGTCTTTGATTGACCCTTTTTCTGTGCCCTTGGGGATTCCAGTCTAGAGCTTGGGATAGTAATCGGTCGGAATTCCGGTACTATCTGCCATGACATTCAGCTCAGTGTCAGGTAGAGATTAAACAGTTCTGGAGATATCACACTCCTTGGTGAACTGAATTACTCTTACGACATATAATTATCCAACATTTTAACTGTATCAAAGGTGTTTGATAACTCGATCGTCACCAACACTGTCGTATTGCACGGTTTATTTTGGTTGACTCTCAACTAATATGTGTAGAGATGGCGTGCAGCGCTTTTGCCGTGATGCTTACGAAACCCATGTTGATGAGTGACAAGTGGATAGCTATTTCTATCGCTGGGGAGGAGTAAAGCCTCAAGAGTCTCTGCTGAAGGCGACAAAAGCGAAATTAATCGATACTATTCACTTTTGCTGGTAGCCTTACCTGGCTTCAGTAGCGGTACCACCTTGTCCATTTGCCAGACTTAGGGAACAATGTGGGTGGCTAGAGACATGTTGAGAACTTTGGTGAGATTCTCCACACCCTGCTCGTCCAGCTGCTTCAGCATTACCATGGGGATTTCATCAAGGCCTAAATCTTTGGCATACGCAACATCATCTATTATGGTGGTTCCTTCTCAGCAGGAAGAGATAATGCGAAGAAACACTATTCTCTCCCTCTCTCTTCTGGTGTACTCAACAAACTGTCGATAAAATAAACTTGGGCACCTCCTCCATATACAATCAGCAGGTATATAGCGAGCGGCTACAGCAGTGGTGGTGTCTCGGAACATCTTTTCTGCTAACCGAACATCGGAAAGGTTGGCCAGATCTCTGATGCGGTGGTTAGTGAACTCTCGGAAATTAATGATAGTGCGGCGTTCAGAGGTGATGAAGTTTGGCGGTCTGCAAATATAGACGATTACAGAAATGCCATGATTATCGTGGGTACCTACCTTCCGGTCTAACCCCACATTGTTCTCATAACACGGACTAGTTACATGCGACCAATTGTTCAAGTGTTTGGCCTTGTTTACCACCTTGGTTTGGTGCGGAACCCATCTAATATTCATGTCTTTCTATGGCTCAGACAGCCGGTTGCAATGCAACTCCACGTTCAATCCGAATCGGCGGGATGTAGACGTTAAACTCTACATCGGCAAATTTAGAACTTACTGCCACCCCTGTACATTATATTTCCAGATGACTAGAGTAAGGACAAGCGGCAAATCCCATGGATTTACTCCGAATTGGAATGACTGGTGAAACAGGAATGCAGGTCCTCCACTTCTGGTGCGATCCTTTCTCCGTTACTTGTAACCATCACAATGCTGCAGTTGTTGTTATTCTTCCGACTCAGAAAGATTCCTAGATCTCACGTCAGAGTCCATCTCAATTAAATTGCAAAAATGATGCATTTCCAGGGATTGGAATAGCAACGACGAGTGTTAGGTTCTACGTGTGTACTTGCTGTTGGGGGACTGAGGGAGAGTTTCGTATTCTGATGACGACGATAAATCACTAGGTTCTGTGTCATCGCTGCATGCATCATTGTCATAGTGACTCGCATAGACGAGTGCATACCCACTCCTGAGATGAACCCACAATCTACATCTATTACATCGCATCGGTGTTTGAGTGTCATGAATGGCGTTGGAACAAACGGAAAACATCCAACCTGCTCCTGGGTTTCTTCCGACCAGGCATGGGACGTGCTGCACATAGCGCTGAAAAACTATACAATTACAAACATTCTATGCATGTTAGGTATCCGGACTTGGAGGCATTTTTTGCGAATTTACCGACTTTTTCATTACATCGGTTCCAGTCATCTCAATTCGATATTTTCAAAAGGTGTTAATGGTTATATATAGTCGCTAGATTTCCCATGGATTTACTCAATAGCAACTCTCAACTCTTTTTAAGCACATCAAATTTTTAATATCCAGTATTATTTTTGTCAATTTACAGTGGTAATATTCGTATTACTTGAAAAAGTAAAATACTTCCGCAAAGCATTCGTAGGTTAGGTGCGAAGTTATAAAAACTTTAAGGGGTAAACGTACAGTCTATGGTATTGGTCGATGGCATTGTTTTTACGAAAAAAACATACTCAAAATTAGTTTCCTAACTTCCCTAAAAGTAAATTCGTTGTAAATGACTTTTTCTGGTATTTTTAATATCATTCCTATTATTTGATGTTGAGTTTTACTAATGTTGTGAGTATTTGCAAGTATCGATATTTTTTTAAAATACAGGGGAAAGTCTCTAACTTACAATGAAAAAAAATTCCAGCTGCCCCCATCCGCCACCCGGCAAATTATTCCCCTTATACCACACCTGTTAAATCGTCAAAATTCCGAAAATCGGGAGGTACGTTTATATGGGAGCTATATCTAAACTTGGACCTATGTTGAACATTTATTTCAAGGAGGTATTTTATGTACTTAGAACTTAAATACAAAATTACAGCCAAATCGTTTGAATAAGTTAGCAAAAATAGTTCAAAATGTCAAAAATCGGGTGGTAAATTTATATGGGGGCTATACCTGAACGTAGACCTATAATGAAAATTTTGCGAGGAGGTATGTTGTTCACTCAGGACTCAAAAAGCAAAATTACATCTAAAGTTTGGCTAAAATCGTCAAAAGTACGGAAAATCGGGCGGTACATTTATATGGGGCTATACATTGACGTGGACCTATATTGAATATTTTTTCGGGAAGGTGTTTTCTTCATTCAAGACTCAAAATGCAAAATTTTAAACAAATGGGTTGGAAAATATGTCTAAATTCTTCAAAATACCACAAATCGGGCGGAACCTTTATATGGGGGCTATAGCTAAATGTGGACCTACATCCACTAAAATGTTTGTCTATCTTTTTGTCTCATTATAAACCTATATAGTTCGATTAGAACTATTTCTGTAACTCCTTTCCATACAAGTGTGACCACTGTGCGTGGTAGTGATTATAGTTTTTAGAAAGCATCCTGAGGGCCGCAGATATACCTTTTTCATCCCGATTCTTTGCTAGAGGTTATGACAAGTTCATTCGGGTGTTCAAAATCGCCTGTTCCTTATAAAAACGTTGAAAGATAATGCCTGCATCGCCCACATGCGCTACCGAAAGGTGAACATTGACCATTCGAAGCAGCTTTTGTCTACTATTACAAATATATCTGCTTCAAAAATATAATAATACATATTATTATTATATTTTTTGAAGCATAATAATACATATACACATCAGGTGACGTAGGGGATGGAAGGAACGGTCCTGACCGGTTTTAACATGGCAAAGCCCAGGATTTATCTTGGTCCCTCTTTCATCTCAAGTGGACACTGACCACCCCGTGGTGTCACCTGGGGAACTGCCTTTAACATCCGTTTAAGTTCGCCCATAAGAACGTTAAAAACTTGGGTTTGGGCGTCGGGCTAGTAACCCTCCCCTACAAAAAACGAAAGAAAGGAAAAACAAACCCCTCTAAAGTTGACGAACCCCGCAAACGTTTTAAGGACCATGATCTGCGAATCTGCACCTGGAATGTTCGCACTCTTTATAGAGAATTTGCAGTGTTCGCATTGGTAGACGTACTTGAAAAGTACAAGGCCGATATTACTGCCATATCACCTAAAGGTGACGCACTGTATTACAGCTGCCATGACGTAAAGCATGAGTTTGGTTGCGGATTCTTAGTTAGTCGGAGACTAAAACATCTGGTATACAGCTTCACCCCAGTGAATTAAAGACTTACTGCAATTCGAATAAAAGCTAAATTCTTCAACATCAGCTTTATTTGCGCTCATGCTCCCACTGAAGACAAGGACGAAGAGACCAAAGATATATTTTACGAGCGCTTAGAAGAAACTTATGACCGTTGCCCTGCCCATGACATTAAAATTATACTAGGCGATTTTAATGCCAAAATTGGAAAGGAGAATATCTTTAGCCCAACAGTCGGGAAATTCAGTCTCCACAGTGAAACATCTGACAATGGTATGAGGCTGATAGACTTTGCAGCTGCCAAAAACATTGTAGTTAGCAGTACCAGATTTAATCATCTCGATATTCATAAGGGCATCTGGCTGTCTCCAGATCAAAGAACAAGTAATCGAATTGATCATGTTGTGATAGATGGAAGACATTCATCCAGCGTGTTGGATGTACGATCGTTTCGAGGCGCAAACATTGATTCGGACAACTACCTTGTTGCAGCAACGGGTACGTACCCCGTCTAAACGTTGCAAATAAAGCACGAACAGATACAGAACAAGTTGGACATCGATTGGCTGCAAACACAACAGATAGTCACAGCATATTCCGCTCAACTAGCCCAAGTGCTTAACGCGAGCACTCCTTGTCCCGATAACATAAAAACACAATGGTAAAATATTGCTCACTCCATGCAAACAGCCGCAAAATCCATACTTGGATTCCAGAGACCTCCACAAAGGAATTCATGGTATGACCAGGAGTGTGGTGCGGCATATAGAATTACTTTACAATCAGTAGCAAGACGTAGCGCACGAGAGAGATATCGGGAGAAGAGGAGAGAAGAGAAACGTCTTTTCCGCAAGAAAAAGAGAGAAATGGAAAAGCGGGAGTGTGAAAAAATCGAGATGTACAGGAGCCAGAATGAAGTCCGAAAATTCTACCAAAGAGTGAAACATCAAACAGATGGCTTTGGTACATGCACATCCTATTGTAGAGACCACCAAGGTAATCTGGTAACAGATACAGATAGCGTGCTCAGAATATGGAAGGAACATTTCTCCAATCTGCTGGTATCCAATAGTAGCGAAGACGACGATACCACAGATCCAATCCTTGAAGATGGTATAGAATGTATACCGCCCGGCCAAGATGAGATAAAAACAGCAATCAACCGGCTGAAGAATAATAAAGCAGCAGGAGCCGATGGCTTACCAGCCGAGCTGTTTAAAACCGGAGGCGACGCGCTGATAAAGTGTATGCATCAGCTAGTTAGCACCATCTGGCAGGAAGAACGCGTACCCGACGATTGGAACCTGAGCATCCTACGTCCCGTCCACAAGAAAGGAGATAACACTGTATGCTCCAACTATAGGGGCATAAGTCTTCTCCCTATTGCCTATAAGATAGTGTCAGGGATATTGTGCGAAAGACTAAAGCCAATGGTCAACGAAATAATTGGATCATAGCAATGTGGCTTTAGACCTGGCAAGTCCACCACTGACTAGATATTTACTCTGCGGCAAATCCTAGAGAAGACCCAGATCGACACATATCACATTTTTGTCGATTATAAAGCAGCATTCGACAGAATTTTGTACCAAAAAGGTATCAGACAAGGAGACAGCCTTTCGTGTGATCTCTTCAACATCCTGCTGAAATAGGTAATACCAGATGCAAATGTCAAAAGAAATGGCACAATTTACACCAATAGACACATGTTACTTGCTTATGCTGATGACATAGACATCATGGGACGATCAGTAAAGGAAGTAACTGATACCTTTAGGAAGGTCGAAGCAGAATCTGCGAAAGTGGGTCTGGCGGTAAACGGCGAAAAGACCCAATTGATGGTGTCGACGCGCAAAGCGTCCATAGAGCTCGGACCAACTGTGGAAGTTGTTACCTACAAGTTTGAGGTAGTTAAAGACTTCGTCTACCTTGGCACTGCCATAAACAAAACAAACAACATCAGTTGTGAAATAAGAAGAAGCATTGTATTGGCCAACAGATGCTACTATGGTTTAAGTAAGCAATTTAAAAACAAAGCCACATCTCGTCAAAAAAAAAAATAGCACTATACAAAACGCTGATACTACCCGTGCTAATGTATGGCTCCGAAGCATAGGTACTTGCGCAACCAGATAATGCAGTGCTTCGTGTGTTTGAGAGGAAATTTCTTTGAAAGATCTACGGGCCCATTTGCGTTGACAGTGAATATCGACGTCGTATGAACCACGAGCTATATAAGCTATACAAAGACAGGAATATAGTTAAACGTATCGAGATGCAACGATTGCGTTGGCTAGGCAATATCATAAGAATGAGCGATGACGAACCCGCTAAAAAGGCGTATAAATACATGCCGCATGGCGGTGCACGCAGAATCGGCAGGCCTAAGCTTCGATGGAGCATACAAGTGGATGAAGAAATGAAAAGGGGCGGTATTCCAAAAAGTCAAGCGAAAAATAGAGCGGAATAAAGATCTTTTCTTAGTTGGGTCTATGGAACAAATGTTCTGTAATGGGCCAACTAAGTAAGTAAGTAAGTAAGTACATAACCACATCAATGCTATTTTAAATTACGCCTTTATCTAAGAGACTTTATTTATCTTACTACATAACCATTACCAGGTGTTTAAGGCAGTCCCTAGTTATTTTCTTTGCCTTGTAATACTGTCAAGATGCTTGCATGGTATTTTTCCCCCACACATATACATATAATTCCTGAGCTTTTTCATGTTAAAGTCAGGTAACATGACCATGGCATGGTATCAGTAAGACCCTCAAGTAAACTCTTACATATCATTCGTTAAAATTATATTTAAGCCAATTTGAAATTAAGCTATATTTACTCACATCGTCATCGTCCATCATCTCTCGCTATCATCCGACACATGTACATTGTAATTTACAATTATTTAATATACAATCCAGAGATAACTGGGAAAACAAGCGAATAGGAGGATAAAAAACGTTTCATTATAAATCATTGATAGATGGATTGGTGTTGCTGTTATTATTCTTGTTCTGCGGGGTTATCGCTTCATTTGGGTTATTGATGATTATTCTAGTTTATACCACAGCATCATCAAAATGAAGGAAAACTCTAATAGGAAATCCACTAACAAAGCATAACAATTTTATGTGCTCTTCATTATGTGCTCTTCATTACTGCTTATTTTTGCTTGCTTTGTGTTCGAAATTCTTTAATTAAGTGTTTCTGTTGGGAAATTGAAGAACCATTTAATTGAAATTGTGTGCTTTACATAACACACAAGGAAAGGGAATGCAAGCTGATTGTTCCATAACTAATTAACTAACGCATACAACTAACGTTAACGCTAATTTCTGACGGCTTATATAATTTCCGGATTTGCCCTTTGGGATTTCGTATATAATCACATAGGGCTTTCATCCCCAAAAGTAATTTGCTACACTCCAAATTTTCGGTTCACTGTGTAATCGATGTATACGTATAAGTAATATCAAATGCCATAAGACATAAATTACGTTACCGTACAATGATTTTGTAGGGCTCAATCATACAAACGTTTTCGAAGAAAATTATTAAAACTCAAAATTAGGGAATACGCATTTTATGAATTGATTTGTCTGCTAGATAAATAGTGCGTTAATTAATGGAATACGTGGCGTATAAAAAATGACACATAGTATACGTCACCAGACACTTTACTCTCTTTGAAACCCACATATACATATATTGGGACAAATTGTTAAAGCCAGACAAAAAATATAAATACAGTTTACGTCACAAATATTTTCAATATTTCATTCTTTGCAAAAAAAAAAAAAAAACAAAAAAAAAACCAGTAAAAAAGCGTTAAGTTCGGCCGGGCAGAACTTTTCATACCCTCCACCATAAGATATTCTGAACTAAAATGGAATAATTAGTTTTCATTCCTGTCCCCAACTTTAAGTGGGTACGTTAAAATGTCAGATAATGTACATAAAATGTTTCATTCGGTGGGCCCTTTTTTTATGGTGCCTAAATCTAACTATGTATGTTGACAATTTTTGGTGGGCTAGAAATTGGGAGGTACCGTTATATAGGGGTTATAAAACATGGACCTATGTTGACATTTTTTGATGGGAAACTTTAATGTCAAATAACTCCTAATTCGGTTAAAAATTGTAGCTAGAATCCTCAAACTAGCGAAAATCGGTACATAACGTGGGAATTTCAAATGTCATTAACAGCTAGTTCGGAGGTATGTGGGCTATACGAAAATATGAACTTAAATGGACAATTTTTGTTGTCTTTTAAATTTCAAATTACAGAAAGTTCGTCCAAAAAATAACTCTAAGGTACGGAAAATCGGGAGGTTTGTTTTGGGGCTATACCAAAACATGGACCTACGTTCGGTTAAAAATTTTAAGTAAAATCCTCAAAGTACCGAAAATCGGGAAGTATCATTATATTGGGACTATCTTGAAAATTGTTGATGCAGATGTGTGGTGACCACTACAACCTTCAAATGTCAAATTACAGTTAGTTCGGTTAAAAATTTTAGCTAAAATTGCCAATTACTGAAACTTGAGAGGTACCGTTATATGGGAGCTATATCCGAACATGGACCTATGTTGACAATTTTTTATGGAGAGGTGGTGTGACCACTAAGAACTTCAAATGTCAAATTACTGCTAGTTCGGTTCAATATTGTAGTTAAAATCATCAAATTACTGAAAATCGGGAGGTACTTTTATATGGGAGCTTTATCAATACATCGACCTTTCTTGACAATTTTTGGTGGAGAGGTGTGGTGACCACTAAGAATTTCAAATGTCAAATGTTCAAATTACAGATAATTCGGTTAAAACTTGTAGGTAAAATTCTCAAAATACCGAAAATCCGTTATATGTGGATACCGAAATCCGTTATACCGAGGTACCGTTATATGGGGCTATACCAAAACATGGACCTACGTTCATAATTATTTCGAATGTAAGTTTTTTGGTCACTAATAACCCTAAATATCAAATTATAGCTAATTCGGTATAGAAATGTGAATTTAAGCGTCAAAATACCTGAAATCGGGCGGTAACGTTATATGGGGGCTATCCAAAACATGGACCTATGTCCACTAGTTATATAAGTTTATTGACATTTAAGAACCCTAAATGTCAAATTATAGCTAAATCGGTCTGAAAATGTAGCTAAAAACGGCAAAATACCGTAAATCGGTGGGTACCGTTATATGTGGGCTATACCAAAACGTGGACCTATGTCCACAACTTTTGCTATATAAGTTTATTGACACTTAAGAACCCTAAATGTGAAATTATAGCTAAATCGGTCTGAAGATGTAGCTAAAAACGTCAAAATACCGTAAATCGGGGGGTACCGTTATATGAGGGCTATACCCAAACGTGCACCTGTGTCCACAACTTTTGTTATATAAGTTTATTGACACGTAATAACCCTCAATGTCAAATTAAAATTTCAAATTAGAGCTACATCGGTCTTTAAATGTAGCAAAAGCGTCAAAATACCGTAAATCGAGGGGTACCGTTATATGGGGGTTATACCAAAACGTGGGCCTATGTCCACAACTTTTGTTATATAATATATATACTTTATATGGTCGCAAATGAGTATTTCAATGCGTTACAAACGGGAAAACAAACTTAATATACCCTCCATACTATGGTGGAGGGTATAAAAAATCAATTATGCCACAAATCAGAAACACACTCACACATATGGCCGTTCCATAACTGAAATTAATTAACAAATATTTCATCAGTATCAATTGACAATCGACAGGATAAGTAACAGTAGCAAAAATCGAATCAGTTTGGATTGCAAAAATTTTATCAAATAACAAAAGTCAATGATTTCTGAAATCATAGTCAACTACAAAGGTAATGTGTTGTTGTGTATTTGTGTTAATAATGCATGTTTTGTATCTAGTCAACTACGTACATTTACACCACCTACATGTCTGCCTATCTGCTTCAGATTTCAAAGCATGTGGGCAATTGAAGATGAAATGTAACACTGTAAAAAAATGTTGAGTTTGTAAAAGCAATTGGCAAAACATACATTAATATCAATGTCATAATCTAAAGCCTTCTACATATGAATGTTAAAACGAGAAGTGCCGTTATATGAGTCACAAATAAAAACATGGACCTATATTGACCGTTTTCTAAAAGTTTTCTATCCATTGAGAATCCCAAGTACCACGTTACATCCATTTCAGTAGGAAAATGTAGAAAAACCCTGCAAAATAACTCACATCGGGTGGTATCGTTATGCGGTGTCCTCACCAAAACCTAGAACCATATCTAACATTTTCTGAAACTCGCCATACCAACTTACATAGATCTCGGTAGCAAAATGTAGTAAAATAGTCTTGAAATAAATTAAGTTGGACTATACGTTATATGGTGGACTATATTAAATCGTGGAACCACTAGCGAATTCTAAACACCAAATGTAAGTCGTTTCTGTTTTATAATGTGGTAAAATTTTCAACATACCGAAAATCGATCGGTGCAGTTCTCTGGGGACAGTATGGTGTGTCTGTGATGACAGTTTTTTTGGAGAAAAGTTTAAAGTTTAAGTTACTTTGGTTGGATAATGTTGCTACAATCATCAAAATACCGAAAATGGGAGGTACCATTCTATGGGGACAATATCAAAACGTGTTTTATAGTTTACTTTTTATGACGGTTAAATGTGGATCTATATATATCGACAATTCTCTGTGCGTATACATATGTATGTAGCACTTTAAGCTATAACTGAACGTCATCCATGTCGGTTGGAAAAAAAAAAATAAAAATGTCGAAAATTGGGCAGTAGAATTCTATGGGCGTCATATAAAAACGCGGACCTATTTTATACCCCTAGTGGAGACTAAATAACACACTTCAGCCACTTCGGGTTAATAATGTGCCTAAACCCTTCAAAAATACCGAAAATTGGGATGTACCATTATATGACGGCTATATGAAAACGAAACATTGGGAAATATAAGCCTTCCCAGCAAAATTTGAAGGAAGGGGTTCAATGCGATGACGAGATTTCATGGCATCTTTTGTGTTGGTTCAAACGAAGTCGTGAAAGATCCGATCTTCTCATTAGCATTTAAACCAATGCAAAGGAAGTCGTGAAAGATCCGATCTTTTCATCAGCATTTAAACCCATGCAAAGGAAATCGTGAAAGATCCGATCTTTTCATCAGCATTTGAACCCATTCCACCGATCCAATGAGATGAATTTTATGTTTTAATTTATAAAATTTTTTTCTAAATATATACGATTAATTATTTACAATAGGCTTGATGTTGTCGGAGACTCGAAATCACAACCAACGTTGTTAAGACTCTCATCGTAATGATAATGTCATTGAAAAGGGTTGGCGAAATTGACATGCCAAAGCATTGGTGGAAATGACATCCAAAAGAATTGGTGAAAATGACATGTCGAAGCATTGGTGTAAATGACATGCTTTGGATCCAAAAATGAATAGCATATTTTGGGGTCCACGCTCATATAAAATTCATCGATGAAGATGCTAAAAAGATGGCATGCCAGCTCACTTGCACCCATGATTGAATGGCATCTTTGGCATCGAACATTTTGCTGGGTTATAATATAAGCCTATATCAGAACGAGGCATTGGAAAATATAAGCCTTAAAAATCTGCGTCTGCTAGCTTTTGAAAAAAACATATTCTTTTGAAAAATCGACGCATGTTGAACATTAAAAATATATTCTTTAAAAAATACAAGTCCCGAATAAATATTCTATGAAAAATCTACATCTTCAATAAATATTCTGTGAAAAATCCAGGACTTGAATAAATCCACGTCAGTCGGCCATTGAAAAAAATATTTTTTAAATTCCAAACCAGTTGAATTTAAAAAAAAACTCTTCTTAAAAAATCCACATCTGTTGATCTTTAAAACAATAATTCCTTAAAAAATCTGCTGACCTTTTAAAAAATAATTTCTTTAAAAAATCCACGCCTGTTGACCTTAGAAAAAGTTATTCTTTAAAAACTCCACGTCTGTTGACCTTTGAAGAAATTATTCCTCAAAAAATTCACGTCTGCTGACCTTTGAAAAAATAAATCCTTAAAAAATCCATGTCTATTGACCTTTGAAAAAGTTATTCTTAAAAAAATCCACGTCTGTTGACCTTTGAAAATTTTATTTTTTAAATATCCACGTCTGTTCACCTTTGAAAAAATTATTCTTGAAAAAATCCACGTCTGTTGACCTTTGAAAAAAGTATTCTTGAAAAATCCACGTCAGTTGACCATTGAAGAAATTATTCCATAAAAAATCCAAATCTGTAGACTTTTGAAGAAATTATTCTTTAAAAAATCCACATCTGTTTACCTTTGAAAAAAAAAAAAATATTCTGTTGAACTTTGAAAAAATTATTCTTGAAAAATCCACGTCAGTTGACCTTTGAAGAAATTATTCCTTAAATAATCCACGTCAGTTGACCTTTGAAGAAATAATTCGTTGAAAAATCCACATCTGTTGACATTTGAGGAAGAAGTTATTTCTTAAAAAATCCACGTCTGTCGATCTTTGAAAAAATTATTCTTTAAAAAATCCACGTCTGTCGACCTTTGAAAAAATTATTCTTTAAAAAATCCACGTCTGTCGACCTTTGAAAAAATTATTCTTTAAAAAATCCACGTCTGTCGACCTTTGAAAAAATTATTCTTTAAAAAATCCACTTCTGTCGACCTTTGAAAAAATTATTCTTTAAAAAATCCACGTCTGTCGACCTTTGAAAAAATTATTCTTTAAAAAATCCACGTCTGTCGACCTTTGAAAAAATTATTCTTTAAAAAATCCACGTCTGTCGACCTTTGAAAAAATTATTCTTTAAAAAATCCACGTCTGTCGACCTTTGAAAAAATTATTCTTTAAAAAATCCACGTCTGTCGACCTTTGAAAAAATTATTCTTTAAAAAATCCACGTCTGTCGACCTTTGAAAAAATTATTCTTTAAAAAATCCACGTCTGTCGACCTTTGAAAAAATTATTCTTTAAAAAATCCACGTCTGTCGACCTTTGAAAAAATTATTCTTTAAAAAATCCACGTCTGTCGACCTTTGAAAAAATTATTCTTTAAAAAATCCACGTCTGTCGACCTTTGAAAAAATTATTCTTTAAAAAATCCACGTCTGTCGACCTTTGAAAAAATTATTCTTTAAAAAATCCACGTCTGTCGACCTTTGAAAAAATTATTCTTTAAAAAATCCACGTCTGTCGACCTTTGAAAAAATTATTCTTTAAAAAATCCACGTCTGTCGACCTTTGAAAAAATTATTCTTTAAAAAATCCACGTCTGTCGACCTTTGAAAAAATTATTCTTTAAAAAATCCACGTCTGTCGACCTTTGAAAAAATTATTCTTTAAAAAATCCACGTCTGTCGACCTTTGAAAAAATTATTCTTTAAAAAATCCACGTCTGTCGACCTTTGAAAAAATTATTCTTTAAAAAATCCACGTCTGTCGACCTTTGAAAAAATTATTCTTTAAAAAATCCACGTCTGTCGACCTTTGAAAAAATTATTCTTTAAAAAATCCACGTCTGTCGACCTTTGAAAAAATTATTCTTTAAAAAATCCACGTCTGTCGACCTTTGAAAAAATTATTCTTTAAAAAATCCACGTCTGTCGACCTTTGAAAAAATTATTCTTTAAAAAATCCACGTCTGTCGACCTTTGAAAAAATTATTCTTTAAAAAATCCACGTCTGTCGACCTTTGAAAAAATTATTCTTTAAAAAATCCACGTCTGTCGACCTTTGAAAAAATTATTCTTTAAAAAATCCACGACTGTCGACCTTTAAAAAAATTATTCTTTAAAAAATCCACGTCCGTCGACCTTTGAAA